>NC_065516.1:11614080-11713256 GCF_006386435.1 Epinephelus moara
GCACAGAGAAGCAGTCAGAGCTACAGGCTACAGTGAGGCTAAAAACAGAGTTCATATGACGTTTTTCAAAACAACTTTTTATGTCGGGGCTGCAGCACACTTGGATCACTACGGATGAGCAGTATGGAGATATTTTGTGGTTTCAATTTTGTGTTTTTGGACGTTAGTCTGGGGCGCCTTCAGCCATTAGGTGTGCTAGCCGCTCCCCCCGCCGATCTCTGCAAAGGATGTGAGGACTCTAAAACTTCACCAGAGCCTTCCTCTGCATGAGGGTGAGTAGATAATAAAATATTATGTGTCTTTATTTTTATTTGGACTTATTTTTTTTTCACTGGGACCCTATTTTCCCATGGTTTTGCATCTAAGTGACTAATAGGAAAAACATTTTAAAACTGGTTCAGTATTGAGCAAAAAGCCTGCAGCAAAACAGGCTACAGTATACCTACTATTGGCATGTTTGCACTAAAATGACTTATTTTTGCTGCTGAAAATGATCTTACTCTTTAACAGAAAGGTCTCTATCTGTAAGGATCCTTTCCATGATGTTGTCAGACACTTAGAATAACAATCTTAGCCTGTCAGTGGCAAAAACAAGCACTTTCAGTGGACGTAAATTGCGATCATGTCTCGAGTGGTTACGTTGCAGCCCGTCTTGCTGAGCATTGTTGCTTCCATTAGTTACCTAGACAAAAACATGGGAAAATAGGATCCAGGTTGATAAATACAAAATTTACCCTTTATGCATGTAAGTGTCTGCATAAAGATCAGTCATTTTGCTCATTGGCTATAGGTGATGAGGCTGAGATGTCTTCTAAAGGCAGAGCTTTGACACTGTGTCCAAATCACTGGCTCTTTTGCAACATCCTGCTAACGCTGCACAGAGCTGCTCCAGGGAACAAAAGATCATGACTGCCTATTGCTGTATATGATGTATAATGGCAGCTTCACTTAAACACCTTGGAAACTACAGTAATGTACCACGAAATTTAATGAAATTAAATGTTTTAATCAGCTTGAGGCTGTGGAGGGATTGGTCTTGATCAATAGAGCTCCAGCTAATCATATATTCATTACTGTATTCAGCATTGATTAAAAGTTTCTCACAGACTTGTCAGGTGTGGATTTTATCGGGGCGACACTTGCCTGTAACGGTGCCCTTTTCTGTGTTCTGAAATGCCATTAGCTATAATTATGAATCCGTCTGTTGACATATTGATTCTCCTCTTAATTAGAAATGTTATAAACCCCATAAAGACCCAGCACCCCATTATTTTTGGCGCAGATATGGCTGATTGAACAGAATAAATCAATGTGTCTCTGAGTGATTTTCATGACGGCGCTCGCCGTTGTCAGGAGCAACCAAGTTGATCACAATGTGGTATAAGAGGCAGTGGAGGGGGAATGAAACACTTGCATCATCAAGAGAAAAGAGTTTTGTCTGTCACATTCTTCTTTGGAAAGTAATGAACATATGGATGTTAGAAATCTTTGTATCTCAAAACTGTAAGAATGCGAGAGAGAGGGAGTTTCACAGGAAAACTTCCACATTAACTCCCCTCTCTCCTCTCTTCTCCCCACTGTCTCTTTCTGTCTGCCGCTTGTCTCTCTACATTTAAAAGTAAGATGTCTGCTGCTAACTGACATGGTAAGCATGTCAAATTCAAGCGCTATTTTTATCCCAAAAGCAAAGCGCAAAGGAGGGGACAGAGTCCATTTATAAAAGCCTCGCCTGAAGGTAAGGCTTTCAAGGGACAGATAATGTGACTGTTTCCTATATGAGAGATTTAAGCTGCTTTTTATTTATTTTTTTATTTCCACTTTCTTGTGTCAGGAGCTGAACTTGTACTCAAGGTTGGCTTAGAAGTCAACACAGAACTGCAAAGCTGCCTTCAGTTCTTTATTGCAAAGTCAATACCGCTGGTCTTCCAAGACATTGGTTCACCCATGTGTATGCTTTCAAGCTTTTCTATTGATCTCCACTTTTCAAAACATTCAGTTCTTCTTTGATACTTATATTTAAAAAAGTCTCCAAATGAGCAACCATGTCTATTTCTTAGTTTTCACATCAGAGTTGCTTCCTAAACATTGGATGATGTGGGGATTTTATTTTAAGCTTCCCACACTGTGCAACACACACACTTCAAATTATCGAACAGTTATTGGAAATTAGTATGAAATGTTACGTTTATTTGCTTTTTTTGAAAACTTGTAATTATCTGATTATATAAATGAGTTAATTTTCCAGTGCCCCCAGGTGTAATATGTTTCCACACTAATAGAAAATATGGAAATAAATTACCCACACACCCCCAGATTTACTGCTGGCGTGAAACTTAAGCACATTATGTGTTATCACTGAAGTTTGGAGTCACCTTGAGACATTTGCTTGTGGGACCACTTATTTTTCGTAAATTCCTGAACACTTGTTTACTCACCATGTCTAGTTTCACAGAGAAATTCTCAACTATATTTCTATGTCATGCCTCATACGACCTTCTGTTTTCCTGAGGGAGCATACTGGGTGTCCGAAGGAGCAGGTCAAATATTCATAAGCTCTCAAAGCAAGGTTTTATATGTCACTGCAATGACAGCAGGAGGCTCTCTTTCATCTAAGTGGGAACGTAAATAAAGCTGGAGAAAGGACCGCTGATATATTTACCATCACATATAGATTTCTGATACCACACTGTAAAAATAGCCCATTACAAGTAAGAGTCCTGCATTGAAAGTGATATTTAAGCAAAAGCATCCTCAGGAAAATGTACTTAAAGTATCAAAAGTAAAACTATTCAATGCAGAAAATGGTCTCTACTGCTCGTGCATCAATGTGTAAGCAGCATTTTAATTTAGTTGGTTGAGTATAGCTGACGCATGACTTCAACAATTTTTAAACTAGGCAATTAAATATCTGTCAATCGACGAATCAATTAATCAACTAATCACTGCAGGTCTAATTGTATAAACTGTTGAATAGTTTAATCTACAGCAAAGCATCATATTATTAAAGAGTAACTTAACTCCAGACATCAGTGGAACCAGGAATGCACAGATTTATACATTGGGGAGACAAAATAACCACTCCACAAGCGCATGGCAAAACACAGGAGAGCCAGCTCCACGGGTCAAGACTCGGCTGTCCGCTTGCATCTACAGGAGAAGGGACACTCCTTTGAGGACAGCAATGTGCACATCTTGGCCAGGGAGGAAAGATGGTTTGAAAGGGGAGTAGAAGAAGCCATCTACGTCAAGCTGGAACGACCATCGTTAAACAGAGGGGGTGGTTTACGACACTACTTATCCCCCACCTACAATGCAGTCTTGAGATCCCTCCCCAGATGACTTCACACCCATTCATCCCTGGTCCCACCTGACCCTAACGACTCACATGGTGGCCAGGTGGGTCAAGGACTCACATTGTGACCTTAACAACTCTGAAACTAAGAGCTCACATGACCCCTACGACTCTGCAAGGGTTCCCACCCACACAGGGTTTATAGCCTGCAACTTTGTACCAGTTATTTAGAACTGAAGAAGCTTCTTGGATGAGAGGCGAAATGTCTTCAAGAAACGCAAGCAAGTCCAGTTGACTACGATGTTAGCACTTACGATTACCATAACCTGGATGACTGAGAATCTTCACCGACAAGTTAACTCCAGACTTCAAGCTGGAGGGCCTTTACCCTGGAAATAAAGAAAAAGCCTCTGGAATATGAAAAATATCACCATTGGGGCTGAGAGCGAAGGCTGAGGCACGCCCAGTCAGTTCTTTATGCTCATCGATGTGCAAATAGAACTGGATATAGGGTTGAATTGTATGGAGCTTTATCCCTATCTTTATTCAAGACAGTGGTCTATCAGTTTGAGAGCATTATTTATTGATTTCACGTTCAAAAATCCTGCCCTCGCACTCAAATAGCCTCTGCTTGCGCTTGGATCTACTCTGTTTCTGCTCAAACTGTGTGCTCGCACTCAGATACCATGTTGCTCACACTCAGATACCATGTTGCTCGCACTCAGATACCATGTTGCTTGCACAGATTTCCTGCTCGAGCTTCGGCTTTTCTCCTCGCGCTCAAACTGTTTCTGGGCGCTCACGGAATTTCTGCTCTCAGATTTCTGCCCTGCGCTTGGATTTTTTTGTGTAACAACCCTGTCAAAATCCCCCAACCAATAGAATGCCAGATTTACTGTTGACCAATGAAATGATCCCTGCCTCCTTGTGGGCGCGCTCGCTTTAGTATTAGAGCGTCCCGTCTGGGCGGGTACTCTTTAACCGGGTTCCGGGTTGACTGAATCTATCAACAACACTACTCATTTAAATACCTATTTACCTTTGTTTTCGGCTTAAAAACGTAGTTTGGGGCTTTATTTATTCTTTAAGCTCTTCATAAGTTTGCATTAAAAATCTTAATTTGTAAAGTAACCAGTAAATGAAGCTGTCAAAAAAATCAATAAATAATTCTTTGTGAAATGTAGTGGAGTAGAAGGTGGCATAAAAACACACTACCTGAATACAAGTACCTCAAATTTGTACTTAAAGCAGATCACTACCTCAAGTAAGATTTCCAATATGTTATTTCCATGGCCCAGGAAGATTTAATTTATATTTGTGAACATTAGCGCTTCTATCTCAAACTTGTGATGTCATACAAAGTCTGGAGCTGCTCCATAAACAATGAATAGGAGACTAATTTGGTCATCCCACAGATTGTTTGTTTTCTTTTTTTACCCTAATGGGTTATTTTCTATTGTAGTGCTCTCAGTTCTGAAACAGATAATGTACCCATACTCAAAACATTCCCGAGTGCTACAAGGTCGTCCAGTTTATTAAAGAAAGGCACTCTTGCGCTTCAGCCAAAAATAAAACTGAATCGGTGCTCACAGCACAGGACAAAATAGTAGACTATACATCAAGTGGCCCACTTGATGTATTGTCGTCCAATTTATTGTCAGTGGAACAGCTCCAGACTTTATACTTGATGACATCACAAATTTGAGTTTTAGCACTCTAGTTTTTTGATTTTGGAGAGAGTTGTTTATGTTAACCAATATTTTTGAATTGGCTTAGACTATGGCAATAACATTTATGAATTTTGAAAATGGGATTGTTCCCCTTTAAACACAGTATGTTTGAGTAAATAAGTTTTCTACTTTCCCTTCCTTGGGGCTGCTTTTAATGTTTCATCATTAACATTAATTCAAAACCAAATCAATACTACAATTACTGTTCCCAGAATTTTAGGAAAGTGGCAGTCACTGGACGCTTTAATAATTGAACAAATTTCACCACTTTTCTCTGTATCTCCTCAGCCAAATGACTTAATTTTGTCTTCATGGATCCCCACTGGGTCTGTTTACAGAGTAGCATTCAGACTGTATTGTGCCGGCAAAGCACATCCCCACTGTGTTAAAATGGCACTATCAGTGGGTGTTACCACCCCACAGATCTGTAATGCTGATCAATGCACAAACATGCGGTCAGATTGCATTTACACACACGACTGATGTCGTTTTAATATCTGCATTTCAAATATCTCTTTATCATCCTGCCAACAGTATATGGCACATCCACTCCCCAGGACGGCTGACAGCCAGCTTTAAGAGGGGTGCAATTTCCACTGGTCTCTAACTTTAAATGAGCCAGCTTGTCAGGAAACCAGGCACTTTCAAAACATGTCCATTAAAGAATAAAACTGTTTTGACTTCTCTGAAATGTCAATGTGATTATGATCATTTCAAATTATACTTCTCTGCTGACTCTGTTTAATAAAACAGATTCTGGCAGAAGCTGTTAAAGTTATAAAAAGTGGGCTGACAAGGGTGCAACCAAAACTAATCTGGGTCCTAGTCATGGGGTATGTAGTGACGCAAGTTGTGTCTTGGGTATGCTGTATGTTTAATAAAGACACACATAAGTAACACACTCGTGCAAAAAAATGAGTGTGGTGGCCTCATAAAAATCAGATTTTCACTTTGGAAGCAGGGAAGATGGCTGAAATGCAGCCAGGTTGAATTAAAACCATTGTACTTGAAACTGTGGTCAGTGTACAGTTAGCATTCAGAAAGTGTCACAGAAGGTGAACAAATCTCACTCAGCAAAGATCAGCGACAGGCAGCACTATGGCAAGGGCTCAACATAGATAATCTGGCAATTGTGGGTGGAAAACTAGCAGATATTTATACACAGGGCTTAATGAGGAACAGGTGTAGCTTGATGTGGTAATGAGGGACAGGTGTGCAGGAGAGAGAAGGCTTAGGTGATTGGCAGGAATGGAGTAAACTGAGAGGCCGTTTACACGTTGCCGGCTATTTTTATAAACGGACATTTCACCATCTCCGTTTTCAAAAAGATCTTCGTTTACACTTACCCGTGTATATATACACAAGAGCATGCCAAACCTGTAGGTGGCAGTGTAACGAGAAGCTCAAGCCTTCCATGTATCCATTGTCACCATAGCAACATAGGTCGCACTTTTGACACAGGCGCAAGTTACGGCGCATACTGTGACGTCGACTGCCTATAACTCCGTTTATCTCCGTTTATCTCAGTTTACATGCAAACGCGCAACCGGAGTTTTCCAAAATCTCCACTCTGGCTGGAGTTTTTAGAAAGACTTGTTTTCAGAGGAGAAATCTCTGTCTGCGTGTAAACGAGGGGCACAAACGAAGGAAGATGTCTCCATTTATCAAAATCACCGTATACGTGTAAACGGCCTCTCAAAAGGGAAGACTAGTGGAAAGATGAGAAGGGGCCTTTCCCAAACTGCCTTCTACACCCTCTCCCTACCCGCTTTCACTCTGTTTCCGTGTTCACATGGAGGGTCCACCACATTAGGTGCCGGCCCAAACCAGCTAGTGAGGAGTGGAAGTGGGTTATAAAACCCTCCGACAGCCAACGTGCATAGATGATGACTTACTGACCGTGTGCAAGACAGAACTGTTCATCATGGAAAAAGCAGGAGGAAAGGGGAGTGCGGTTAGGGTTGTACACATAACCTGCTGGAGCTAGCATGGCTAGCAGGCAAACAACAGCAGTCCCCAAAGTATTCAATAAACAAGCATTTTATCAAAAACAACACCTTCATTAACTCTTGAGCGTTCTGTCCCCTTGCTGCTTGTATTATTTTGTGGTGCAGCTGTAAAACAAAAATTCAACAAACACTATTTCCCAAAGGATGAGACCCACCCCATCTCTGAAACTGGCTGGAAGACTCCTCTCATCTCTGTATTTTATGCTTCCTTGTTTCCTCTGTCTTCGGTTTTTCTGCCTGTAACCCAAAAATCGATCTCAGTGTGCCATCTAAAAGGATGTCATAATTCCTAAAATGCATCTCAAGGAAAGAGGAAGCTTGCCTGAGAAGCTGGGAGCTAGGATGCACAGGTGTATCCTTTGCGAAAGTCTTATTGACACCCATGATGAATTGCCACATGTTGACGTTGCTTTAAAATGATGAATACAAAGCACATGTCTAATTGTGTTAAACACCTGTTGCCTCAACTCCTCTCTCCTTGTGTCTCTTCTTTGCTTCCTCCACTTGTATCTCAGGTGGGAGGCACTAAGGTGCAAAGAGAGGAAGTGAGGAAAGGAAGTGAGGACTTACAAACTGAGAAAAAAAGGACAGAAATAAATAAGACGCAAATGTCGGTCTGACTGCACTCTAAAGCTGTAGGGCAACAATGATAGATAGATGGAGAGTCTAATGTGGTGGACAGTCTTGATTTAGCTCCTTAATGACAGTAAAATCCTTCATAATTTACATGCAAGTTTCTGCAGTGGGTTTACAACCCTACCATTCCCTGTCCTGCCTGCATCTAATGCTTTTCCAACCTACTTTAGATGAAACCACTGCCGCTTCCGCATGACGAAAGCTGGCTGCTAGACATCAAGGCCCGATGATTGGCTCCCAGCCTACTGCTGTGGCACGCAGGAAGTCGGGTGCTTCCTCAAAGAGGCGTCTAGCTGGGCACCCTGTGAAACTGCACAGCTTGAGGTTCATCAGTGGCTCTCAACACCACCCTTGCCAGAAAACACTAAGGAACTCTACCCCTTCTCATCCCTCTCCTTAGAGACAGAAGATTTCAATGCCCCTCCACCTCCTTCATGTATCTGTGTGTGTCTTGTTTACATGTGTTATCCTCCCCTGTGTTTATCTGTTTTTACCAACAGTCGCTGGGTGAATAAGTTGTTATAGCTGTCAAAAGGTTACTGTAGATTTTCAACTAGCTCTTTCATCACAGTGTGAGCAGCTGAACTATGTTCCTCTGTGCCGCAAGCGCCTGGAGCTCCCCACTCAGCCACTAGAAGAGGTCTGCTGGACTTCTGTCCACAAATGAGTGGGGAGCTTCGGGTGTTTGACTTCCTTTGTGCCGCCAGTGCCAGGACCTTCCCACTCATTTGCCAGCAAAAGCCAAACACCATTCATGTGCACACACTGAAAAGACACAGAGCTAGTCAAAAATCTACAAAGTTACCATATCTAATATACCCATATCACCATTTTTCATGCTATTGTAGCTATCATATTTCACGAAGACAGACCTTCAGTGGCTGTAGCAACTCGAATTCAGCTAGAGCAAACCATGTCGACTTCGCCCGATAAGCAAACTTTCCAGCTTTGTAGTCTCAGAGCGATTGGCTGTGAGGCGAAGGGAACGTGGAAGCGCTAGCTAGCTTGCAGCACTCTTTTTCAATGGTGCTGGCTTAGCAGGAGGCTGGCAGCCAATCGTTGCGCCTTAAGGTCTGGCAGCCCTCTTTTGTCATGTGGAAGTGGCCATGGTTTCATCAAAGAGGGTCAAAATAACCACAGACCCATCCCGCCTGCTTTTAGGCACATCACATGGGTAGATTTAATTTCTGACTGCACACTGAGGCTGAAGACGGAGAGACAAGTGTAACCATGACAAATGATACTGTTCCACAGCACAAATGTTGCAGTCAAAGCTTGAGAAAAAAAATGTGTTCATTCTGAATATATAACAAATCTCTGTAATCTGTCTGTATCTTCCTTGAACCAGTGCTAAACAAAGAAATTACATTTTTCTGAATGCAAGCTGTCTTTGCCATACTGAGCTATGAATATTCAAACATATTTCAATTTAAGAAATCAACTTTGCAAGCTGCAAAGTTATGATCATGCTTACAAGAACAATCTGTCCTTAAAGAGAAAAATCATGTGCTTTATTCCAATTATTCTCAAAGATTTTGCTACTTTGAGGAACTTTCTCTACATTTCCTCAGATTATGGCTCTCTGAATCACTGGGTTTGTGCATATATCAGGAAATATAGAGATTTTAAGAGTTTAAATTAATTAACAGTGTTTTCTTCATCATCACTGTAATTTGATCTGGGCAGATTTGTATTTGTTGACTCTTTACTTTAAGAAGCAGCACCAAGGACAAAGTTTCCCTGGCTGATAATTAAGAGAAGCTGAAGTTTATTTTAAATTGTAGTGGTTTGTTTTTACTGATAATCAATTACTTGACCATTTGGAGCAGCCTGGTTTGCCCACAAAAGCAGCTTGTGACCACAGTGCTGCATGACATCTAGTGACTCTCTGTTCAGATTCAGCTCATTAAAAGTACAGATTAAAGATAACGGAGGCAACTCTGAAAGTGGGAGTTCAGTTCCAAATGAGTGCCCGCTTGTCCAAGTTTTATTTCCCATACTAAGTGCCAAAGTTTCCGCTAAGTTCATTCATCGGATCTCCTGCTGAGTGTGTTTTGCTTGATATAAATGTCATCCTCTGATTACAAGTGTTCTCACAGGGATAAAGTGCCAGGTTCCTCACTGTTACTGGAAGGATTGTTAGTGGTGGCTTGGCTTGAGTCACTGGAAGTTTCACTGTCACACTCATTGAATAAAAACATAGTTTGATCTTTTCCTTCTGACTAAACAGGAGCAGCTTGTCTTGAAGATGTGCAGCCGCAGTAGGACTGAATTTCTTTTATCAGCTGGTATGAAAGAAATAAAAGATGTTTTTTTTTTGTTTGTTTTTTAACAACAACGACAGCTAATAAAACAATGCAGCCCTCCTGCTGAGGCTTTTGTTTTGGACTTTGAGGTTACTTGTGTCAAATACTTTTAAATGTTAATAGAAACTGTTTGTTGCAATTTTAGGGTTTTATTAATATCCAGTTTTTTCAACTACAGAATATTAATCAAGTAAATGCCAAAAAAGAAGAGTTTTAATTGAAGATTAGGTTTTGCAAAGACCTGCAACATAATTTAAGTAATGACATTTAACAGTGACAAAGGCAGCAGTTAAAAAAAAGAATAAAATGAAAAAATTAAAACGTATGTCCTCAGCTGCATACTATATACATATACACATACAAGTTGTCATTATATCATTAACCATCATCTTGATTATTCTTCAGGCGCAGCTGGGGATAGGAGAGTTTTTGGTTTAGGGACCTTAAGCCCAAGATGGCTCTATACAGCTACAACAAAGTCCCCTCTTTATGCCTATTGTGCATTTTTACACAGAACCAAACAGTAAAGGCAACATGCCACTCCAATGTGTGATATAGACTGCATCCCTGCATCATGTAATCAAAAGAGGCATGACGAACGTGACAATAAAAATAACAGTGTCTGCCTCTAGTGTGACAATGAAGAGTTGTTTACAATGTAAACTAGTGCTGCACGATTTGAGAAAAATGTGAGATTGCGATTTGAGTGGACAATATCGCGATTTGCGATTGCGATTACAATATAATAAATAAATGGTATCATGAGTCTTCTCGCTAGATTCAGTGTTTCCCCTACATTATATTAGGGGGGCACTGACCTGACCTGACATACAGTAGTTATTGTTATGGACAGATGTTGTCATGTAAATGACAATTCAATTTCCAGCACGCCATAGCACAGCACAGCAGCATGTCTAGTGGGCTGATACCGAGCAAAATTGCTAAATTTTTCATTTGTTATTATATGTTTGTTATGGAGTCCGTGATTTCCCCGTGACACTTACAAATGTTTACGTAACTGTGCTTGGATGTTGTTTTATGAGGCTCTGGCGGCTTTCAGTTGTCCCTTTGTCTTTAACATTACACGGCTTGGCTTTCTCTCGCATGCATTCCTCCTACTTTTCTCTGTACTGTCTCAAGTGCTGATATAGATTGATCGTGTTGCTGCGCGACGTGGTGACTTTAACTTTTAAACTTTTACACAGCACGTCTTTCTGTTAAACGTCACCGTACCTGAATCCAAAGTATCCCCATGTAATAGACACCAACTCAGCCTGTTCTTGGTCGTGCTTATGCTCTTCTTCAGCGTCTATGTTGGTCACTGCTGCACTGGCTCAGAGGCGAGACAACTCTGTCCCCCCACTAACCTTACTAACCTTACATACATATAGCACAGCAAGGCGGAATAACAGCATGAAATGCTGTAGAAATGCATGTCTACTCTTTGCAGATGATGTGGTTCTGTTGGTTTCATCACACCGTGACCTCCAGCATGCACCGGGTGGTTTGAAGCCGAGTGTGAAGCATTCAGGATGAAAGTCAACATCTCCAAGTCTGAGGTCATGGTTTTCTGCCCGAAAACGGTGGATCGCTCCCTCAGGGCTGTGAGCTGCTGCCCCAAGTAAAGTAGCGCAAGTACCTCTGGGTCTTGGTCATGACTGAGGGGTCAGGCGGTTTGGCATGACATCAGCAGTGATGCGGGCACTGCGCCAGATAATGGTGGTGAAGAGAGAGCTAAGCCGGAAGGCAAAGCTCTCAATTTACCGGTCCATCTACATTTCAACCCTCACCTATGGTCATGAGCTTAGGGTAGTGACCGAAAGAATGAGATTGCAGATACAAGCTCCTGAAATGAGTTTCCACATTGTGCTGTGTGCTCAGTCCAGCCCTGTCCACCCTCTTCACCCATGACTGCACCTCCTGTCTCCTCCAACACTTCAAGTTTGCGTATGACACCACTATAGTTGGACTAATATAACAAAAAAGAGAAACACTACAAGAGCGTAGGTACAACATGGTCAAGTGGTGTTCATACAACTATCTGGTCCTGAACACTACAAGATCCACTTCGCATCAACAATGATGATGGTAGAGAGAGTGGAACATCAAATCCCTGGGAAACCACATAACAACTGATCTGAAATTTTCCCTTAAGTCAGAAATCTAACAGCCTGTCCACGGGCCCTCCCAAGGTGATTTTTGATGATTATGATATGTTAAACATCTCCTGTTTTTGCTGTTGTTAAGAAGTTTACTCATATGACTTGTTGTTTGAAAACTATGTTCCTCACGGTGCCATTAATGCTGACCATTTCAAGATACAATCACCACAGCAGACTAAATAAATGCTACTGTCAGACAAAAAAAACAAACAGTTATTACCCACTTATGAAGTGTTGTCATATTCCACAGATCCATATTAACCAGACTGAATCACTGGTTACACAGCTCCCATTTCATTTCTCACACACTGCCAATAGCCTAGACGATCTATATCCAGCAAAATATTTAGTCCAAACATTTTATTACATCGACAGATATCGGCTAACTGCTATTGGATTGTTTCAAACATTAAAATTTCTCTACTTTATCTGTAATTTCTCTGTCCTGCAGGTAAACAAACCAACATAACGTGACCTCAAAATGGAGGTGAGCTTCTGGCCTTTACACTGACACCTTACTTGAGCCAATAGAAGCTTCCAGTGCTTATGTTATGGCCTTGATAGCCAAACAGAGCCTGAGCTGAACGGATGTGATCGGCCAAACATTCCCAAGGCTGATGTGTCATGTCGTCAATGACACTCCTGACCTCCAGGGGAGTTTTTAACCTCTTATCGTCATCATAAACTGTCATAAATGTACAAAAATCATAAATGAATTGCTCCTATGTTATTCTCAACGGGAAGAAACAGTCTTTCTCATCAATTTGGGTTTTCTTGAAGTGTTTTTATATACAGTATGCTCCGAAATAGACAATTCTGTCTGTGTGTTGATTAGTTATTCACTTATAATCACACATTCAGTGTGTTGTTTTACCCCTTTTTTATGAAAAGCGCCTGGACAAAACCTTCAAGAAACGTGTAAAATGTTTTTTTTCTATGATACTGTTATCTACTTTGAATTTGGACTGGGTGAGGCTTCATGATATGGCCTATTGTGTTTTCCAGCTAATACCTCCCAGTTCTAATCATCTGCAGCATCTTCTTTTCAAGATAATATTCAGCTGAAGATAAAGAAAAACAAACCTTTCATTTATTGTGTTGAAAGTTATATAACTCAGTGACATACAGTGATTCTCACTGTTAGTCACTGTTAAAAAGCTTTCAATTTACTTTGGCTATGCCTTGGATAGCTGTTTGAGGTTAATTTTAGGTGAATAGGTAAATTTTACAGGACCTTCAAGAGGTTTTAATATCTCCCACCGGGTGAAAAAAGCCAAACAGAGGCTCTTCTTTCTAAGGAAACTCAAATAGGCTAGACTCCCCTGTTAGCTGCAGGTGAACTCTTAGAGACGACCCATAGAAAGCATCCTCTGTCACTGTGTAACTGTATGATATGCCAGTTGTACAGCACAGAACTGGGAGGATTTGCCCCGGGTGGTGAAAACAGCTCAAAGGTTAGTGGGAACTCTGCTCCCAGACCTGGACACTGTATATGCTAGCTGCCTTCAAAAGGAACCATAAGTAAAGGCCCATCTCACCCAAGCCACAGTCTGTTTGTCCCTTTGCCATCAGGAAAAAGATACAAGACAATAAAAACACAGACTAACAGACTGAGGAACAGCTTCCTCCCCAGAGCTGTAGCCTCCAACACATGTACACACACACTGACCTATAGCTGCTGAACATTGATTGGAGCACATGCACTTTAGACTGTGCAATAATTTGATTTACAATTCACTATAAACCTGCTGCTGCTATTTATTTTATATTTCAGACACACTTCATATTATTATTCATGTTTACTGTTATTTGTCTTTGTTTTATCTCGTCATTATCTGTGGTTATACCTTGTTCTTATTTTGTCTTAATGTTCTTAACTTGTTTTAATGTTTTGAATTTAGTGTCTGATACACCAAACATAATTTCGTTGTACATCTACAATGAGAATAAAGTGTCTTATGTCGTATGTCTTATGCCTCTGTAGGGCTGCTGGGCTGAGCCTCCCAGATAGGGTAAGGAGCTCATACATTCGGAGGGAGATTGGAGTAGAGCTGCTTCCTCCTGGGTGCCTCCCATTAGAGGCTCCTTGACACACACAACCAGTAGGTGGCCCCAGAGTAGACCCAGAACACACTGCTGGGATTATGAATCTGGCCTGGGAACACCTCAGGATCCCCCAAGAGGAGCTGGAAAATGTTGCTGCAACCCAGTCCCGGATAAGGAGATGAAAATGGATGGATGGACGGACGGATGGACAGAGGGTCAGATGGATGGATAGTTTATTCTTATGGAAATGTTTTATTCTTATGAAGATGTTTTATTATGCTTTTTTAACTGATAAGTATTCATCAGACCCAGACTTCCATACTAAGTCCATATCCCCCAGGAGGAGCTGGAAAATGTTACTGGGTAGAGGGATGACATTTATGAAACACAGATGCCTCATTGGCCGCTGGATCATGTCAGGGGTGCCCTATTGGAGAGGCAAGATTTGGATGCTCAGTAGAGGAGTGAGTGTTAGGCTCATATGAACTGAATTACTTATGCAGTTTAAAATAATTCACAGTCATGAGGAATTGTAAAAACTCACATCTGTCAAACATGAATTCAGCATACTTTCCATGATTAAATACTTGTGGAGACATCCCATTATAATCTAATGTGGAAATAAACTAATTTTAAACTTGCTAGTGTAACACTTGTGTCACTAGTAAAGACAGCTAGAGGCCACCGGACCAGTCCTAGGTTCGAATGAGTGGTATGTCAAACTAAATGGTAGACCAATAAGTATCCCTTTAAGGTTAATTATTAACCCTCTCCAGGGCTTGATGCTTACCCTTTCTCCAAGTAGTACTGTGCTACCATGCTGAAAAATTTAGTAGCACAATGAAAATTCAGCAATTTTCATAAAGGGGACATTTTCAAACAAATGAAGTAGCGTGAAATTAATTCATCATCTCGTCAAACTCTAAAGGTTGTTTTATTTTCTTATGTTGAGAAAATACACTTTAGCACAAGCTTATTATTTCGTAATCTCAAGAAAACAAGTGTTACCTCATCAAATAGAGACAACCTTCAGGTTACTGTTGGAAAAACAAGACAATGTCTTATTTTGTTGTTTGTTTATCATTTCATCATCTCAGGGGAAGAAACTTTGTATCTCTAAATCACAACTTATTTATTTCATTTCATTTATTTATTTATTTCAGCTTTTTTTCCTCCCCGTTTATGATTAATTCTTTCTTATCTTGTTTATTCTCACAAAATAAAAAATGATAATAATTCATAAACACTTCAGTGTTTTTGTGAAATCAACCAGGAGGCGGCAGCAGTCACAAGCTGCACTCAGCTCTCATGTACTCGAGTAAAAATACTCAGTTACAGTCAAAGTCCTGCACTGAAAATGTTCCTCCAGCAAGAGTTTGTTAGTTTAATCAGTAAAATAAAACTGTTATATTCTTATATATCATATGAGTTAACGCTCATTAATGTAACAGCAGGATGTTAGTCTGATTTTAAACTGTTAACCAGTGATTATATAATTATGGATTAATCTGCTGATTATTTTCTCCATTAATCGATTGATTGTAAAAATAGAAAAAAGATAATAATGAGCCCAGAGTGTGTCCTTCACTGTGACTGTCTCACCTCAATGTTTTTACTGACACGTCACAGTTATTATTGTCCTCCATATTTAACCTCAGCACATGTTTCACATATTAATAACATACACACACTTTACATTATAGTGTATGGACTCAGAGTAACGACTGGGAATGAGACAGGCAGACACACAGACTGTCTCACGGACTGTGGGTGTGATCAGGTGACACACCGGCAGGGGTGGGGCAGAGCTGGGCGGGGTCAGGCGTCTCCTTGTTGACGGTGTTCAGTCGGTGAAACGGCACTCACTTGTCTGCACCGAGAGTAAACAGGCTCGCGCTCATGGGCTCCATGTCATTGGTCCGACAGCCCATTGGTCCGACATCCCATTAGTTCGACGCCCCGTTGTTCCGATATGTGATTATACTAGGCTATACTGTATTTGTGTACCATAGAGGATCAGCAAACGCAACAAAAGTAGGCTACTGGTCGAGATACAAGTGCCATAGAGAGAAGAGAGTGAAACACCATAACCTCCTGTTATTAACTCTGGGGTCCGGGTTGTGTGGGGAGCTTTCCGCGGTGCTGAACGGCTCCTGGCGGGCGTATTTCTGCCTTGATGGTGTGCCACGACCGGCTCTGGGTCAGCTGGGAAAGGCTTGAGGCGAAGCAGGCTCACGGCTTATGTGTTTTGTCACTTTCGTTTTCATTTTAACCCACACCATGATCTTTTCCTAACCCTAACCAAGTGGTTTTTGTGTCTAAATCTAACCAGACCTTAACCACAGGGCATCATGATGATTTCGGAACAACGAGACTTCAGAACAATGGATTTAATATGGTCGGAACAATGGGTTGTCGGAATAATGGGCTGTCGGACCAATGGGCAGACCCCGTGCTCATGTCAAGACTTTAATCACCCCGACACATGCACCAGGAGAACGTGCCGCTTAGTCTGTAGAAGGTTTTTTTTTTTTCCCCAACAACGAAACCAACTACCGTTCACGTTAAACAACAAAACAGTGCATGTACTAACATTTTTGTGGCACTCGCACTGGTGCTACTGAATGTAATTTTCAGGAAATTATCCACTTGCAAATGCGACCAAAACACTCGCACTGTCGAGCCCTGCTCTCTTTAATTTAGAATAGTTTGATTTAGGTTTCTAGGTTGATTTAACCAATTTTAGTTATTTTAGTTCAGATGTCCGCTTTTAGTCCGGGTGGACCTCCGCGGAGTCCGCTCCACGTACGTTCCGCCCAAGTATGTTTGGGCCTTTAGTTTTCTTTCTTTTACAGGTGCAGATTGTAAGTATGATTAAACCTCTTTCTTTTACATGTAGAAGGTAAGTGGTATATCTTTTTTCCTTTTCAGGTTACTAGGTAAGTATATTTGACTTAAACCTTATCAAATTGTTCAAATACCTTATTTAGGTTAAATGACTTCTTAACACTTGTTTCTATTTTGCAGGTTGAAACAACAAGCAAGAATCACCAATCAAATACACCAATAATATCAACTTAAACCATGTACAGAGTACATCAGACAAAGTTGAAGAATACAAAACTGTAAATGTGGAAGAGTCCTCTGGTTAAAGTTCAGTAACAGTTCAGTTCAGCTTCTCACTGGGAGTGAGAAAACCCACAATCCTACCAGAATGATGCAACGGTCGGGTAGGTCAAACCAGTAATTGGGGTGTTCATTCAATAGTTGAATGTAAGATGTCCATGGCTAAGGCTCGCCATCTGGTGTCCTAGGTCCTGGGAAACACTCCCGGGGGAGAAAACCTGGCCTGCACACAGGCCATGCAGAAAATAAAGTATCTTTTATAAACTGTCCATATTCATTAAATAAATCGACCATGAGAATAAACTGCATATCACTTTGCAAACAGTCTCACACACGCGGCAGGGCGTGGGGACATTCCTAACATTCCAATCATGCCGCTCTCTGGCGCTCTTTCCTCCGTTACTCACTAGCATATCAATAGTAGCACAAAATAACTTGTAAAACATCAGAATAAAAATATATATGGACTCTGTCCTTATGGAATTACATATTCATTCACTCATACACACTCCAAACCGAGTTTCACTCTTTTTACCAAACCAAAATGAGCTTATATAGTTCTGCCGTTAGCTAACGTTACTGGCTAACATGGCTCTTGCTAGCATGGCTTGTTGTGAAGCACATGCACTCGACATGAAACGTGAAACAAAAATGAGTTGAAACTCACCAAAACCGTCTTGGGAGGCTGTATACCTAACAGCAACCACCACAGGGATCATACACAGTGTTTTTCACAGGAGTTTTCTTCGGTTTTCAAGGTTTAGAAAAGTTATTTAGATCAAAAAGGTTCTGGTATCAAATCTCGCTTCTGCTCTGCAGCCAGCTAGTTAGTTCTGGTTTTTGCTGAGAGCGTTCGCGTGTGACAGTTTAAGGGGTCTTAAAGGAGCAGTACGAGCTATATTAAAGGGGGTGTCAAAACATTTCTTTGCCCATATAAAACACATGTATAACCCAATATCATGGAAAAAAACAAGTCATTGCAATCAGTTAAGGAATATAAACATTTGGAAAGGTTTTTTAAAAAAAATAAAATAAAATAAAAAAAATAAAAAACTGCAGCTCCCCTGTTTGCTTGGATTTGTTTACAGGCAAGTCTTGCCACTCCAATATGACGGCGTCCCTGACGTATCGCTGCAGTGGGCTGACACAGTCAATGCAGTATCTATGTATATATATGTCTATGGTCTGGAATACCTTGCTCAACCTGCTGCCCCAACGACCCGGCATTAAATAAAAGCCCATCTGCAGCGATGCCTTCTTCAGGATGGCCTTGTACTAACAGAGGTTTCTCATTTGTCTGCATATATGAGAGCATTCACATTTCCTCCTGCTATACTTTACTGTACAGTAGATGCAGTAGAAACACAGTCGCATGTCCTTCTTGCTGCCTTGCTCTGGCCACATAAGGTTATTATTGACTATACAAGTTTCATAAGTCGTTATCTCTGACTCTTCACTGGGACTAATCTCTCAGTTTTGTTCCTTTGTGATGTACATCTGCCCTTCACCAGATGCAAGCTGGACAAACAGGTATTGAATAAGACTTCCCCTGTGTCTAGGCAACTCTTTTCTTCCTCTGTATCGTAGGTATTGTGTAACTCCATTTTTTTCCCCTCTCCTGTCTGCTTCTTTGTCGTTCTTCTTTGTACATCATCACATTGTCTGGGATGTGAATGTCATGAAAGGTTGAAGGAACAATCAGCTTTGTGAGTATGCTGTTACTCATGATAATGATAAAAAAAAAGAATGGTACAAGAGCTCAGTGACACTTTCTCTGCAAAAGTAGAAAAAAAACATGAAAGCATATACAATAAAAAACACATTTTCAAACATGTATAGCTCGCCACACAATTCTCCTGTCTAATACTGTAAAGGCTATAACACCATATAACACCATTTGGGCTTCACCAAAATATCAGGCATGATTGATAAATACAATTTGCAATCAGAGAGACTTCGATCCAGTCAGTAACATTAAGATTATGTCTGTAAACCCCTCACACTACAGGAACATTTGGACAGATAATCTGTTCAGACCAGCCCCCCCCCATGATTCTCAGGAGGGAGCGAATTGGACCCAGAATCTGGCCAATTATCCCCTAGTGTGGAGCCAGCACAAAGCCTATGGGATTTCTCCATTGGATTTTGGATTACTGCAGAAAATAAGCTCTGTGGCGAACAAGCGTTTATGATACAAAAGTTTTGTTCAGCAAAATAATCTTACAAATTAACACCTCTTTTATGACTTTTAGAGCTTATATGAAATCACCAGAAGTAAAAAAAAAAAACAATGTTAGGCTTTAAACGAACAAAACTATAGTAGCATGACTTAACGTCACCAGCACAGCAAAGCTGTCTGTAGTCTCATTGAGCCACTTGTTAGCAACTTATTTTTTAAGACACCTAAAAGCTTGATTAAAATTAGAAAAAACCTTAATTAAGACCATGTCAGCTAGTCTGAAAAAGGGAAAGCACTCAGGAAACAGTCAAAATTTAGCACAATTTATTGTTAAGGATTTGAAAAAAATATTGTGTGCATTAGAAGCCCTTTGAAGTCTTTAATCACAATCTTCAACAAGCATGTTGGATTTTAAATTCCGTTGAAGAATAAGACACTTTGCACTGTATGAATGTGAACATGACGGCGACTCAGTCAAAAGTTAATCACTAAAATAACATTGCAAATAAATAAATTGCCTCTGAAATGTGGGGCACATTGAACCTTGCAGATTTTAAGACAAAAATTATAGCAATTTACTTCAAAGTTAATAAAACAACATCTAAATTATAATTAAGTTTCAGCTGAAATGAGAGGCATTTTGCACTGTGCATTATGAATGTAAACCCTGCACATTATCTGACAACAACTCACTTAACATCTCGAAAAAGATAAATTGCGGCTGAATTCATTTTCTCGATCAAAGTACTGCCAAACCGCACTGGTTTTGCAAGCGGACATCTCTCCAATTTCCCACTCTGCTGTTTTAAAACTCCAGTCTACTCGGGCGTTACTGCTGGGAGGGGGACTGCTGTCTGACGGCTCTGTAGCACCCACTAGTGTCGGGCAGCTGCATGACAGTTAAGCAGCCTTGTACATGAAGAAAACACTAATTTGTTCAACCGACTAATATTTCTGGTGCAGACTAGCAAGGTGGCGACGTTTAATCGTTTAGACGTCTAATTGCGCACATCCTTAATATTAACAGACAAATTTTATGTCGTAGAACAAAATGTGGAAGTCTCTTAAGCTTTTGCCAGGCATCTAACCAAAACCTATTCAAAAACCCACTGACCTCAAGGCAAGGGAATCAGCAGTGGAAAAATACAGGGCTCATTCCTGGGGCACTCTTAGCTGGACGTACATTTGCCAAATAAAACAGTTTGTACTCATCCTTACCCTTGAAGGGTTTTCAGTTGCAAAACTGAAACATACTGATTTCGAGTGAGGAATTGGCCTGTTGCTATCAGACTGGTACCAACAGAGGGGTATTCCAGGTAGGAGGTTCAACAAACTCTGAGTCTAACCCTGAACTCTGAGTTGATTTACCCTGAGATGTGAAACTCTGAGTTACCGGTTCCAGAACAGCTGATCTGAGTTAGTTCAGTCAACTCTGAGTATGTTCACTCTGAGTTAAGCCGACAATAAAAAGCCATCATCAATGGAGCTCCGACTCCACAATTCACCATGGCAACAGGTAAATAAAAGACAGCGCCTCCATTTTAATCCAGTGGATGTAGCTATATTAATGCATGTGTAGCAGACGGTGAATGTTTATCTTTAAAAGAAGAGCCTGAGTCAGAGCGAGGAAAGTGTAAATAAGTTAACCATAAAGTTAATAAAAAAGTTTTATTCAGTGTTGTCCATTTATTCATCATTTATCAGACTTACATTTCCTTAATGAAGATAAAGTGGTGGAATCTGACTGTGTATCAGGCTGTAGATACATTACATTATATTAATATATTTGTTCAGATTTAATCTGATGGGGAAAAACACAGGAGGCAGCAACTAAAAAATAGGAAGATTTAAAACATATAGGCTATAGATCAAAGACATAAAGACATGACTGTAAATTCACAGTCTGACCCAGTAATAATATGTTTGGTGATTTGCACTTGAAAAGATGTTGAGGTTAAAATACATAGATTTTAAAATGTTGGACATCTATTTGTATCTTGACTCAACAGCATTCAGTGACTTTATTTCAGCTACAAATGTAGTAAATTTAAAGACACTGAAATGCTGCACCATTGCTCACTCAGAAATATTAACATATAATCCCCAATATTAGGCTATAGGAATTATGTTCCATCAGTGCGACCAATGACATCAGTGATAGAGATCATTAGTCATTGATACTACGTGTCTAAAGCTTCATACCGATTTTTAAAATTTAAATAATTAGACCTACACATTATGTGCAATAAACATTTGGGAGCTGCTCTAACAGACTGACAGTCTGATCCTTGTGCACAGTGTTATAAAAAATAATAAATATAAAAAGGACAGAGGTTTGATTCTGAGCTGAGGGTGAATTCTCGCTGTGTAATATTTGAATGTAAAGACAAAAACTGATGTCCAAAGAAATGATTGATGTGCATAAATTCAGTAACTTAAGACAGTCCTGAGTAACAAACTAATATCCAGCAGGATTTAGACTGTGACAGACGGTAAATCTCCGCTAATTAATGCGCTTCGATACAAGCTTTGACACGGACTGAATGAATGAGGAAATGAAACAGCGTGTAAGAGGGAGGAGACAGAGAAAAACTCAGGGTTTATTGAAGAAAACCTGCCAGCGAGCAGGTTAGGTTCACAGACTCAGTTGCCATGGTGATTGACTCAGAATTTGATTTACCTCTCTTTCTGGAACTGAAAACCCAGAGTTTCCCTCATTTCAGGGTTAACATACTCTGAGTTTTCACTAAACCCGCTTTCTGGAATACCCTTCAGAAGAGAGGACTCAGTAATAGCACTCAGAAACACAAGGACTTTAATAAAGGTTGGTGAACAGAAAAACAGCCCAAAAATAACAACAACGTTTCCAAAACTTTGGGGCTTACACAGAATTCAAAAATGCAAGATATGTGATCAAAAACTAGAGAAAACTAGGGACAAACAGCTAGAACATGTGCTCCAAACTACAGAGACGAACTGGTACTGACAAAGGGCAGCAGGTGGACTAAATACACAAGGGAAGAGGGGTAATGAGGGACAGGTGAAACCAATAAGGGCGGGGCAGGTAATCACACAGGAGGGAAACACACAGGGGCAGGAAGTGAGGTGCCTGAAACGAGAACATAACTGAAAACAAGGAAACATTGTCGGGGACTTCAGGGTGTAACAGTATCTGTTTGTATTCAGCCAAATAAATCATCTGTATCTGTACTCAAGGGAATGGCCGGAGTTTATGACAGAAGTAGGTGGGGTTAAAATTGAAAGGGGGTTAGGACGTTTTTATTTTAAGCCTGAAATTTATCTTATCTTACTATATAATGACAAAAACTCTGTGTCTGTGTCTCTGTTCCACGTTTTTCTTCTCCTCACTGACTTGGTCAATCCATGTGCATTTTGGCACAGTGATAGAGGGTCATGGGAGGATGAGAATGAAGCAATATTATATCAATTGGCCAAAGGGGGGCGCTATAGCAACCCATTGAAATTGCAAACTTTGAATGGTCATATCTCATGCCCCGTATGTTGTAGAGACATGAAACTTTGCACAGAGATGCCTCTCCTCATGAGAAACACATTTGCCTCAAGAACCCATAACTTCCGGTTATATAGATTTTCCGCTATTTTGAATTATTTGAAAAACACTTAAAATCGATCTCTTCCTAGGAAGTTTGACTGATCTGCATGAAACTGGGTGAACATAATCTAGGGACCAATATCTAAAGTTCCCTCTTGGCAAAAGTTGGAAAACTTACTAAAACTGAGCTTCTATAAGGCAATGAATATTGCGGAGGGCGTGGCTCGTCACATAAAGGTGTATAACATCTCAAGGGTTTCACCGATCGCCACGCAACTTTGTAGGCATATGACCACACATAATCTGAGGGGACTCCTCCATTATTGACCCCAGCAAACAAAATGGGGGCGCTAGAGAGCTAGTTTTTTATCTAGGCCTAACCGCCTCATCGATTTTTACTAAACTTGGTAGATATGTAGAACAGGATGCCTCAAGGTGACTGGAGAAATTTAACTCTAATTAGCAACTGGGTGGCGCTATAACAACAGAAAAATGCTTAAAAATGGCTAAAATGTGACCGATCGCTGTGGCTCCCCCTGTGGCCAAATGTTTGTTGTTGTTTTTTCTAGTTTTTGGTATGACTAAGTCAGATCTTTTTTTTTTATCACAAGTGTAATGGATTAAACATAACTCCCAAAACACAGATTTTCCTTTATCACAAGTACAGATAATGACATGTTTTACTTGTATGACACTCATACTCATAAAAAGTACAATATTACTGGATCCTTGTTTAATTCAAGTATTCTGCTCAACCCTAATATACAGTAAAAGACCTGGATACAGTGTTGGAGGCGTGGCCTTGTTCGTTGTTGCACAGTGGCGCATGAAGCCAAAAAGGTTTGACTTCCCAGGTATACAATTACCCGGATCTACTGCATTGTTGGGCCTATAGAGCAGGAACACCAGAAAATTTTTCAACCAAGCAGCTAGCTTCCAGTTCAACCCTCCGCTAATTAGAATGGGGATAAAATTATTCAATTGTGCATTTCTTCTAGACTTTTGAAATGTCTTCGGACCGAAGGGATCAAATCCTGATCAAATCATCTCAAGGCCTTTATTGTCATTGCACAGCTGTACAACGAAATTAGGTGACTCCAGTAGATACGTACAGAAATTCACAGACAAGCAGACACATTAAAGACTTTATACATAAGTATAAAAACAAATAGAGCAGGGTATTAAAGCAGAGTACAATAAATTATCACACAGCCATGAAATATTGCACATATTAGGATAAAAGTGCACATATACAGGATATTTTCATAGTATTCTGATAGTGAAACAAGTCATTTTGTGGGGTTTGTGACACTCAAAAAAATGTACCCACTGATTTACAGATGTCTCTTTCCCAATGTAAGTCATGGACAAAAGTACATTTCGGCCCAGCGGCATCATGTGACAGACCAAGAAGTTGTAGTTACACAGTTTGGCCAGAATGCAAAATTGTCTTCAAAGTCCGGCGCACTTCCTTGGTGATAACTGCATTTGTGAAGGAGTTTTCCCCAATTGCCACAAGGGGCAACAGTGAGCCCATTCCATCCTTGTAAACAAACTTCAACAAGGGACACAAAGGTGAGATTTATGCTCTATTAGAAGTGTTTTCAAGCAGTGTTTTACAAGAGAAAAGATTTCAAAGATGAGGACTAAATTGTTATGGACATCTGGTTAACTTTCCCACCTCAGTAACAAGACAGTTAAGAAAACTTTGCTTATCCTGAGTGACTTTAAATGAGGGCTGTTAGCACTTTTACCTGCCTGTGAATTGCTTATGCTAATTGCTAACACTTAAATTAGTCCTTGAACCTCTAATGCTAATCACACTGATCGCTATTGCTTCCGCAATGTACATACAGTATATCCCACCGTTGCATGTAAACTCAAATTCACAGCAGTATTTGTATCCCTAACAAATCATGTGACAAGAGTTTCCTGTATTTTGTCACCATAGCAGTCCCTGCACTTGACAGGCTCTAATGCTGTCACTGGCACAAAAATACAGTAAAATGGGGAGCTCCTGATATGCATTTAGTGTTTTGTAAACCACACTCTACTGTTATGTTCACAAATGCACCATGCAATTGGTCTCTTAACCCCTTGTGAATCACACATGGGGATAAACAATCCCAAAAATTGTGCAATAAATGAGCTAATTAGGAATGCGTAAGACATACAGTGTGTTTCAGAGGCCTGGTGTTCTTGTTACTGAGCTGCGTGAAACTAAACAAACAATAAATGCACCCCAACACACATGAACACACATTTACGTGAATTTAAAAGGCCTGTAATAGCTGGAGGACAATAAGCTCACATTCGCACGACTCTAAATTCCCAATTTGCCGAACATTAAAGATCCTGCTGATGCAGTGACTTCCTTCAATCAACATTTGATTGAGAGGTTTGCCTCATTGATCTGATGGTTCCCAGAGGAGACTTTTGTTTCTGCTGATGCTGAGGAGTGCGCATGTTATTAGCCATTCTGTTTGGTTTCAAACAAAAGGACGCTTTATGTGCAGTTTACAGCTTTTGTATTAAGAACTGGTGGATATGGAACGAAGCTGATTACAGTATCAATGTGAACTTCAAATTTTATCAAGGCAGAAGAGGAAGAGAGGGTTCAGACATCGAAATATTTAGAAAATTGATATCAAATAAAAGATATTTATGGACCCACGCAGAACTGAGCTCTGCTGTGCCTGAGCTCAGATTCCTTGTGTTTTACTGCCCTCCATTGTCACATAAGTTTACACAGCCATAAAGTCATTCAGACACAGTCCCTTTATTACACTGTCTCCATATATATGATAAACAGCCATACTTGGGAGATGCACATTAAAACAACTCCTTACTGGAAGTGTTTCTGACCGTTATTAAACATCACCACAGGGCCACTTACCACTCTTCACTCCTGTCTTCTAACACTGTGTCTGGTGAGTTGTCAGTAATAAAGAAGTGTATTTATATATATAGACTTTCAATATGACTTTCAGAAGTTCTACTGCCAAGAAGCCCTTTATCAAAATATTTCTTATGAGGACAGAGTATCAGAAATATTTTCATTTTACTTGGAATAAATAGATGCAATATCTCCATATCTCACTGTGTCAAGTGAGCTGTGTGATGTAAGCTGAGATATTTTGCAATCTGAGCGGTGCAGTCTGCAATATCTGAGAATTAGTGATGTGAGTTCAGCTAAAAAAGCTGTGAATGTTATAGGTGAAGTGCTGAAAAACAGAACTGATAGCACACTTTCCCACAAGTTCAGTCCCAAAGTTAGAATCTACCCCAGAGTGCAGTTCATTGAAAGGTAAGTTCTGTGTTTTTCAGTCTGGACCGTATTTTACCATGTTTTTATGTCTAAGTGACTAATAGGAACAACAATTTTTCAAAGTTGGTCTAGTATTTAGTGAAACAGGCTGCGATGTAACCACTCAGGGCATGTTCGGACCATCAATTTATGTCCACTAAAAGTGCTTGTTTGTGCCACTGACAGACTTTGATTGTTGTGTCTGACAACATTGTGGAAAGGATCCCTACAGAGATTGACCGTTTTGTTAAAGAGTAAGATCCTTTTTGTTTAACAAGGATCAGCCCTGAAATGGCAATCGCCAAACCTCCATTAAAGACTCCATTAACATAAACAGTAATTTTAGCGTGTTTAGAGCCAGCAAATTTTCACATCTAACTGGCTGAATTAAGAGTTTATTTCAACCAAGTCAGAGTTGGTGATTGTTGAAACAATGGAAAGACAAACAACCAAACTTTTTGTTTAGCAAGAAGCAGCACAGTGATCACCACTGCCAAATCCACCAGACTTTATTTAGATAAAAATACATTTTGTCATCGTAAATCACACTTTAATTAAAACCGACAGAAACAAAATAAAACTCACAAAAGCAGTGTTGGTTCTTCTTTCCACTGTTCCAACAATCAGCAACTCTGGTTTGGTTGAAATAAACTTTTAATTCACCCAGATGGTGTGAAAATATGCTGGCTGTTTCCACTCTAAATTGAATCGAGTTTGGTGACAGCGATGTCAGGGCTGTTTCTGGTTAACAAAAAAAAACTTAGGGGACCTTACACATGCACATCTCTGCTACAAATAAACAGATGGGTTTTTTTCTAGAACTTACCTTTCTTCTACAATTGTACCGTGAAGTGTGGAAGCCAAATGTTACAGCGGACGCCAGGGGTGGGGTTAACTGTAACAGGCAGAGGGTTAGTTGTAACGCTTGCTGGAAAAATCTGTTTAACCCAATTAATTCAATACAATTCCATCTATACTGTTTATCGTATCCATGATAGATAACCAAACATCTGCACATCTCTCATCTAACGCCCAATGCTTCATGACTGGAAAGATCAACACATACAAGGATACATAGTATGTGTGGATATTATGTATTTTTTTCTTTTAGTCCATGACAGAGTAATCGAAAAACAGGTATGACAAAGAAATTTACTTTAGTTGACTGAAAATATTCTTTGTCACTGAACTCCCCTAAAAAACGTACAATCTCTGTGGAATTTCGCAGGTCACTGTGTGGCGGTATTGTGGTCAACTGGCCAGAAGCATGAAAGGATCGACCCTGAGTAACCACTTAAAAAGTCTGTGTTACAATCAACCCCATGTTAGAATGTGCCCTGCACTCCCCTGCTATCGCCGTCTGCCGGAAGTCAGACGCCAAATACAGCCGATGGGTTCCGAGAATGGGGTTAAACAAGCATGAGCATGTTACAGTCCTGGATGAGTATTGATGTATGCCTCCTCCTGTACTGCCTTATTTTGCACATTCGGTGCATCCAATGCATCAAAACATTGTGTCGGAGCTGCGCCTCGTTTTCAAACTGTATGGTTTGCCTAAAATGAACACTGACAGCAATATAATACACGATGACCAGCGCTAAAATCCATTGTGACATTAGAAAGTGTCACATTTATCTTGCAAGTGTACTCTTCTTTAACGTTTTGTTTACTTCCTGGATTTTTCTAGCATTGGAAATTCCAACCAATCAGGAGCAGCTTTCTCGTGCAAGGCATTTTATCTGGTCCGGTTGTAAATGCTGCCATGAGAACACGAACCAACTCTAGGCAATTTTGTAAATTTCTAACAAAATTAGTTCCTGATTCGGACCAAAGCAAGACAACTCTAGGTCTGAAATAGTCTCGCTCACCAGACGTTTCTCAAGAAAAGAAAGGTTTGGCTGCGCCGACTCTCACTTTAAGATTGGAGAAAAAAAGCCCCGGCTTTTTTTATTTATTTCAACCAATCACAATCGTTCTTGGCGGTGCCACAGCAACGGTGCGCTTGCAAAAATATTGCCGGGGGGAAACAGGTTTTGGTGTAACACGCCCACAAAAATATCGCCTACAGGACGCGAACCATGGCAGAAAAATGGCTACATCCCCGCAAGATCAAACACCGCAAAAGTTAGTAAAGGACATTTGTCGACTATGACAACCGGAGGTGGTAGGGCGGGACTTCCGCGGGTGGCTCATCCAATGAGAGGCTGATCTATGCAGCGAACTTCCGCCCACTCAGACTAGGTCTGAAAGCACCCTTTAACAAAAAAGTCTGTCTCTGTAGGGATCCGTTTTTAGACACTTCAAATAACAAACTGAGCCTGTCAGACTGTTTTGCCGCAACAGGCGTTCAAGACTGGACCAATTAAAAACTTGTTGTTCCTTTTAGTCAATAAGACACAAAAACACGGGAAAAAGGTTCCAGGTTGAAAATTACCATACTTATCTTTTAATGCACATTTAAGTAAAAGTGTATGCAAGAATGTCTGTATTCCCTGCTCTATCACCGGTGCTCAGATTGCTCCTTTCCTTTTGACATATTTACCTTAAAAGGACAGACATCAGGCATTACATAAGCAGCTGTGACTAGGTTGTAAAGTGAAGTTTGTGAGGAGCGAATCTTTAGACCAGCTGGCAGATCAGATCAGAGGTACTGATTGAAGAAGCCAGGGCTCATCAACAAACAGCTGCTGAAGTGCCAATGATCAATACTCTTTAACTGTATACAAACAGGTTGTCTGAGCTTTTAAACTTTAAAACCACGTAAATAAATCAAATAAAAACACATCAGATGCTCCAAATGTGTAAACCCTGGTGGGCTTTTATTCACTTTTCTTCAAACAAAATGAATGGTGTGTGACATGCATAAGAATGTTGGTCAGGTGTAAAAACTGCAGAAACAGCCCCCGGGGAGAGACAGACCTTTCTTTTGACCTGGATTAAATATTAATGGCCTGCGATGATAGAAGATAGAGCACAAATTTCTATGCCACAGCACAGTGAGGCGGGTCAATCCTTTGTTGATGAACTTTAGAGGGCGGGTTATTTATTTATGTTTTCCCACGGCCTGAGATGAGCCGTAAAAGTGTCCATTTAGAAATGAAACTTTAATCAATTTTGATGCATCTGTGTATTTCTTTACTCTCGCGTCCTTCCCACACAGACATCATTACAGAGAGGTTGTAAAAGCATGCAGGCCACACTTGCACAGCTGCACTAAAACTTAACCTTCAAATCTAATTAAAACTCCAGACAAGGGAAAAAAAACGCTTTCCCCTTGACTGATGTGTGATTAGTTCGTAAAATCTGCAAGCAAATTAGTCAAGTGAATCAGACAAAGCCACATTTTATCTGCATGTCAAGAAGATGTGAATCTGAACAAGACAAAAATGATTCACGTGCATGTATGAATAATCTGCAAGCATTATGAAGATTATGGTAATGAGTTGTTTTGGGGTGGTTTTCTACTTTCAACAGCTGCATTTTCTAATTTAGAGAGTTAGAAAAGGCATTGTTTTGCTAAGAAGTGGCAGTATCCACTAACTTTGAGAAAGAGGATTATAAGTGAGACATTTTCCTTGTCTAAGTCTGCTCGGTCTTCTTTTCCTGTATGAGTAAATTGCTTTAATGAGATTAAAACAGCTGTAGGCTTACACTGACATCTGGTGGACAGCAGTTGAGCCTGCAGAGTATACTGTATTTAACACAAGTGATCCTTCTGTCAAAAATGTCAGTCATACAAGTTGCTGCCGTTCTGACACATTAATTTTTCATCTTTCTTTATTAAAACAGGTAAAATAACTGCCTCACACCACAATGCAATAAAAAGAATGTAAAAAATATCCAGTTGAGATGCAAAAACATGATCTTCTAAAACTGCCAAAGCAAAAACAGTGGCCGATCTCATCTGGCATGGGAACAGCTTGGGGTCCCCCAGGAGGAGCTGGAAAGCGTTCTGGGGAGAGGGGTGTCTGGGGTGCTATGCTTGGCCTGGGTCTCTTAAACAGGGGATCCATGACCCTTAGGGGGGTCCTTAAAGTTACTACAGGTGGACCATCAAATTATTGTTTGACATTGAAAAGGCAGATAGTTAAGGTCATTGCCTTATAGAAGCTCAGTTTTAGTAAGTTTTCCAACTTTTGCCAAGAGGGAACTTTAGATATTGGTCCCTAGATCATGTTCACCCAGTTTCATGCAGATCGGTCAAACTTCCTAGGAAGAGATCGATTTTAAGTGTTTTTCAAAAAAAATTCAAAATGGTGGAAAATCTGTATAACCGGAAGTTACGGGTTCTTAAGGCAAATTTGTTCCTCATGAGGAGAGGCATCTCTGTGCAAAGTTTCATGTCTCTACGACATACGGGGCATGAGATATGCCCATTGGAATAATCCTGTGATTGGAATACATCGAAGGCAAAGATGATCTTGATACCGCATATTTTTTGGCTGGCTTTTGTTTTCCACCTGCTGCTCCCAGCTCCCACAGGAGCTTTAATAACTTCTACAGCAGATCAAGCCGGCATCCTGTGGTACAGCCGGGAACAACTTTGGCAGCTGAGGCAGCACGATGGCTGTAATAATATCACCCTGGAATTGCCGAAGGAGCTCTGGAGAGGAGCGAGTATGCCGACGGTGAGAAGGTGAAGAGACCGGCGTGGAGGTGTGCGACGGAGGGTGCGGGCCCGGGGCAACAGGCCGCCTCTACCGACGGTGATCCTCGCAAACACCCGCTCTCTCCCCAAGCAACTAGAGACATGGCTCAAAGATACCATTGATGATGCGTCACTTTGGGTCGCAGGCTTTGGTGATCCCATAAGAACTGATCGTGATCCACAGGTGACGGGGAAAAAGTAGGTGGAGGTGTATGCATTTATGTGAATGAAAGATGGTGCAAAAACTATACACTTAGGGAGTCTGACTGCTCCGAGGACATTGAGCTTCTGTCCCTATCATTCAGACCACATTATCTCCCTAGGGAATTTGGACAGATATTTGTCACACTGGTCTATATTCATCTGAGGGCGAATGCCCGAGTTGCTGCAGACACCATATATGACACTATGTGCAGGTTGGAGAATACTGCTCCTGACGCTCCCAAACTCATACTGGGGGACTTCAACGGCTGCACTATAAAACATGTTCTGCCCCACTTTCATCAGTACATCCATTGTCCTACGAGAGGAGAGCGGACACTTGACCTATGTTTCGGTAATATAAAGGAGGCATACAGGGGGTATCCGAAACCACCATTAGGAGACTCAGACCACAATGCTGTACACTTGGTCCCCCTCTACAAACAGCGGCTTGAAACCAGCAAGCCTGAGCTGAGAACTATCCAGATATGGAATAGTGACTCAGTGGACTGCCTGAGGGGATGCTTTGACTGTACAACATGGGACACTTTCATTGACAATAAGGATGCTTTGACTGTACAACATGGGACACTTTCATTGACAATAACACTAATTTGGATAAAGTCAATATGGTGGTAACAGATTATATACTTTTTTGTGTGGACAGTACAATACCAACTAAATGTATTAAAATATTTCCAAATGATAAACCCTGGACAAATGGGGAGTTAAAAGTAGCACTGAAGAAGAAGAAACAAGCCTTTCAGCGGGGGGATAGTAGACAGGTTAAAGTCATGCAAAAAGAAATCAGGCAGATTGTCATTAAGTGTAAAAATAACTACAAACAGAAAATAGAAAGGAAGATAAGGGAGAACAATTTAAGACAGGCGTGGCAGGGAGTTTACACAATGATAGGACAGGAAAAGAAGGGAACATCACTGATAGGTAGTCATGGGGATGATCTGATTTTTGCAAATGAATTAAACAGGTTCTATGGCAGGTTTCATACATCAGATTTTTAACAACGAGCGCAATCTGGTTAGGCAACATCTTGAACCTGGCCAAGAAGTTAGTATTACAACAGAAGAAGTCTGTCAAACCTTAGCCTCGCGTCACTGAATTTTGTCTGGATTCTGGTTCCGGTCTAGAGAGCGGATCCAGAATTCACCAAATTCACCAAAGTAAAAGTGTTCACCAAAGTAAAACTTTAAATTCTGGCGCACCATCAATTTGGGGTGATGAGGGGTGTAAGAAAATCGATTAACTTAATGGCATGGGGCTTTTCTTGTAAATTATATTCTTTAAATTAAAAAGTTTCACCGCATTTTTATTAGCTTGGTGCTTTTATTTTGACGGAAAGGCGCATCCATCGAATTCCGGATCCTGTCTCACTCGCCCTGGTTCCGGTTCCTTACCAAAATGGCCACTAACGGCCCCAGACTAGTCAAACCTTCAAGAGGATTAATCCGAAAAAAAACAGCAGGTCCTGACAGGTTAACTGGAAAGGTACTGAAGGAGTGTAGGGAGGAACTTAGTTTTGTGTATAGTTATCTGTTTAAAATCTCACTGGAGACACACTGTGTCCCTAGCGCCTGGAAATCCTCACTAATAGTGCCTGTTCCGAAAATATTTAAACCACAAACTTTAAATGATTATCGTCCAGTAGCCTTAACCTCTGTTGTTGTTAAATGTCTGGAGAGAATTGTTTTAAATCACTTGCTCAGTGACGTGCAAAGTAAACTCGATCCATTGCAATTTGCATATACCAGGGGGAGAGGCACAGATGACGCTCCACTTTATGTGTTACATAAAATTTACTGTCATCTTGATCAATCAAAACGATATGTCCGTGCGATGTTCATGGACTTCTCGTCCGCGTTCAATACGATTAGGCCACATATTTTAATGGACAGACTGTCTCAGCTAGAGGTTAACAGCAATATTATTAAATGGGTTGAGTCTTTTCTCACTGACAGATCGCAGTGCATGAGAGTGAACAGCGCAGTGTCCTCCCCTATTAGGACCAACACAGGGGTTCCTCAGGGGAGCGTCATCTCTCCTGTGCTGTTTACTCTTTATACTAATGAATGTCGAGCCAATTCATCTGATGTTTTTAATGTAAAATTTGCTGACGATACAGTTATCGTTGGTTTGATAACGGAGGATGAAATTAAATATCGTGATTGTGTGGATGAGTTTGTTAACTGGTGTCGTGCAAGTTTTCTTCAGCTGAACACCAAGAAAACAAAGGAAATGATTTTTGATTTTAGGGTGGATAAAAGAACACACCAACATTTAGCTACTGACAGTGATTGTATTGAAACTGTAAATGAATATAAATATTTGGGCACGGTCATTGATAACTAACTGACGTGGAACTCAAACACAAATGGACTGCAACGACTATACTTTATGCGGAAGCTTAGACAGTTTGGTGTTGACAAACATATTATGCTTCTGTTCTATCGTTCCTTTCTAGAGAGCATTTTGACTTTTTGTTTTATTTCCTGGTTTTCTTCACTTTCAGTTGTCAATAAGAACAAACTTAATAAGATTGTCCACATGTCCACCAAGATTGCGGGTCAGAAGCAGCGCAGCATGACAGAGCTTTGTGAGTCCCGGGTAGCGGGAAAGGGACGGGCAATCCTCGCTGATGTATTACATCCTCTGCATGGCGAGTATGAATTATTACCATCAGGACGGAGGTACAGAGTGCCGCCTCTTAAGACTTCCCGTGCCCAGAGGTCCTTTATACCTTTTAGCATAACTCTGTTAAATAGAATGGGTGAACCTGGGTGATGCTATGTGGGCACTTTGGTTGTTTCGTTTGTTGTATCGTTTGATGGATGTTTAAATTGTCTTTATTGTAATGCCCAATGTTATGAATTGTCTGAGGGTTTTGTCTGCAGTGTCAAGTGTTTGTGTTGTGGTGTCTTCATTGTAATGTTTTATGTATCTTTTTCTGTTTTTCTGACGGCCACAGACACAAGAAAAATTTCCAAAAGGACAATAACCAATATCGATCTATACATGTATCTATCTATTCAAAGTTTGCAATTTCAATCAGTTGCTATAGCGCCCCCTTTGGCCAATTGATGTAATAATGCTTCATTCGCATCCTCCCATGACCCTCTACCACTGTGCCAAATTTCACATGGATTGACCAAGTCAGTGAGAAGAAAAACATGGAACAGACACACACACACACACACACACAGAATTTTCATTATATAGTAAGATAGTAAGATGGCTGACATTAAAGAAAAGAGCTATGGACACTGCTTATAGAATCAACTGCAGAGTAAAACATCACCAAAGCAGACAATATAGATGAAAAATCAGTGGCGACCCTAGACCCGGGCAAAGATGCCCCTCCACGCCATGATGGTTGCTCTGACCGTTATGCCTAACGTTGTAGGCCTATGTATGACAGTTACAGGTAGAACTGACTGTCCTAACTAATGGTATACAGCTGCCATATGTTAGCTACAAGGTTTAAAACAAAAACTCCACAGTGAAGGAGCCACAAACGTTAAAGCAAGGACTACAGTGTTTGCACAATGTTTGGCACGTGCACACACACAATGCCAGTTGTCTAACAACCATCACATTGAATGTGTCTTACTGAACTTGAGTGTGTTTTTACTGTCTGAATCATGTGCTCCAGGCTCAGCCTCTCAAAGCATATTATAACCAGTCCATTTAGCCTCTTTGTCCCTGTATAACCAGTGGTGCAGTATAACCAGTCTACTCAGCCTTTCATTTCCACTGCGCTCCTCAAAGTTTCCACAAGCAGCAGAACGTCCTCACACACCTCAGTGAAGGTAAAAGTTCCTCAGTGAACACTTGGGGCTGTATTCACAAAGTTTCCTAGTACAAAAAGTTGCAGTGCAAGAGTACAAGCAGTACAAGAGAGTGACGAAATTCGGAGAAAGTTCTTAGCATTGTGACATTTTTTTTTAGAATTACCTCTTAAAGTTAAGACTAGGTCCTTGTAAAGATAAGAGTTATTCACAGAGCATCTTAGACCTCAAAAGAGCTCCTAAGGTGAAACATTTGTAAGGAGTAGAGAGGAGGACTTCTAAGAGGCTTCAGAGTTTCTCAAGCAGAGGAGAAAATGGTGGAAACACAAAGAGGTTCATGAAATATTCTCCAAACGCTGGATGACAGTGAGTAAATGAAATACTATAGATTAGATTGTGTAGGGATAATTTGTGTGGGTGATGTCATTAGGGATACGCACACAGTCCACTTAACGCTATAACACCAGAAATAAAATGATTATAATACTAAGATATTTGAAAAACTGGAAAAATACAACAGAGCAGCAGTGATGAGTTGAGTCTGTCTCAACCTTCCATCAGCAGAGTGATCACATTAACATTGACAACACTTTCACAGTCAGCAGTTCATTTCATTTCCACTGGGTGTACACACCCTGCAGGCTCACAAAAGGGCGTGTCTGTGACCTCCTCACTAAGGTAAAAGTTCTGTCCTTTCTTGCTCAGAGTTGCTCTGAGAACTTTCCTAAATCGCTCCTAGGGTAGCACTCCTTACTAAAACATTTTTAGGCTGAGTTAGGAGCTCTCTGAGACTACTCTTAGAATGTTAATGAATACGGCCTCTGGAGGATGTAGCACCAGCATGTTAGCATTTAGCATATTAGCCACACCCAGCCTGCACCTGCTGGTCACATGACATTGTGGGGGTGTTTGATTTGGGTCACTTAGGCCATGCTTACAGGAAAGCGATCCACTGAAAACAGAATAGTTTCTCATTTTCGTTTTGAAAAAAGTTCTGCATTTAGATGACAACGTTTTGATAACAATCGCCGTGCACACGGATCCGCAAAAATAACCAAAAACGCTGCATTATACATGCCAGGCCAGTAGTTGGCAGTGTGACGCTTACGCTTCCTTCTACAGAGCGGCGATGTATAAACAAACAAATTGGCAACCGCACAAATGTTTGTCTGGACGGACGACAAGGTGGAGTTGCTACAGTAAATCTACACTATGATGGGGGAGCGTTGATAAATTCAGTAGGGTGAGCAGCACAAGCAGAGCTCGGGAGTCCGCCATTGTTGTTGTGATGGTCAACTTTCTCGTGCATGCCTAGTGACTGGAAGCTGATGCACATGTGCGAAAAGTCTCCGTTTTCAGAGGAACTGCATATTGCAAGTTTACATGACAATGGAGATGGTGCCGTTTCCAAAAAATTGCACTCTGGAACCCGTTTTCAAAACGTTGCGTTTTCGGGCACCCAAAACGCCACTGTCATTTAAATGATTGGCCAAAACGCAACTAAAGTTTACTGTTTTCAGTTGAAATCGTTGTCGTATAAATGGGACCTTAGTCTTCTGGCAAGGTGGTGCATTAAACTATTGTGAATAATTAAAGTAGATTCAAACATTTTCCACCTAAGTTAGGGCACAATAATGCTAACCTGACAGGTGGCCAGACTATCACAGGGCTGACATGTAGAGACAGACAACCATTCACACTCACATTCACACCTCTAACACCAATTTAGAGTCACCGATTAACCTGCATGTCTTTGGACTGTGGGAGGAAGCCGGAGTACCCAGCGAAAACCCATGCTGACACGGGGAGAACATGCAAACTCTGCACAGAAGGGCTCCCACACCCAGGATCGAACCAGGACCCCTGTTGCTGTGAGGCGACAGTGCTAACCACCACACCACTGTGCCGGCTCTCCAAATAATATCATTATTGTTATTATTTTTGGTCTTCTGACCTCATTAAAACCAACATGTTGTTGCAGTAATAAGTAGTGTTGAAGCTGAAGTGATAAACCTTTTGCCACAAATTCAACTTGTACATTGGGTGTGGGTAACAAAATAAAAATTCTCTCATCATAACAAGAAAATATTTCAGGTTTTATGTGCTATATGGCCAAGGTTGAACAACTCTAACAAAGACGTACAGTATGTTTTGCTATTCCCAAAAAGTTTTGAAGTATCAAGCTGATTAAACAATATTCAATATATTTTTGAGCTATTAAAAACAGCATAAGACCTAAGGGTTAACAACAATAGTCTGATATTTCAAGGATAAATCAAATAGTTGCAGAATTCTCAAATGTGCCTAACCTCTCTGCCTCTCCATTATTCACACAGCGTGCTCACTTATTTGGTTCACGTTAGAGGTCGCGCTGCTCCGAGATTTGAACTAATGTAAAACTTTTAATAGCTAACTGCTGCCAGCCTCAGGGGCTGGCCTTCACGGGCTGCGATTGAACCAGCGCTGGGTGGGCGTGAGACGCTCTGCTGAAGGTTACACAATGCGGTGATGAGAGGGGAGTCTGCAGGGACCATAATTGGTGGGTTTCTGTTGAAGAGTTTTCATTTCAAGATATAGAGATGTCATGTAGATGTGAAACTCAAAGAAGACAAACTGGAAAGGTAATGAGTAGAAATTTTATTATCTCCTCTATAATGGTGTTTTCATGTTCTCGCACAAGGGCATGATCATGCTCCAGAACACTGCATCACCATACTTCATGTCTTTAATGCTTAACAAAATAATCTCTAATACATGAAGAATCTCTGGTCTAACATCAACACTGTACTGTAGCAAAAACAACAATATCTTACCCTAAAAATGCTCGTATAGATGTATTTATAATCATTTTCTAATAAATTAATTCCATGTTTTTGGCGTCTGCACTTTTTCCTTCAATCCACCTTGTCTCCACTAAAGTACAGAATCCCTCCCAGAGTGCATTGGGAATTGGACTCTCTCATGAATATACAGAGGCAGCAGTCAGTGGAGCATTTTAAACACACTGGAAATATCTTCATTTTTCCTATTTACATTTGTATTTAAAAGAATTTTATCAAAAGAAAGCACAATAGTTTAACAATAATCTCTACGTTGACAGCATGTCCACTAATTAAATGCAGTTTTGTATCTTTAACATAATTCTTCTTGCAGAGTCAAAGTAATGTTACCATCATATCTGAGGTTTACAGTAATAACTAAGAGCTTTGAAACAAGCTGTGCAAACACTGAGTCACAACTGTAACAGTGAAATAATTCAGTTTTTCAGTCAGAAATACACCTGTACACCTCCCGCTGCTTACAAGTCTGTTACATTATTTCTGTACTGATATATTCTACTGTTAATGCAGAAAAGGCATCAAGTCACACTTGTTGCATTCAAGCAATAATCATCCTCGCTAAAGGTACTTCAGTCTCACGCCTTCCACCCTTAATTACGCCTGCAAAACCTTCATCTTGTCTAACACTGAGGGTTTCTGTGAGCATCCACTCCTGTGATTACATTTTTTGTTTACTCGAGCCGCAGGAGATCACTAATCTCTGGCCGTGTCCCCGCCGCTCTCTCAGAGCACATAATTATTGTAATCACAAGTAGATGCTTGACACAGCTGTCAGGCCTCGCCTTACAGTGACAGATTTCGTCTGTGAATATCGTTGAGGACAGTGTCACTGTTGGAGCCGTCAGATATTCCGCTGTCCGCAAACACAGAACCTGTGGGGGAACAACACATTATTAGATTTTAAAGGAATACTTCACCTCCAAAATGAACATTTGTATATCATTTGCTCAGCCTGTGCTATATTGAATTTGAAAGAAAACTTTGTTCTTCTTGCACGCCTCCATGGAAGATGACAGTCTATTAACGGAAAAAAGATCTTGATGAATTGAAATCATAGGCAAGCTATATGAAACATCTGTTAACTAACTCTCACACCAGTCTTGCGGTATAATCCAAGTCTCATGTCTCTAGTCATATGCTCAGTACTTCCCAAACAGACAGCCCTTTCTGACAGAGAACTGATCTAAAAGTGAAACTTATCTATGCTCTCTTCAACGCCAGACTCCATTAACAAAAACAGTAATTTTACCTCGCTGAACACAGGAGCTGCTGGTCTACTGCTGTGTCAATCTGTAGGTAGTTTGTGTTATTGTGTGACTTTGGTGTTTTATAAGGTGTTTTAGGGTTAATTTGGGGAGGGAAAGGTTAATTTGGATTCATCAAATTCACACAAGAACACAAGCAAACTAACTGATTGAGGCAGAGGTAGACCAGCAGCTCCTGTGTTCAGTGAGGTAAAATTACTGTTTTTGTCAATGGACTCTGGCTTTGAAGAGAGCATAGTAAAGAGTCACTTTATGTTTAGTTCTCCATTGGAAAGGGATGTCTGTTTAGGAAGTACTGAGCATACGACTGGATAAATGAGACTTGGATTACACTTCACAAGTTGCGTGATAGTCTGTAAATGATGTTTTGATATAGTTATGTGGTTAAATGTGGCCCACCTTTACTTCAGTTCATCAAGACTTTACTCAATTTTTGGATTCTTCACTCACCAGAGGCATGCGAGAAAAACACAGGGTGAGTAATCGATATACCGACTGTAATTTGGTGGGTGAACTTTTCCTTTACTATAATTCTAAATAGTATGAAACTGTATAAACTTTCAGGTCAGACACTGCAAACTGCAACCTCTGAACATACCACTACTATTGGTGGCATCGCTGATGACGGAGGCGCTTCGCGAGGTGAAGTGGGGTGCTGAGGTGGTTGCTGTGGTAACCGACAGATTCCTGTTGTTCTGGGTGGCCGTCCGACTCCATTCTGCAGAAAAGTGTAAATGACAGGGCTTATGTCAGTTTGTTGATATAAATATATGCTTTCATAAATAATAATTTGCTTGATTTCTCTTTTTTCTCATATTAATATCCAGAAATATCAACATGAAAACACTCCTTTTACTTTTAACTTGACGCGCTTTTATTTTAGCCTATAATAGTTTACGTTTTGGCAAATTGAGACTATTAAAAATCATGCCGAATTAGCTGTTAGCCTTTCTGATTGCAATGTACCCAACGATGTACGCAAAACTGTGTATGTAAAAGGAGTGTATTTTTTCCTAATTTCTAATATTAATCAATGGATGTTAAATCACAATGGACATTGAATATAAAAGCTAAAAAATGTGTATCATGCAGGTGTGTTCAAATCTGACCAAGATTATGACTCTGAGAAGGACTGTGATTTTTTACACAGCTTTGGGCAATTAGCATGAACTTGTGCCCTTCACCTCACGCAGTATCTTGTCTCAAGTCTGTCCCCCATCAAAGTCTGAAAGTTCCTGCCTGAATCCACCCTGTCAAGTCATCAGAGGTATTAAGAACATATTTAGGTGCCCACCTGAGTTCTCAGCCAATCGCAGCCTCCCACAGCAAAGATAAGTTCTCCACTGCCTGCGGACATTCTCCTTCACAGCACAGTGGAAAACAAAGACAAGGAATCCTGTAGAGGACATGTTTTTGGGTTACATTTACGCATGACCGTGTGGCTAAGATGGATAAACTCAGTTGTTTTAATTTCATGTTTTTTACAGTGCAGAGTCTCACCTTGCAGAGAGTTGAATATAGAGAAAAGGTAAACAAAAGGTATGTAGAGGGGTCCCCAGGCGAACAGGGCGAACCCCCAGGTGAGGCCGAGCAGGATGATGAGGCCGGCGATGCTGCGTAGATCTGTCATCACACTCCTGTTTGGAGGCTGGTTTTGGGGGTTCTGCTTCTTGATCCGGGACAGCTGGACCATGACGATGATGAAGACCACCAGGCACAGAGCAAAAATCAGGAGAAAATAGGCCACCACGCCCACATAGAAGGCAATGTCATTGCGCAGCCAACAGCTATGGGGAGACAGATAAAGACACAGACAAGTTTATTTACAACAACAACAAAATTTGTGTTTATTTTCAAAGGAAAAAATCATGCTTGCTATTTCCTAGGTGCTGCAAGATACTTTTCTTGGTGCTCAGGCAGGTTGGCAGGGTGTCACTGGTTGTTTTAGCATTAATGGGTACTGTGGTGTTTTGTGTGTTTTCATGGCATTCCCAGGTGGTTGCTAAGTGGTTACAGCATCTGATTTGTTTTAACTTTGCATATGATGCACATGTTTCTGTGTGTGCAGCTGAATAGAGCTTTTTGTACAGTGGATATTTTAACTTTACAATTCCAGTGCACCAGTGCCAGACAGTCACCACAGACACCACAGCTTTGGTAAAAGTTCAATATAGAGAGCTTTCACTGGCAGCAATGGGCTTGACTGTAACAGACATTCATATGCATGTAAAAGTCTCCAGCTATAAGATTGAGTTGTAACTTACAAGTCATCTGAAGTGCCATCTGTGTATCTTCCATATGTGACCACACCATAGTTGTCTTTGTCCACTGCTATTACAATGATCACGATGATAAGAGGAATGCCTGCAATAGAGCAGCGTGTTAATCACCAGAACCAATTTTTTAAAAAGTCTAATAATAAACATTTGGCATCAGTGTTACTCACCCCAGCCTACCAGTGAGAACTTGAGCATGTATCTACTGAGGTACGGAGTGAACACCTGGACAATGCTCAGGTACATGTGCAGGGCCTCGAGCCCCGCCCAGGTGAATGATGTCAGCAGGAAGTAGTGCAGGAAGAAGGCGGTGCTAATGCACAGCCCGACTGCTGGGTAGAGCGCCAGCCAGCCGTCCAGCAAGAAGACCAAGTTGAGGAAGAGGAGGGACACGCAGAGCTGAACCAGGATCTTGGCAGGAATATCCCGCAGCAGTTTTCTGCATAGAAAGAGTTTGTTAGAACATTGGTGGGAAAAGAAGTTGGGTTTGTATTTATTTACCAGATATACGTAAATGAGCTTAATTTGCCTAGTTATGAGGTTTATGGATAAAGCTGAAATTGAAGTAGCCTCGGCATGGTAAAACGGATTCTTACGGAAATGCCAGGTATGTCAATAAGGTGACAGCCAGGAAAATGGCAGAGATTCCACAGCCAATGTAGGTGATGAATGTAAGAATCTGTGCATGCTGACGGTCAATTATTCCCCCTCTGGACAAATCCTGTGTTAGGGACAGGACACACACATTTTAAAGTGAATACACATTATACAGCAGCAGTAAGCTTTATCTTTTCTTGCAGTAACCATGTAGAAAGACTCATCTTCAACAAAAGACAAAGCCAGATCATTTCTGTTGCCATTTTAAAGGTGAACTCCTGAGCTAGAGGCTGCAGCAGAAACAATAAAGGCTGCAATATAACCACTAGGGGCATTTGTGCACCCTCACTGTACTGTATGTTCACTAAAAGTGCTTGTTTTTGCCACTGACAGGCTCAGATTGTTACTGTTAGTGTCTGACAACATTATGGAAAGGATTCCTACAAAGATAGACCTTTTTGTTAAAGACTAAGATCCTCTCTGTGTAACCAGAAACAGCCCCAAAATTGCTATCGCCAAACCCACCAGACTCCATTAAAAAAACAGTAATTTTAGCGTGTATGGAGCCAGCATATTTTCACATCTAACTGGGTGAATTAAGGGGTTTATTTCAACCAACCAGAGTTGGTGATTTTTGGAACAGTGACAAGACGTACCAAGATGAGTTTTGTCAGTTTTATTTTGTTTCTGTCAACTCTGAAAGAAGTGTGTTTTACAATAATTAAATGACTGTTTATTTAAATGGAGTCTGGTGGGTTTGGTAATAGCGGTTTCATGGCTGTTTCTGGTTAAACAAAAAGGATTTTACTCTGTAACAAACATTTCTATTTCTGTAGGGATACTATTCATGATGATTTCAGATGGAAAAAGAAATCGAAGAATTGACGATGGGGTCATGCCCAGAGTGGTTACATTGCAGCCTGTAGCAGCTGATGGCCACAGTGCTCTCTTTCAATACTGGACCAGTGTCAAAAATTGTTGTTCCTCTTGGTCACTTAGACACAAAAACATGGTAAAATAGGGTCCAGATTGAAAAATACATTACTTACCCTTCACCCACAGTAATTTTAGTTGTTTATTTAATCACCTATATACATTTTAATTGGGATTTGAGGTACTTTACTTATCTATTATCATAGTTAATATATCACACACATATACACAAAAATGCAGACAAACCAGCAGAATTGCGAAGGATGTGAGATGGTTGCAGCTGCAGGTTGTTTCCTCTTGTGTGGCATTGACAACAAAGCAGCCGGCAGAGCTCCAGCCTCCGTTACCACCTGAATGAGAGAGACACAACAAACAGGGATATTAATACTATATCTGTGGCAACTTAACCAACTTTAACCAGCTTAATTTGGCACGCATTTACTCACCATTCTGAGTGAAGTCCCAAAATGCACAGGTGGCGTTTGCCTGTGAACCAAGAACAAATTAAAAGAAAAATCATGACATAAGCAACCTTTCAACACTGACTTTCACCATTTAGTTAAGTTTATTTAAAGCCAATATACAAGAGACTGTTTATTTTGAAAAGGTCTTTGAATTTTTTTTTTTTAAATGAGAAAATGTGTCATGGTAATTCAGGTCTTATTGGGATTTTACATGGTTATGAATTCATAATTTTCATGATAGAAACCATAAAGAATTTGAAATATGCACCCTTATAATAAATAATACAAGGCTCCCAATAAACAGTAATTGGCACGGCCATGGAGTGCTCAGAATAGTTAACTACCCACCATTTTTTTGTCTGACCTTAGAAATCTTGCCAGTTAGTTGTGGCATTTCTGGATGAATGAGTTCATTAAAAAAATACTGATTTTTGTTTGTGTGCACACTCACATCTGTGGGGTTGATGCTTCGGATGGTAAACTGAATGTTCTCTTTCAGGTTGCTTATTGACAGATTGGCCACGCTGGCGGCCAGGACTGGACTGACAATGGTTTGGTTATCTAATGCTGCATCCTGCAAAAAAAGGAGATAGAATAGAATATTTTAAAGTAAGGTTGCATTTTATTTCATCACAGTAGCTGCTCCAAAAAGTTAAAAATGCTGCTTGCTCATAAATTATTAAATGAACACCAATATATTCATCTGTGAAAATCTCTGCAAGAGGTGACAGATGATAAATCCAGATGTAAAAGTACCTGGAAGAAGGCAGATTTGGTGTAGAAGGTGAACTGGACCCTGCTAGCCTGCCTCTGCTGCTCAGGACTGAGACCTGTGGTGAGGGAGGAGGGCAAGACCACAGACCCCAGAGCAGACCCTGACCGCTTTGACCGAGATCTGCCAAGCGCACGGAGCTGGACGCACAGAAAGTGAGCAGATTATTAATGTAGTTGTGTCTCCTTCAGGCAATGTAGTGTTGTTTATTATGTCACAGTATTTGCATTTGGAGACGCTGGGCCTCATGCAGGAACCACTTACACCTTTTTCTGCAAGGTTTGCTTATACCAGTGTTCCAAGTTGGACTGCTAATGCACAAATTTGTCTTAAATTGATAATTTTAGCCTGATGAATGCCACATATTCATGAGTGGGTGCACAATCATGAGATTTAATAATTAGCATAATCTATGTCCTCCACTATATTTGTGGAAAAGTTGTTTTTGCGAAAACTAGAAGGGCACTTTTAGAGTGCAGCCAAATGCCCTATCTTGCAATGTTAAGAAAGGTAAAAATAATATGTGTATCCACCTTGGATTTGGATCTGCTCCCAAATTTAATGTTTTTTTCCTTGATCCATCCTACACGCTCTCATCAAGTTTAATAAAAATCGGGCATAATCCCGCTGACAAACAGACGAGGTAAAATTGTTACCAAATAGTAAAAAGAAGAATGTTATACCAAGGTAAGTCAAGAAATGTGCCAATAAAATCTATAAGAAAAAAATATATATTTTGCTGTATGGACAAAGGAGTGAACACGACATGTACAGCATGTATACTTGATGAACTTTGTTCGTACCTAAGAGGAAATTAAAAGAAAGTTTAAGAATTTCGGTGAATGACATAAATGCTCTTCCATCACTTGTATGTGCCACATAGGAAGGAATCTATTTGTATGAGTGGTTTTCGCACGGTGTCTCATGAAATGCAGTGAGACCAGATGGCTAAATTCAAACCTGTGATACCTGGATATTATCAGTGTTGAAAATATCAACAGATGTTGTTGGAAAGTTGGTCCCATCAACTGTCCTCACTGCCAGGACCAGCGAGCCTGCAGAGAGGACCGCTCTGTCGCCAGTGACAACCAGCTTGAGACCGAGGTCATCTACCAGATGAATCAGCCTGTCAACAGGAAAATACTTTTAGAAAATTAGATGTTTGTGAATATGTGTGCCATTGTTGGTGAGGGTTGGGTAAGTTGTACCTTTTAGCAGATGCAGAGAGGGCAAGCGAGTCACCCTCCAGCAGGTTGCTGATTACAGTGGCGGCCTTTTGTCCCACTGACTGAGAGACAGTGGGGCCATCCAGAAGCTTCTCTAAGTTCCCCACCACCTGTGCCACCTGCAGCATCCATCAAATCATTAAGTTTTGAAGAATTCCACAAAAATCCTTATTTTATGCAAACATTCTTTTCTAACAACACAAACATCAATGGATCAGGAGCGTTACCTGAGAGGAGTTGAACTGAGATGCATCCTGTGTTTGACTCAGTAGCTCATCTGCTTGTTCCTCCTGTGCCCCTTGGCTTGTAGTTGTCTCTATAGTGGTTGTGGGGGTAGTTTCAGTACCTTGGTAAGCAGTAAGGCAAGTTGGCAAGTCATGTAACTAGCCGTCATTATATCGATAAATAAATCAGTACAGCAAAGGATAAAGGTTACTCATGGAGGCTTTGATCAAAAAGTCCTTCTGTTCTGCAGACAAGCATTTTCTCTATGCCACTATTATGATCATTTTCAAGTTCATACTTGTATTTTGGGTTTCTACTAGAACATGTTTACATGCTTTAATGGTCAAAAACATTTAGTTGTCATTTAGTTTACTGTCTGTGCTGACACACCTGTATCCACCCTCTGTCTGAAACGCCTAATTTTAGCGCCTGTCTCTTTAAGGCCCCCTCTCAAAAAAGCAAAGTCTGCTCTGATTGGTCAGGCTTTTGGCCAGTCTTTCCCGACTGCCCTGTCTCAGCATCTCTGCACTGTCATTGTAGTCAAGAATGACTAACAGAGAATAGTGGCACTTTGTATCATGGAAAATCAACAAAAGCTTCTAAACACAATGGACATCTTCCAGCAGGAATACGATCAGCAATCAGGGAGAAATTAAAATTATCCTCAGCCAAGATTGTATGTTTCCCTGAGGCAAGCATGTAGCTACACGTAGCAGTATACCTACAGTCGAATGTCTATAGAGGAACTTTCTTTTCTAAAAAATCACCAATGAAATCTTCTAAAAAAAACCACACATTCCAGCAGGAAAAAAAATCTGAAACTTAAGGAGCAATTAACAACATCAGCAACCAAGATTATATGTTTCCCTGACATCAGCATGTAGCTACATATAGCAGCATACCTCCAACTGGGAAAAAACTGTAACAGAGTACAGTGGTACTTTCTGCTCTGAAAAACTGCCAATAAAAATTTCTAAACAAAAATCTTCACAACCAAACATGTTCCAGCTACAATATGATCCAAAATCGAGAGAAACTAACAACACTGGCGACCAAGATTACATGTTTCCCTGACGCTAGCATGTAGCTACATGTAACAGTATATTTGCAGCCGCATGCCTATGTATGGAGGGACTTTCTCCCGTTAAAAATCACCAATAAAAGCCCATAAACATAGCCGGACATGTTCCAGCAGAAATATGATTCGAAATCAAAAAGAAATGAACAACATCGCTCAACAAGATTACATGTTTCCCTGACGTAGCTTCATGTAGCAGTGTACTTGCAGTCAGAGGACGACTGTAATAGAGTATGACAACACTTTCTACTTTGAAAAAAGGCCAACAAAAGGTTCTACACCAATATCTTCACAGCCAGACATGTTCCAGCAGGAATAAGATCCGAAATTAGGGAGAAATTTACGTTAGCATGTAGCTACATGTAGCCGTGTACTTGCAGCAAGGGAATGGCTGTAACGATGAATAGCAGCACTTTCTAATGTCAAAAACAGCTTCTAAACAAAACCAGATATGTTTCAGCAGAAATATGATCCGAAATCGAGGAGAAATAAACAACATTGGCAACCAAGATTACATGTTTCCCTGACATTTGCATGTAGCCACACGTTGCAGTGTATGTTCTATAAACACTTGCAGTAGTGTGCCTAAAGCAGATAACCATAACAAGCCAGTGTCAGCTTGTCTTGAAAGTAGTAAATAAAACATTGGAGCATTCAGAAAAGACTGAAGCCTGAGGTTTTAGCTCAGCTTTAAACATCCAACATTGTGACATTATGGCAGAAAATAAGGTAAAGCTTAATAGGTCCCTTTTAAGGAATTATACCAGTAACAAATCTATTGTTGTGATGCATTTATTACTGGATGCATGGACTGCAAGGTTTACTTTCTTCACAAGTTATTTATATTTTAAAAGGCTTTCAAAAAACACAGAGCCATTTCAGTCAATTTAATATACCATACTGAAAAGTTTTGTTTGTGGATTCAACCAAACTGTATATGTTGAATTCTTAACCATACATACCAGATTTTGTTGTGGTTGTGTCTGTGGTGGTGGTTTGAAGAGTAGTTGTAGAAGAATTCAAGGAGGGCTTTGCAATAGTGGTGAGTAGAGTAGTGGTGTTAATCTGGGCCGAAGTTGTACCATGCATAGTTGTAGAAGTGGTTGGAGAAGTAGCATTAACATTAGCTGTTGTAGTTGTTAAATTGACTCCTGGTCCTTTGGTTGTCAGGTTAACGTTTGTGGTTGAACTGCTTGTAGTTGTGCTCAGGTTGAAGCTGATTCCTGTAGTTTGATTGAGATTGCTGGTGGCACTGACGACTGTGGTAGCTGTGGTGAAGTTGTCATTGCCATTGGCTGTTGTGATGTTGTGAGTCACTCCCACTGTGGTGTGATTTCCAGTCTGGTTGTTCAGTGGAGTTACTGTGGGTTCAGTGGTGTTGTTGACAACAGGCGTCACATTGTCCACAGTTGTGTTTTTTGTGGATGTCGTTGCGTTGTTAAGTGTTACATTAACTTGTCTAGCAGTGGTAGATGTCATGTTTTTATAAGGAACAGTTGTGTTCTGCTGTGTTTCCCTGGTGGGTGCAGCGGTTACATTGTCTGTGGCTGTTTTGTTTTGATGTACAGTCGTAGTGGTTATATTATTTGTGTGATTGTTAGAGACTGCAGTTACATTGTCCACCAGTGTGTGATTGGGAGAAGGTGTAAATGTGCTTATTGTTGCGTTATTTGTTGTAATTGTGCCATTGTTTAAGTTCCTGTTCCTGTCAGCTGTAGTAACATTGTCCACTGTTGTGAAATTGTTTGCTGCTGTAGTAACATTGTACACTTCTGTGTGATTGGGGGAAGGTGTAACTGTGCCAACTGTTGTATTAATTGTAACTGAACCATTGCGTAGCATCCTGTTGTTGTTTGCTGTAGTTACATTGTACTCTGTTGTGTAAATGTTTGAGGCTGTTGTGTGATTGTTGGCAGCTGCAGTTACATTGTTCGCCATGGTGTGATTGAGAGAAGTTGTATCAACTGTAACTGTAGTTATATTGTGCGCTGTTGTGTGATTGGTTGGAGGTGTAACTGCACTTACATTGTGCACTGCTGTGTGACTGTTTGAAGGTGAAACTGTGGTTACATTGGTCACCACAGTGTGATTGTCTGAGGGTGTAACTGTAGTTACATTGTGCGCTGTTGTGTGATTGTTTAAAGGTGTAACTGTAGTTGCATTGTGCGCTGTTGTGTGATTGGTTGAAGATGTAACTGCACTTACATTGTGCACTGTTGTGTGATTGTTTAAAGGTGTAATTGTAGTTGCATTGTGCGCTGTTGTGTGATTGTTTAAAGGTGTAATTGTAGTTGCATTGTTCTCTACAGTGTGATTGTTTGAAGGTGTAATTGTAGTTACATTGTGCGCTGTTGTGTGATTGGTTGAAGATGTAACTGCACTTACATTGTGCACTGTTGTGTGATTGTTTGAAGGGGAAACTGTAGTTACATTGTTCACCACAGTGTGATTGTCTGAGGGTGGAACTGTAGTTACATTGTGTGCTGTTGTGTGATTGGTTGAAGGTGTAATTGTAGTTACATTGTGCGCTGTTGTGTGATTGGTTGAGGGTGTAATTGTAGTTACATTGTGCACTGTTGTGTGATTGTTTAAAGGTGTAATTGTAGTTGCATTGTGCACTGTTGTGTGATTGTTTAAAGGTGTAATTGTAGTTGCATTGTTCTCTACAGTGTGATTGTTTGAAGGTGTAATTGTAGTTACATTGTGCGCTGTTGTGTGATTGGTTGAAGATGTAACTGCACTTACATTGTGCACTGTTGTGTGATTGTTTGAAGGTGAAACTGTAGTTACATTGTTCACCACAGTGTGATTGTCTGAGGGTGGAACTGTAGTTACATTGTGCGCTGTTGTGTGATTGGTTGAGGGTGTAATTGTAGTTACATTGTGCGCTGTTGTGTGATTGGTTGAAGGTGTAATTGTAGTTACATTGTGCGCTGTTGTGTGATTGTTTGAAGGTGAAACTGTAGTTACATTGTTCACCACAGTGTGATTGTCTGAAGGTGGAACTGTAGTTACATTGTGGGCTGTTGTGTGATTGTTTGAAGGTGAAACTGTAGTTACATTGTTCACCATTGTATTATTGTTTGAAGGTGTAACTGTAGTTACATTGTTCTCTGTTGTGTGATTGGTTGAAGATGTAACTGCAGTTACATTGTGCACTGTTGTGTGATTGTTTGAATGTGAAACTGTAGTTAAATTGTTCACCGTTGTATGATTGTTTGAAGGTGTAACTGTACTTACATTGTGCACTGTTGTGTGGTTGTTTAAAGGTGTTACTGTAGCTACATTCTGCACTGTTGTGTGATTGGTTGGAGGTGTAACTGTACTTACATTGTGCACCATTGAATAATTGTTTGAAGGTGTAACTGTACTTACATTGTGCACTGTTGTGTGGTTGTTTAAAGGTGTAACTGCAGTTACATTGTGCACTGTTGTGTGATTGTTTGAACGTGAAACTGTAGTTACATTGTTCACCGTTGTATGATTGTTTGAGGGTATAACTGTAGTTACATTGTGCACTGTTGTGTGGTTGTTTAAAGGTGTTACTGTCGCTACATTCTGCATTGTTGTGTGATTGGTTGCAGGTATAACTGTTGTGCGATTATTTGATGGTGTAACTGTAACTACATTGTGGACTGTTGTGTGATTGTGTGAAGGTGAAACTGTTTCAACTGTTGTGTAATTTGGAGACAGTGCAGTTGTGTTAAGTGTGGAATCAATGGGAGCAGCTGTAGTCATTTGTAATGTTGAGTTGACAGGGGATAATGTTATGAATTCCGTTGTGTTTTGGGGTGCTGTGGTCGTGTTCTGCAGTTTTGTATTTCCTCTGGGTGTCAGCAATGTTGTGTTATCAGACAGAGTTGTGTTTTGTGCTGTTGTACTGTCAGAGACAGTCACAGTCATGTTTTGTGAGCTGGTTTGGAGGACAGGCTGTGTTGTCGAGGACTGTGTACTGTCAACAGTTATGAGTGGAGTTGTCATGTTAGGCTGAGCTGTTTCTTGTGATGCATTCGTCTGTTGAACTGTGGCAGTATTTTCAGCTGTTGTGTACGTCTCTTCAGTGGTGTTGGTCACGGATGGTGTTAAGGCTTCAGGAGTTGTAGTGATGTTGCTGTTGGTCAGAGTCGAAGGCTGCCTAGTGCTTTGCATGGTTGTGGAAGGCTCCGGAGGGCAGGTGTCAGTCAGAAGTACAGCAAGGCTCTCATTGACCTCACTAAGAGAACACATAGCAAAATATTGTATTAAAATGAAATACTTCATAAACATTCATGCATGAAGCCAGTGCCTTAAATTCAGGAGATGCTCAATAAACAAGGTATTTTTCTTAAGTCATATTAGGACAGAGGGGGGAGGTCCTGCCTCAGGTGGAGGAGTTTTAAGTATCTCAAGGTCTTGTTCACGAGTGAGGGTAGGATGGAGCGGTAGATTGACAGGCGGATTGGGGCGGCGTCAGCAGTGATGCAGGCGATTAACCGATCCGTTGTGGTGAAAAGGGAGCTTAGCCAGAAAGCGAAGCTCTCGATTTACCGGTCGATCTACGTTCCAACCCTCACTTATGGTCACGAGCTCTGGGTAGTGACCGAAAGAACAAGATCGTGAGTACAAGCGGCCGAAATGAGTTTCCTCCGCAGGGTGGCTGGGCTCAGCCTTAGAGATAGGGTAAGGAGCTCGGACATCCAGGAGGGACTCGGAATAGAGCCACTGCTCCTCCACATCTGGTAAGGATGCCTTCTGGACGCCTCCCTTGGGAGGTGTTTTTGGCTTGTCCAACCGGGAGGAGACCTCAGGGCTGCCCCAGGACACGCTGGAGGGATTACATCGCCCGGCTGGCCTGAGAACGCCTTGGCGTTCCCTAGGAAGAGATGGAAGTGGCTGGGGAGAAGGCTGTCTCCTGTGCCCAACATGCACGACTGTAAACCCCCCACAGCCACCAATGTTTCATACATTTACCATTTAAGCAGAGTGGGATCAGGCTGGCACACATCAGAGGTCAGCAGATCACTGGCAACCCAGGTCAGGTTGGATGCCAACAGAGTACGGAGAGCCAAACCAGGGGCGCCACACACCACTGTGGACAAGCAGAGCTCCATTAATGTTACATTTACATAATAAAGGTTTCACAAAAAGGAAAACACATAAACCTGGTGACTAACCCATGCGTGTAAGGGGCCTTTCGTTTGTAATGCCACTCCTGCTGGTGATGACTTGTTGCAGGAGTTTATTCAGGGAGCAACCATTAACCGGTCCAGACATCTCCAGTATGACCATGCAGCTGTACAACCTACAGACCAGCAGCAAAGGGGTTGAAACAATTTATTAAAAGCAATACATGACCCCCCCAAATGATCGTTTGCATAATGATTACTCACTCCATGTTCTATTGAATTTGTGAAAAAACAACAACATTGTTTTTCTCCAATGTCTACAGTGAACAAAGAGGCCAAAAATAGAATAGTTTTGGATTCTTCATTCATTGGAGGCATGCAAGAAATACATTTTCTTTATAAATTCAGTGTAACATTGTGTGAGTAACTGATATACAAATGATCATCTGGGGAGTGAAGTATTTTTATTTTATATACTTTTTTAAAGTATCCCTTTAAGATACTGGTATTTATCATAAAATACATTATCATAACTACGGTATTATCCTATATTGAAATGAATGTAATATTAATTTGCCCCTGTACTTTCTCTTTCTAAGTGGACACAGGAATAAGGACAGTCATTAATGTCTGTTTTAGTAATAGAAAACAGGAAGAAACATGATTACCTCTGTTGTGTCCCATGGCACTCCAGATGAGCTCGCTGGATTTAAAAAAAAAAAAAAAAAAAAATTATTAGGCATGATTTACAGCTTTATATCGATGTGAGTAAAAATATGACTTTGTAAGGTTTTGAGTTAATACCAAACTGTTATCTGTGGTAAGATTTACCTTGTAGTGCTTTAAAATATCTCGACACTCTGACCTGGAAACAAATAATATCCACATACATGAATCTTCACCAACAAAACCCTTTTATAATCAGTTTTTAGGGTAACTGTTCAATAACTTCCCATGGTCTACATGTCTGAGTTGGAAGTGACTCAAAGTGGATAAAGACTTACCCTGACATTGCGAAACACGTTCTGATTGCATTAAGTTCAGACAACTGTTGAATAAGGTTAGAGAGTCAGTGCATAGTACACATATATAGTAGGATGCATTGTTAAATCATACTGTGCTGTACATACCAATCCTTTTAGGATGTTAATATCAACAGAAACACTGTTGATGTTGATTCTTATGGCGAAAAACTGGCCTGAAGAGAGAGAGAGGAAAAGGAGAGGAGAGAAAAGGAAAATGAATCAGGGGCAGTTTAGGACTTGTTTCTAACACACACCTTCTGAGGCCTTTATGTTACAGTTAAAGGAACAGTTGCATATCAGTATTTTGGGAAATGCGCTTATACACTTTCTTGCAGAAAGAAGATTGTCACCACTCTCATGTCTGTCAAGTGAGACTGTCCCTAAAAATAAGACCACCTAGATTTTTGTACAAGCAGCAATTACAATTTACGTCACGTTATGTTAAATTACGCTACGTTATGTTACGTTGCGTTGCATTGCGTTACGTTACGTTACGCTACATTACGTTACGTTACGTTACGTTACGTTACGTTACGTTACGTTACGTTACGTTACGTTACGTGTTAGACGGTGACCTCTAGTGGCTGTAGCAAACGAAATGACCGGACGGAGTCATGGGACACAGTATAAAGGGCGACAAAGTCCGTTTAGCATGGAAGGGAGGGGAGGGAAGGCGGATGGGTCAAACAAACACAGGTCTTACATTCAGGAAACTACTGTTTGTGTCCTGTGTGAAAGCAAAAGTCAATATTGAGTTATTTCTGCTACCTCACATAGTATGTTGTAGTATGGCACTACATACGTGAGGTATTTCACCTGAGACACATTATGTTACGTTACATTACTTACAAACATACTCCCTCCTTCGAGTCAAACCATGGTCTTTTTTCTAAACCTAACCCAACCATTTAGTTTTGATGCAATTGGGTCCAATTGTGTTTCATAATGCTTACCACATGTTTAAAACAGCAAGTGGGAACTGCCATACACAAGCTGTTTTGTCATCCACTGGTAGGGGCTCTTATGTAAGAAATGCTCCTATGGGACGTATTAGAGGAACTATGTGGTTGGATGGATTAGAGGACTTATTGGCTAATTAAATACAACACTTCAGCCAGGAGATGGTTAGCTTAGCTTTAAACAGAGACTGGTAACAGAGGGAAACATATATCATTGCTCTGTGTAATGTAAAAGAAACTCATTATATCTCATTTGTTTATTCAGAAGCAAAGCTAAACAGTTGAGCCAGGCGAGCTGTTTCCGACTGTTTCCAGTCTTTGTGCTAAGCTAAGATAACCTGCGGCTGGCTGTTGTTTCATATTTATCATACAAATATGAGTTTGGTATCAACCATCTCATCTAACTCCTGAGAGAAAGCCAGTAAGAAATTCCCAAAAATGTCAAACTGTTCCTTTAAAGTTTGTATAACATCCCATAAAGTCAAGGTACACACTTATCACATTTAGCAGCTGTGTGTGGAGGGATATGAGCAAAAATAATTGACACTGCAGTACAAAATTATGCAGACAGGACAGAAGACAATATTCTGGATGTTTTCTTACTTGCAGAATTACAGAAAGCGGTGCAGTCACAAAAGCGAGGCGCTTCACCTGAGGCACAGACAAACACAGTTACAGCAGCGGAGGCAGCAGTGGATTGTGATTAAATATAAAGGGTGTCTGTGTTTTTGATACTCACTGCTGCAGGATTCTGTCTTAGGCTGTGCAGCTGGGTTGGAGTCTGGCTCTACGAGGGAGCTAGGTGAATAAACACTGATAAGATACAGAGTGTGTACACATGTACAGATAAACGCTCAGTGCATACAGAAAAACACACTCACCAAGTAAGCTCAGAGTGTTTGTTTGCCTGACAGATATCATCCAGGGAGGATGTAGATGTGCACCTCACAAACCCGCCACTGGAGGGCTCCATATCCCCACATACATCTCGACCTGATATGGATAAAGTCAACATGAGTTAGCTAATTATAATATGTGTGCTTTTGGTTGTTTGTGTTAAGGTTAGGGTTAGGCATGTTGTTGTGACTCATGGTTTAGGGTAAGGGAATGAAATATGTCCATGAAGGTCCTCACAAGTCATGACATACAAACATGTTTGTGCACTCTTGGACTTCTATCTTTGTAAGGGTCAGTTTTTTGAAGTCTTGACATTTTTGGAAAGTGAGGATTTTTCACACACACACACACACACACACACATTTCTATCCTTATGAGGACCATAAGGATAACAATCACCACTAAAGGCCTAGCCCCAACCCTTACCTAACCCTTACCTAACTCTAATTCTAACCTGAACCTTGAAACCAAGTCTTAACCCTTAAACAGGCCTTTGAAGAAATGGAGGCTGGCCAAAATGTCCTTACTTTACAAAAATGTCCTCACTCTGTTGGTAAAAAGCATACTTTGGTCCTCACTGTGTAACAGGTACACATACACACACACTCACACACAAACATTTTCCCTTAATAAGTGTTTGTGTTTCTAAGCACAATATGTGATATGTTTGTACTCCTGTTGGTGTTTTTGCATGTGTGCACAGGCTAATCTGTGGGCTATTTGTATGTGTGTGCTAACTGAATCCCAGCATAGGTGCATTTTGCATGTTTGCAAAACTCTGTATGTGTGTTTTTACACTTATATACCTGCGTGTGACTTAAAGGCACAATCCATGGTCCAAATGTAAACTGAAGTATATATTTTAAAGGAGCAGTGCATGGGATTTAGTGGCATCTAGCAGTGAGGATTGCAGATTGCAGATTGCAATCCAGCTGTAATTTCTCCCATGTGTCAAGAGTGAACTTTGGCTTAGGACTCCATCAGTGGCCATTGTTCAGGAAGTTTTTGGCGGGAGCCAAATTATCTGCAGAGGTCTTTTTCTCTACGAAATAAATGAACCAGGTGACTAAAACCAGTAAAAACACTGAATAAAGCAGTTTAACGTCTAATCAAATTCAGTGTTTCGGACACTGCTCATCACAGACGGGCTGCTAATGACAGTGACCGACACGAAAACACGAAAACGCAATTTGCCCCACGTAGAACCAGTGCTTGGTTTGTTCGTTTCGGGCCAATGTAGAAACATGGCGGTGCAACATGGCAGACTCTATCGACGAGGACTTTCTCCCTATTTAGCTTTAATCGGCTCATTCTAAGGTAAAGAAAACACAACGATTCTTATTTTCAGGTGATTATACATGAAAGAAAACATACTTATTACATTATACTCTATTGCTGCCAATATAACCCCCTAAATCCTGCACACTGGACCTTTAAAACATGGCATCACATAAAATCGATGGGTCTTCTAATATTTTTCTGAGACAGTTTGTTTTTTGTTACATCATTAATGTTTATAAATGTAGGTTTATCATTTTAATTATGATCAGTTGAGAAACACACAAAATGTTTAATTCTATATATAGCAAGTCTGTAATTTATAGGCTCAAAAGATGACAAAATGGGCGGCAGTAACTCAGTCCATAGGGACTTGGTTTTGGAACTGAAGTTCAAGTCCCCATACTGATCAAGTATGGAGTGTGGACTGGTAGCTTGAGAGGTGCCAGTCCACCTCCTGGGCACTACCAAGGTGTCCTTGAGCAAAGCACTGAACCCTAAACTGCTCAGGGCGCCTGTCCACAGCAGCCCCCTCACTCTGACATCCTTCCTTTTAATCCATTAATTTGTCCTGTTTGTGCATGTGTGTGTATTTCAGGCCTGTGTGTATATGACAACAGAGTAAAAATGAATTTCCCCTTGGGGATTAATAAAGTTTATCTTCTTCTTCTTCTTTAAGCTGTAGTATGTGTGTGAGTGTGTGTGTGTTTGTGCAGGTATGAAACTTAATTGAGTTGATTGAAAAATGCTCACCGACTCTTTCAACCTCTCCTGTGATTCTCGCTTGTATTTGTTTGTCTCCAGCTTGCTGCAGTGCAGAGACTCCGGCGCGCTGCAGTTCACACACTGAGACAGCGTGGCTGAGCTGCAACAGCACAGCGCAGGTTGTTTGTCTGAAACAAAGTATTCACACCACTGTGAGAGGGTGACATGTAAAGTATATGTCGGAGTGAACACAAAACACCCACTGCCATGTTGTTACCTTATGTTACTTTTCACACTGCAGTTCACCTGCACTGCCTGCAAAGACAGAGAGTAAAGTTATAGTAGTTTGCTTGTTTTGTTGGAGAAATTTTATTCTGAAAAAGTGAATGGGCGCTGCTTGTTTCTGGGACACACTGACCTGAAGTCGTCTGTCATCCTGACAGAAATCTATAAAGCCTGTTACTCCATGTGCTGCATCACCTCCGTCACCGTGACAACCAAACGCATTTGACACCTGAGTGAAAGATGGAGAGACAGAGGCAGACACATGCTGATACTGCGTGGGAGGTGATGAGAGCTGAACACAGACAGTTCAAGTATTAGGACAGTGACAGATATTTTGTTGTGTCTGCATCCACATCAGATGGAATAAAGGGACAGTTCACCTCAAAATCTAACATACATATCTTTATGTACCTGTAGTGCTATTTATCAGTTTAGATCGTTTTGGTGTGAGTTGCTGAGTGTTGGAAATATCATCTGTAGAGATGTCTGCCTTCTCTCCAATATAATGGAGCTAGATGGTGCTAGACTTTTGTTCCTTTAAGTGCCAAAATAATACATTTGTAAAACTCAACAATGATGTCTCTTTACAGAAATCATGACCCTGTTACTCAAGACAATCCACAGACCTTGTTAAAAAGAGTTTTATGTAGGAACTATTTTCTTTCTATCAAGCTACAGCCACCAACCATATTACTATGCAGCCATGTTGTAATGTAACAAAGTAATAATGCTCCATTACAGTACTTAGGTGTTTTTGGGAGTATCTGTACTTTACTTGAGTTTTTATATTTCTATCAACATTCACTTTTACTCCACTACATTTTGTTTTAATTAAACATGTACTTTTACTCTGATACATTTCCTCTAAGTATCTTTGTTACAAAATAGGAAAGGAATGAATGAATGAATGAAGGAAGGAAGGAAGGAAGGAAGGAAGGAAGGAAGACGGGATGGACGGACGGCAGAATGAAAGAATGGAAGGGGAGGAAAAATTGGATTTAGTTCTTTAAATATTTTAAGTAGTGAAAAGAAATTGTCTTTCTTTAAAGGGATAGTGCACCCAAAAATGAAAATTCAGCCATTATCTACTCACCCATATGCCGATGGAGGCTCAGGTGAAGTTTTAGAGTCCTCACATCACTTGCGGCGATCCCAGGGGAGAGGGGGTAGCAACATAACTCCACCTAATGGAGGCTTAGGGCGCCCCAGATTAAAATGTCCAAGAACACATAATTGAAACCACAAAATATCTCCATACTGCTCGTCCATAGTGATCCAAGTGTCCTGAAGCCCCGACATGAAAAGTTGTTTGGAAAAATGTCACTTGAACTCTGTTTTCAGCCTCACTGTAGCCTGTAGCTCTAACTGCCTCTCTGTGCACTGCATTCACATGTGCGCGCTTGCGCGAGACCGTGAGACAGGGGCACCGCATTCATGTGTGTTCACATGCTTTCGCTGGTCTTGTGCGCTAGCGCACACATGTGAACGCGGTGCCCAGAGAGGCAGTCAGAGCTACAGGCTACAGTGAGGCTGAAAACAGAGTTCAAATGACGTTTTTCCAAACAACTTTTTATATCAGGGCTTCAGGACACTTGGATCACTACGGACGAGCAGTATGGAGATATTTTGTGCTTTCAATTATGTGCTTTTGGACGTTTGAATCTGGGGCGCCTTAAGCCTCCATTAGGTGGAGGAGTCCATTAGTGTTGTGAGGACTCTAAAACTTCACCTGAGCCTCCATCGGCATATGGGTGAGTAGATAATGGGTGAATTTTTATTTTGGGTGCACTATCCCTTTAAGTGTCATGTACACTCCATTTTTAAGGTGGTGTACATCTTACGAAGAAATAATCTTCATAATTCTCAAAATTCTGATCGCTTTCTTTTTTATTAACAGCATTTACCTGTACTTTTACTTTCAATACTTAAGTACATTTTATATCATAAAATCACTTGATATTTAAGTACAGTAAATATTGTATAATTTAACTCAAGTAATATTCTAAGAGGTGACTTTGACTTCTACAAAAGTTATTTACTGGTAAGAAATCTGTACTTTTGCTCAAGTGTGACCTTCCACCACTGACATGCAGGAGGAGGCGTGTATATACTGCTAGCTCACTTAGCAACAATAAGCTAGCTAATGTAAAAGCTCAGCTGAGAAGGATGCAATTTTTGCACTGTCACAAGCACAAGCCTCTTGTCCATGAGCAGATGACGCTTTCTTTTGTGCAGTGATTCGGTTAGTGGGTGGTGTTCTGTAGAAAGAAAATAGTTCCCACGTGAAACTGCTCATAACAAGGTCATCTAGTTCCATTACATTGGAGAGAAGGCAGACATCTCTATGGCCAATATCTCCAGTACTCGGCAACTCATACCAAAACAATTTAGATTGAAAAATAGCACCACAGGGAAAAGAAAAAATGTGTAAATTTGATTTTGGGCTGAACTTCCCCTTTAAGTTTTTGTTTGTACAACAAAAGTGACAATCCCAGGAGACACTCATACTGTTTATGTTTTGATTTCAGGTATTCATTCTCAGCCAGCCGCCTTAAGTGCACTGCGGTTTAACAAATGGCACTTCACCTGAGGTTGAAAATCATTGTCAGCTCAGGTATGGTACACAGTATGCTACTTCCTTGAGAAGAGTCAGCTGAAGCCACAGACATAAATCATAAATCATAAACTGTTGGTGATTGCTTAATTACAATACAACATGTATTAACCCTAAAAAGTGTGATTTTATAATCTAGGTTTGCAGGAAAATAAAATTAACAGATTACGTCGTGATAAAAATAAAAAATTCTCATGGTTAGTCAAAGTCAAGTGACTGAGTAAGTAAAAATTTTGGTCATAATGTGAGAATTTGGTGGTTTTCTTTTTATTCTTCTGCAATTCGTAAATTAAATGGGTTTAGGTTTTTGACTCTTGTGAGAAATGGTGATGGGTATTTTTCACATTCATTCATTCATTTTTCTGTAACCGCTTATCCTGTTAGGGGCAGGTTTGCTTGAGCCTATCCCAGCTGACACTGGGCGAGAGGTAGGCTACACCCTGGACAGGTCGCCAGACTATCACAGGGCTGACACATAGAGACAGACAGCCATTCACACACATTCACGCCGACAGGGAATTTAGAGTCGCTAATTACCTAACCTGCATGTCTTTGGACTGTGGGAGGAAGCCGGAGTACCCAGAGAAAATCCACACTGACATGGGAAGAACATGCAGACTCTGCACAGTTTGAACTAGGAACCCTCTTGTTGTGAGGTGAAAATGCTAACCACTGCACCCCGTGCGTATTTTTCACAATTTTCTTAAAATGTATAGACAGAATGACTCATTTAATCATCAAGAAAATAACTGCAAAGATTGGAATCTAAAAAATGAATTTTCACTACTGGTTTAGCCCACAAATCTGTTGTGTATGCAAAGGATCATTGTGTTTCTACATTATCCTAAAACTGGGGCAACACTGTATTAAAAAAGACCATGATTCCTCATGTTCATCCAATACAGATCTTGACACCTTTGAAGTCCTTTAATAAAGGTCAGCTGCTACAACCTCAATTTGCTTAAGTACAGAGTAACGACTGTTAAAGATGTTACTGTCCTACTTCTTATAGGAATACTTCACCCCCAAAATGACTTGTTTGATGAACTGAAGTGGCGACCACTTTTACCAGTAGCAAAACTATTCTAAAACATCAGTTTACAAACATTCACACAACTCATGCAGTAAAATCCAAGTCTTACTTATCAGATGTATGCTAAGTTGCCTCCCTCCCAAACAGACAGCCCTTTCTGATATGGACCTGAACTGACAGTGAAACTTATTGATGCTCTCTTCAAAGCCAGACTGCATTGACAAAAACAGTCATTTTTCCTTGCTGACCACTTACCCTTTTAAACATGAACTAACCCTTTAATTCGCAAAACTCAATCAATAACACAAACTAACTGACTGACTGGGGCAGCTGTAGACCAGCAGCTCCCATGTTCAGTGAGGTAAAATTACTGTTTTTGTCAATAGGGTCTGCCATAGAAGAGAGCACAGATAAGTTTCACTTTTGGGACGTACCGAGCACAAAATGGAGGCATGCAAGAAAAACAAAGTATTCTTCACAAATTCAGAGTAACAACATAGTTAATATACAAATGATCATTTGGGGGTGAAGTATACCTTCAGAGAGTGAAACTGAATATACACATGCATTTGTAACATATACAGTGGAAAAAGATATGATGCTCAATACTGGAAACTGAAGGGAGGAAACTTATTGTAAAAGGTCACAGAGTTAACAATGCTGACACCTCATCCAGGATAATACTGCAGTGAATAATTGGCAGTCCAAATCAAAAATAATATCAGGTGCATCACAGGGTTGGAATGTACTGCTCCTAAAACTAATCTTGTGCCTGCAAGACTCGTTTGTGACAAGGTGGCATTTAAAGCTATTAAGTGCATGACACAACGAAGGAGTGGAGACTGAAAGGTACACGAGAAACCCAACAAAGGGGATGAAAAGAGATTGTCACTCTCACCAAGTTGTAGACATCTTGTTCAGTCTTATTGCCGCCATTGGCCTCCACACTAATGGGCATCCAGAAGTAAGCATCTGCAGAAAAAAAATAAGATTGTAAGTTCAGAAATATGCCTAAATAAAAGACTTTGAGTGGACAAAATGTTGATGTTTCTTACTGTTATTGGAACAGAGTTGGCTGACATCACAATTTACTAATGGGGACCCTAAGAGAATAGAGGACACAGATATTTGAAAGAATGTTAAAACCTTTTAAAAAGGAAGAGGTATTATTTCTTCTTTACATCAGTAACACAAAAGAGTCTGTAATTATACACCCACACAAATATACACCCAAAATGTCAGACTAACTCGATGTGAGTGTTCTTCTAGGCGTGGTTTGGTCAGCAAGTAGAGTTGTACTTGACGCAGGAACAGCGGTGAAGAGCGGGACTGCTATGTGTGTCCAGTCTGCTGTTGGTGAATCTGTACTGGAAACTGTGGTGGGGTTGTCTGGAGTCAGTGTCGTCAGTGGGGTCACATTTGTCAAAGGTGTAACGAATGATCTCTGGAGGTTGGATGGATTTTCTTCTGTGCTGTGATTGGCTGATGGCATCACTGATGGAGGCTCTGTTTGATAGCTATTGACTGTAGTGCTACCAGTGGGTGTTGAAACTAAAAATAAAATACAGACAGCAGCCATGTCTTAAATTGTATTCATGTATAATAGTTTGCAAGATAAAATTTAAATGATAATTCAGGTGTTTCATTGAAATTATCATTAATTTTCTGTTTCTTTTATTATTTACAGACATAATAATGTAATCATTGTAATCAATCAACAGAAATTATGCACAAAACCATTAAAACTTGTCTCAAATTAAAATTATTCTTAAATTTCCTTTAGGAATAACTTAAAGGGATAGTTCGGGTTTTTGGACATGAAGTTGTGTGAAACGCTGACCATCTGTAGCTCTGATGTGACGGTGTCACTACTGTCAACGAGCCTCCTGCTCTGAGAAATCGCCCGTAGCTTACCGGAGAAAAGTAGTTCTGAAGATAAGTGTCCTTAAATATCTGCTACTTTTTATAATTAACTTATATTTTAATGTGATAGCAACTGATGCAAATAATGGCCAAAACAAAAAGTAGGCACAATTTTTAATCTTTGTCATTTACTTACATTAATATTATTTAAGTACATTATGATGTGATAATAACTGATGCAAATGATGGCCAAAACAAAAAGTAGGCACAATTTTTAATCTTTGTCATTTACTTGCATTAATATTATTTAAGTACATTATGATGTGATAATAACTGATGCAAATGATGGCCAAAACAAAAAGTAGGCCTAAATTTTAATTATCCTTACATTTCTTCAACTTTTTTATTATTCACTCACATTATGATGTGATAAGAACTGACACAAATGATGGCCAAAACTACAAAAAGTAGTACTTTTATCATTACTGGCATGACATGATTCAACCCATACTGACTTGGGACGCAGTTACTGTCAGCATCACTAACCTGTGACCGTGGGCGTCTGGCTGCTCATGTGAGTGGCGGGTGTTGCTATGACAGGACTTGAGGTAGTTACGGTTAAAGGCACTTCTGGTAAGAAAAAGAAGGAAGTAGGAAGCTAAGTAATAATCAGAGGGAAGTACTGTAATTAAGATAATAAGAGGTATTACGTCATGGGTTATTACTGTGTCAAAACGATACTCACCAGATGGAGGTGAGAATGACCTTCCAAATCCAAGTGTGAGCGCTGAAACAGTGAACGTAAATTAAGGTTTGCCCTTCACACTTCAATAGTGTGTACTTTTACTTCCAAATCAATCTGTCTTGCTCTCTCTTGTTGTCTCTATCTAAAAATCTCTCTGTGTGTACTTCTATCCTTCCTCTTCATACAGACATATACAAATACAACTATACATTGAGACAGTTACACATAACATGCATGTGAGTGTTTAGGTCACGTGAATACACACCATTATCAGTTACGCTTCTGTGAGTACGTGCTCCACGTCTCAACCGTCTGTGCTCTATAAGTGACATAAAAACATGCAACATTCAACATTCAACATGCTCTAATATCATGCACAGCTAATGTATGTGGACATGTGTTAGAGATGAAGACACCACTGAGTGCCCCATTACGTGTTATGTTTTGCATGCACTGCTATTGCTTCAAATTATTTGAAAAAAAAAAAATCATGTTTAAATAGTCAGATTTGTAAAAGAATAGGCTGAAGAGCTAAGTCTAGTGAAACAGGATAAGATGCATGCTCAAAGACTTCTATATGACAAATTGCAAACATGCCATGCTATATTTTAGCTAGAATTCCATGATAAAAAGGCAGAAAAGATGACACAGCATTTTGTTATACATGCAATTAGTCAGAGAACTCATTCACGCACAACATCCTATCATAAACATCTACAAGTATCAGTTATAAAGACAAGTCAATGCACGTCGGTCTCACCACACAGAAGGCTGGGGTCTCTCTGTCTGGCCCTGGGACTGGTCACGCCCCAGTGCTGAGCGCTCCAGCCAATCACAGTGCCATCCTCGCAGAGGCCGTGGTCGCCTACATCTGCCCACATGCGGAACAGGTACAGCTCCACTTCCCCAAGCTTGGCTCCAGGGGGTCGGTCTCTGGGTCGGCAGCCCAGCCACAGGGAGCCGTAGGGAGGGATGGCCTGTGCGATGACCGTCCTCTCCGCCACCATTTTCCCATCAACCTGAAACATTTACACAGCTTATGTGGCTAACAAATAAAGTGTTGATTAAGTAAAAGTTCAAAAGTTTGAGTCCTGCACTTACTGCGCCCACACTGCCACCACATTTGCTCATTCAGGGAATACGTAACCCCCCTAATGACCATTTGGAAGATCAGTTGTTCGCCTGGTGTTTTGTTGAATTTAAGAAGAAAACTTTGTCTTGCATGCTTCCACAGTGAACAAAGAATCCACAAACTGAAAAAAAGTGTTGATGTATTAAGTAAAGGATTCCACGTTTAACAAAACAAAACTATATCAAAACATCCATTAAGCAAAACTTATGCAACTCGTGCAGTATAATCCGGCAAACAGACAGTCCTTTCCAAGTGAGAACTGAACTGAAAGTGAAACTTGATCTATGCTCTCTTCAAAGCCAGATTCTATTGACAAAAACAGTAATTTTACCTCGCTGAACACAGGAGCTGCTGGTCTACCACTTACTTGATCAGTTGGCTTGTGTGTGTTATCATGTGACTTTGGTGTTTTAAAGAATTAATTAGGATTCATCAAAGTCACACAATAACAGAAACAAACTAACTGATTGAGGCAGTGGTAGACCAGCAGCTCCTGTTTTCAGTGAGGTAAAATTACTGATTTTGTCAACAGAGTCTGGCTTTGAAGAGAGCATAGATCAAGTTTCACTCATAGGGCAGGGCCCCGTGGGAAAGGGCTGTCTGTTTGGGGTGTACTGAGTACACAAATTGATAAATGAGACATGGATTACACTGCAGGAGTTGTGTGAGAGTTTGTAAACAGATGTTTTGATATAGTTTTGCTGTTGTTAAACATGGACCCCTATGACTTTAATTCATCAAGACTTTTTGTCCATTCTTAGATTCTTTGTTCACAGTGGAGGCATGCCAGAAAAACAAGGTTTTCTGGCCAAATTCAACGTAATGCGGGATGAGTAATTGATATACAAATGGACGTTTGGATGGTGAAGTGCTCCTTTAAAAGACCATTACTACTTTGGTCTTATGTTCATAGTTTTGGCCTGGGTGATTTAATCTGACCAGATTGTTAGCTTGTTCACAACCTATCTGGTTGTGTGTGTGTTTCTTGCCCTCTTGGGTTTTGTAGTGACTTTTGGTGAGTACAATGTCATCATAACTGATCCAAAACTGTCCAAAACTACAAAAAAATAACCAAAGTGATTATACATTTGGTCATTTTAATAGGCTGCAAACTACTGAAACCACTTTCACCAGTGCAGTACTGTCACTGTTTTCATGTATGGTACTTCGCTGTGAAAGTCAAAAGTCTGCTCAGCTTAACAGCACATACTTCAGCGTGCCTGTCTAAACAGTGTCTTTTACAGTGCATTGTTTTGTCTTTCATTCCAAACCTCACCCACAGTATGTGGTATTTGTGCAAGATAAACTTATTGGGGTGTGTAAACAATCTATTTTTGCAAACACTGTTTGGCTTTGCTTTGCGTAGACCTCACAGCATACTCAGAGGTGGAAGTAAATGTACTTAAGTGCTTACCTTAAGTACAGATTTGAGGTACTTGTACTTTACTTGACCATTCAAATTTGACACTACTTTATTTTCCTACTCCATGACAACTCAGAGGGAAATACTGTACTTTTTGCTCCATTACATTTACACATTAATCCTTCAGTGTAAATAATCCAGTAATATGAAATGTAAGACTAGAATACTCACAGAGCCAATGTTGTTCAGTGAGTACTTTTATTTTTGATACATTAAGCGTTATTTGGCATATAACAGCCTACTTTTGTTTTCCCTCAGCAACATTTCCAATGCAGAACTTTTACTTGTAATGGAATATAACATCATGATCTGAATACTTCCTCCACAGCTGGGCATACTAGTACACGACAAGTATTACCTCCAGGCTAAAGGAGTTGCGTGCTACGTCCCTCCTCAGACACACCCTATGCCAGTATGTCAGGGACAGCCGGACAGGAAATCGGTGACGGACCCTTAGCAGCCACCCGTACAATGCCTCATCATCCCCCTCTAGACCCAGCTCAGGTCTGGGTGCGTGGACCGAGCTGTAAGAGAAGGCCACCCAGGCTCCGGGAACCACCACACGGATGTCGACACATAAAGTCATCTGAGAGAGCAGCGGCATGGCGGCCCTGTCCTGCAGGGTCCAGTGGTCCTCGCAGCCTTTTAGTACTACCTTTGTGTCTGCCAGGAAATAGCCGAGTGCTGGAAAAGGAAATGCAGATTTAGAGTTTTAAATGCAAAGCAGAGCTGTGATGTAAGCAGAAATTGTGTCGATGGTTGATGGAAATAACTTTTAATGTAAACTTAACACTGACATATTTTCACCTCAGACTGATAAGGAGAACTTGTTAGCAGACAGTTGCCTATATACATATCCAGCAGATACAGAGAAACTGTAACATGCATTTGAAGTTGTGTTTTTTAGCCACCTGATGAAATCGCTCTGTGTTAGTTCTGTTTTTGGTCTCCATCATTTCCTGAAGGGAAATATCTGTCCCTATAGCGGCTTAATGCTCCTGTATGTTAGCTAGTCAGCTAGTCGCAAATTTCAGATAAAATATGCTAATTCATTAATACAAAAACACATTACACACTGTCATCATTTGTGAACATAAAAATAATGATTAATGCTACTTAACAAAAAAAAAACAGCTTAGTTACCATAAACACTTTTCTACGGAGGCCCTTAAGTCCCGAAAGGTGATAATTATCTTGTGGGAACACAGATTATTATCTTTTGCACACAAGATAATAACGGGTGCGCTTAAGACTAAAAAACATCTCCTTAAGGGCCATTAGGGGAAATGTACTTTTCTAATTTGACAACATAAACAGTCTAAATGGGCCCCTTTGTATTTCCTGTTGCAGTGTTTGCTAGTGTAAGAGCTGGCAGGGAATAAACAAGCCAAAGCTGGTCTCCTCAAAGAGCAATGAAAAGGTCTATAGCACAGACTGTATATAAAACTGGACATGACAGCTTCCCAAAAGTGGCTGGTGGCTGGCTCCAGTAAAGGTCACAAAGCCCGCCCTCTCCATGTTGGCAGATGGTACATGGGCCAAACTAAAATGTCAAAGTACACGTCACATATAATTTTCTCAAAGATAGTGTCTGTCTTTTTAGGTAGGTCTTATCACGGTGATGTATGTTCAAGTGCACATGTCTGGTTAGAATTAGCTATTCAGTGCTATAAAAAGGGGTTCTAATATTATGATTTACAACTGTGTCTGCAATTAGTGTGCTTGCTCGTCAGACAGCAGGAACTTGATACCGTGGAGATCTCTTCTGTTTAGACTCTCACTCCAAATTATGTCACCAGGCAAGATGGCAGCAGCCATATCTGGGATATTTTGGCTTCATTTTTGTACAGTAGAAGGAAGTGGAGAGGCGTTGTCCATCTTTATATACAGTCATTGGTCTATACAGCTGTGCACAATGCTAAGCTAATTGTAAGCACAAGCAATCCATTACTAATTACTGACAGACCATCAGTTCATTTCGCCAATATGCCAAAATCTAATACTTCTTAACTAGCATTAAAACATTGATTATTTATCCCTGCAAAAAAATAGATATATGGTGAGTTGACACTTTTTAGTTTTACACATGCTACAAATGCAAACTGCAAGATGACGTCACAACACAAAATCAGTCACACCTTTCACATTTAATATAATCAGTTTCTCCTTGTTAGATGCATATAGTTTTTTTCCAAAATAAACGTAACCACCACAAAACACCTTTTATACGTTTATTTCCTTGTGCAACAAAAGCACGTGGTTAGATTTTTTTTTTAAAAAGACATCATGGTTTGGCTCAGTGTTCACAAGGGAAGCCAGCAGCAGCCTCCTGGGTGAAAGTCTGTTGTTTGTTGGACCCATCCACCTACCCTTCCTGCTCTTATATTACATGGTTACTGGCGGCGTTTCAAACTGTACCGTCTGGTGGCATTATAAACTGACGCACCTTTTGCGGTGCTATGATACGCTGCCAGCTGGTGTTATAAACTCACAATATTGTTGCAAAATCAATATTGAGGTAATTGTGAAAAACACTGAGATACCTGATTGTCTCCATGCTGTCTAGCCCTAGTTTATCTGTAACCATAATGAAGTTAAACACTAATTTTGGTTTTAGTTCTGTTGACGTTGTTGCTATTGTTGTGACTCAGTGTTCTAGCCAAAATGTTGGTAAACGTACACTCATTAGCATCCTCATTGTGAGTGTGTTAGCATGCTGACATTAGCATTAAACTCAATAAGTGATGTACAGCCTCACAGAGCTGCTAACATGCAGCTCCAGACTGTTAGCCTACTGTTTGTGTTGGTGTAAAATCTGTCTAGCACAACTGTACATAACTGCCCACAGGAAGTGAGCTATTTCAAGTTAAAAACCTCGTCATTTGCAAAAGAAGTCACATTTCCTTGAATTCAAATCACTCTTTCCAACTGTATTTGCTTGTCTTTTTCTCTTTCTGTGTGAGTTACCTTTGGGTGGAGTGGCTGCCAACAGTGAGAGCCAGATGACAAGAAGGAAATGATGTGTCCATCTCCACCGTCCTTCAAAGCAAAGGCCATGCATCCTCCTGAGAACACAAGGTTACATAAAGTCACAAGACATGAGACATCTTCCTCTCCTTTTGGCTTTATTTTGGATCTGTTTGACGTGATAGAGAAGTACCTGATGCAAACAACGACTTTGTGACAGCTACTTCTCTATCACTCATTCATAAATGTCCTAAATATTCAAATTTCATTTAAAGCTCGGTGAGTGAGAACAGCAACTTCCCATATCACTGCGATCATCTTCCCTTGCGTGCAGTCTGTGTTTCTAGATGTGGATATGATCACAGTGTATCATTGTTTCAGTCGTGGGATTACACAGAAATCCTCCTTTACAGCCAGTAAACTAAAACGATCTAATACTATCCATGTCTTTGTCTACACACACGGATTGACTGCAGGGCAGGGGGGGACACAGCAGATGGGGTTACATGTCACCGCATTCACACCTTCATAAATTACAGGTTATTGTTGCCTGCGGTGTCTTTGTGTTGTTGATGCACCTCAGTTTATGCTTGTTGATACTACAAAGTACTTGATTTTTTTTTTTTTCTTAGCCACTGGGGAACAAACTGAAACACAAAATTGATTTATTAAAACTGGGGAAGGTTGTTTTCTAGAGAAGGCAAAAAAAAAAAAAGGCCAAAATTTGAAATGACACCCCTCCTCCTGCAGCTCTCCCCTCTTTGTCTAAGCCCCTCCCACCAGTCGATGAAAGGCACATGCATGCGCTTCAACCTTGCACACTGATTCCAATTCATTTTATTGTTCTAATGGTTGCAAACATTCGCAATGCGTGACAAAATGAAAAGACACATGCCCTCCTTTGCCACTGGAGTTACCTATCTGGCTGTCTTTCATTTGGCACCACAGCTGCATGAAGAGGCGGAGCTGTCCTCCACATTCTGTGTGCGGTCCATATCCTCCCCCTCTTCATCATCATCCACCTGAATATTACTGTCTGACCTGTTGTAAGTGAGCTGTCTGTATTATGAAATGATTCTGTGCACCCTGTTCCTCTGTCTTGTCGTGGCTGTGTCCCGCTGCCACATTATCTTCACTGATTCTTGGTCAAATGGCTTCTGACAGCTGTGAAAACCTGCTATGAAAATTTTAATGATGGACGAAAGTTTTGGACTCAAGTTTTTGACTGACACAGTGTGAAGTCGTATTTACTTTTAGACTTGCAACAACTTTGGACGATAAAAATGGACACAGTGTGCAAAGGCTGTAACCTCTACGAGTACTCATCATTCATTTCAGTAGACTGCTCCAGGAATGAGTATTAAAAACCTAGAAACGAGTTAGCATTTTAGCACTGCCAGTCAAATCAACTGAATTGAGTTTTTGGTGAGATGCCTGAAATAATGTCTGTGGTTAACACAAGCTTCAGAAATTTTACTATCCAGTTAATATATCAGTTAATATCCCACTCGCGAACTTTGCAGCTTCTATGTGTCTTAAAAAAGGCGAATGCTAACAAGTTGTCGTTATACAGCAGCAGTTCTAACAGAATTACTATCCTGTTTTTTATATTTGTTTGTTTTTGGGTTTTTTTGTTTTTGTTTTGTTTTGTTTTTTCACAAACTTGTGGGCCCGTAAAGCCCTTGAGATAACATTCTGTGATTGGAGGCCTTTCCTAGCAAATAAACCTGAACTTGAAACAGCTGCAGCTGTGAGCCTTTGGCTCTGGTTGGCAGAAAGCTAAACTATTGGCAACAGTTTCTCTCCATCTCTGAAACGCCTTACTGATACTGACACGTGTTCTGTTGTGTTTATTGCCAGACTCTCTGTTAGACTCCTTTCATAAGTCCATCTTCCTTGTTTGGGTTGTTTTGCAGTGTTGCCAATGCTGGAATAGCAACTTTCACGGCAGAATTCTTCACCATTGAATCAGGCGTTCACAGAAGGGACGTTCACGCGCATCTGCTTTTGTAGAACAACCAATAGAAACACCCTCTTTCTGCTTTAAAACAGAGCCAAGAGGAGGTGCTGAGGATTAGTGTTCTCAGTCCACAATATGCTAAAGGATATAATGGGATTGTTGCCTAATGTTACCCACATTAAACTGCCTACCCCAGCTTTAATGCCTGGTAAGAGTGATATGAATAACTTGTTGGCAACAGTTGTCCATAAACACATCCAGCAGACAGAAAGCAACATCAGCACCCATTTGGAGCCATGTTGCCGGTCACTTGGTGAATGTACGTCCAATATTCACTCTCCTTTTAGCTCTGTTTAGGTCTCCACCAACTCCTGAGGGAAACATCTGGCTTTTTAGATCCTAAATGCTCCACTTTGTTTACCAGCTAGCTGCTTACTTTGTCTGTTCACTGTCTAGTTTTTCCACAAAGGCATCACTCATACACCTGTTGAAAATCCTGTGGTTAAAGCTATCTGATATGTTGAAATCTCACTTTAGAATTTAACTTATTTGACAAATACATGCATCCATTACTAAAGTTTTAAATCCAGAAGCAACCTAAGGCAAAACACCAGTGAAATCTAGAGTTGACTACAAGATTTTACTTTGTAAAGCTTTAAACTGGCTAGCTCCAGCAGATCTCAGTGATTTCTTACATCCTTACTGTCCTCGCACAACACAGGTCATCTGATAAGCTGATGCTAGATAGTTGTTAGAGATGTAAAGGTCACTGTGCATTTACTGTGGCTGGGCCGAAGCTGTGGATCTGCCTCTTTCTACATGTTCCATCAGCCCCCAGCATCAAATGTTTTAAAACCCGGCTGAAAATCCACCTGTTTTCTCTAGATTTTATGTGTCAGTATGTATTTTTGTCATTGCCTTTGTGTAATTTATAATGTTCTTTTTTACAAAAAGTTGCAATCTGATCACTGCTCAATATGTTGAAAAAATACATTTGTAAACTGGTCATCAGAACCGTGACGTAGGCCTGAATAATTTCCAATCCATGCAACGTCAGACATATTATATACCTAAATCCTGGTATTGCCTCCCATAACAATAAATGTCAAGTCAAATTTTGGACTCACTAGACAAAGTTTGGATATACTAGGTCAAACATTTGACCTAAGAAGTAACATTCTTGACTTTGTATCTTATAATTACTACATAAAAACTACAATTACTAAGTAAAAATAATAATATTGCTTGTGTTCCAGTTTTTTTTTTGTTGCGGTTTGCAATTGTATTTTAAATTATAAATAAATAAATTCTATTTTTGTAGATGTTAATCATTGCAGTATGTATTTTAACATAGGGTACACTGATTTTACCTGCAATAAAATATGCTGTTTAAATTAATTTGCCTTGCCTTAAACACATGTTAAGTATCGATAAGACTTCTTACCCATTTATAAATTTAAATATAATTTTTCAAGTAGCAGATACTCCAAGACACAACATTACCCAGTCCTTTCTTGTCTTCTTAATATTTTCTCTTTCTTATTCTTTAACAAGCAAAAATGGATAACACTTAGAAGCTGTAGCTCTTGTTTACAGTGTTAGAATATTCTCCATTGGCTTTTCAGATGTAAAAGTAGGCTAGCTGGCCCAGTGGTGATTATGAGATGCTTTATTTGTTCTAAGATACTGCTCCTTTTCTGTGAAATCCTATTTTTAACCTGCACACCAATTAATGCCAATTACCACATCTGCATACATACATTTATAGACGTAAGTGTTACAGAGTGTGACTGATTGTGCTGTAATAACAGGGAGTGCCTGCAATTACACAGGCCTTATTAAAAAATGTTGATCTACAGGGTTTGCCCTCTGGTGTGCGAGCACAATAAGATTATGCGCTGATACAATCGAAGCATTTTGTAAATGTGTTTGTCTAATAATATTGATCCATATCATTCTTCACTTCACTGCAGTGTTGTTTTTTTGTCTCCAGACTTAGCTATACTTAAACTTCTGATACACGATCGATTAAGAGACAGAAATTGTTACTGGGGACACTTATTTACTTTCAAATATGAGAAACAAATGAATAATACATGATTGTTCTCTGGATACTTCCTGGGTAATGAAACTTAATTGTAAGTTTAAAATTCAAATTGCTCAAAGCTGTTTAAGAAAACCAAAACAATCTCATCGTATATGAAGCTACAGTTGTATGTGTCTGTTGGGATGTGATCATATATGTTCTGTGCGTCAGGAAAAGAAACAGTACCTGTTAAAGCCTCGAGGCTATACTGTACAGTAGCCATGCTGTTGTTTTCATTACTAACCTCAAGTTCCCACAGTCTGCTTTCTATATTTAAACTCAACAGTAAAACAAACAGGGACATTTCAAGAATTGTTTTTGACTCTTCTTCTTTCCTGATCCTGACCCTCTTTGTATGCATCATCCACAAACTGTCATGCATCACATCTTAGAGACAAAAATAGGTGCATAAATTTAGCAGATAAAGCAATGTGAGTAAGTCTAAAAGAATCTTTAAAATTCTTACCTGATGCTTTTTAAAAGCATCTGCAGAGTCAGTGTAGGTTTACATGTGTGAATGTATGTGCATATCCACATGTATCTCCATCATCCCCATGTTATGGTTCATCCGTCAATCATGATTCCCCAAAGACTGCCACCGTTGAAGTATCTCTCACCAACTTCCCTCAGTCTTCTCTTGTCTCTTCCTCGTGTTGCTTCCTCTTGTCTTCTCTGTCCTCAGCTGCTCTCCCTTGTAACTTCAGTATCCACCTGTCTGTTACACAGGAGCATCGTCTGTAGCATCAGGTGTTTGCGTGCGTGTGTGTGTGTGTGTGTGTGAGAGAAAGTGTGTCACGGTACATTCAGGAAATCAGAATTTTTGAAGTAGATGAAATGATGACACACCCCCACAGAGAAGGAGGAGGGAAGAGACGGAGAGAGAGATAAAGAACAGTGTTGAACAGTGTCCTATCTATCTATCTATCTATCTATCTATCTATCTGTCTATCGTATATCTGTGTTGTTTTCTATCTCAGTGTGACTGGAGGGCAGCAGCTGGTATTACAGGATGCAGGACCAGACAGTTCCTGGACAGGGTATTAGCCTTTATCTGATGTGTGTATTGTGTGTGTGTGTATGTGTGTGTGTGAACATGAGTGTATATGTGTCTGTGGAAAAGTGTGCGTGTTGCAGCAAATTGCAAAAACAGCCAAAAATTACACGGTAGGCTCAAGTATAAAATGTTGGATTCAGGTAGACAAACCGGTCAAACATCTTCCCTTGCTCTCTCTTTCACACAATCATATTCACACACACAGACACAGACACACACATACACACTGGCAGCTGGGCTGTGAATTTGAGGAATGGCATCTGACGTCAGATGTAAAATGAATCCAAACAAGACAAGAGCAGCCTCGGGGCGACACGGCTCTCCAAATCTCAGTGTGTCTTCACTTGTCCGTGTGTGTGTGTGTTTGTGGTGATCTAGATAAGGTAGTTGACTGTCAGCCACAAGGGGGCATTAAAGACTACAGCGATTTTTTCCCCTACTACAGATCAAGTGTCAGCCTTTGTTCATTTTTACTGAGGAGTAACAAAACAGTATCAGATCAGTGGAGCGGAGCAGAACTGCAGCACGTTACTGCTGTTCTTCAGTGACACAGCACTTTTTAACTGAGTTAGCTGTCAGTGTGTGTGTGTGTGTGTGTTTGAGCATAGCTGAAGCTCAAGTGAATCAAAAAATCCCACCGGCAAGCTTTTCCCTCTCCTTTCTGCAATTATTCATACTGAAAAATCCTCACAGCTCGGCACATATGGCATTTTCGGCTCCACAGCAGAGTTAACAGCATATGGCTGTCTTGTCTGAGTATATGTGTGTATGTGATAGTATGACAATATATTCCCCTCTACCTTTCTTTAGGAGTAGGCGGGGAATTAGCAGTCAAGACAGTCTCATACAGAAAGGTCACCACTTGGGTACACTGAGTTTCAGCATGACCTGTGTGTCTCTTTCCCTGCTCACATCAATTACTGTATGTCACTCTGTAGCAGAAGGTCATGATAAAGGAAATACCAAAAGTACCTGTTGAGTTTAAAACCTATTTCCACCACAGGAATTTTCCAAGCTTTTCCATCTGCATTTTAACCAGAGAAATCAGGAAAGAAATAAAATTAAATTCAAGTTGTTTAAGTGTTTTTGTCACAGTTCTTACCCCCCAGAAAATCCATGCTACTTTCAGATTGTCCAGGAACTATTGGTGCTATTCAGCTTTTCAGCCACTCAAGGCTGGCTAAACCTAACCAATCCAACCAACAAGGGCAACGAGTGCTAGCCAATCATACAGATAGTAGGGCGAGTCATTCCTTCACCATCGTAGGATTGAGAAATAAAGCCAACGCCAAAGTGTCAAAAACTGCAGTTCCTCTAATGGCCACTTGAGGCTGGCTCCAAAAGCGAGTAAATCCCCATGGACCCCCATGTAAAAATGGCCAACTATAAAGCAGGAATGAACATGTTTACAACCTGATACAAAAACGGCTTTGGTTTCTGTAGCTAATTTCAACATTTATGACAACTGATTGGGAGTTGAATTCTTTATGTACTCTCCTGTTTAAAGTTTACTCAGGCTTAAAGTTACACATAATTCATGGTGTGGCTACTTTGAGTGACAGGCTGTCTTCAAGGCACTGCTACAGTCTATGAGTCAGATCCACCTCAACTCCTCCACAGCTCCATGCTCTTGTCAAGATATGGTCACTTCTGGCTCCAAACATCCAAGATGTTCCAAGTTGCTCAGTGGCGCATGAAGCCCCCGCAATCTTGATTTCCATGGTATGAAATATCCCGGATCTCTTGCATCCTGCGGCTCATAGAGCAAGCGCACTAGAAACTTAGAGTGCCGGAGCTGCAAACTTCCGCCCTGAATGTGGTGTTTTGCTTTACTTTTTTTTTTTTTTTTGCCAAGACAGAGAATGATCAAAGAAATTTTATGACAGGCAGACTAACAAAAATGTTTTGTTTAAAGGCTAAAAGAGAAAGCAGGGATGTACGACATCTGCAGATCTTTTCCATATTAGTTAAATAGGGTCAAAAATTAACTTAACTGATTGACAGACTGAGGTAAATTGAGGTTCAGTGTACAATGAAGTACTGTGCTGCTTGTACCATGAATATGGCATTGCAAAGCTTAATGGTCTATGTAGTATTTTGTTCTTTAAAAAAGGTTTTGTTCACCCAAAAAGTAAAAAAAAAGCAAAGCTTATGAGATTATTAAGTAAATTGAGGCCTAAAATAGGTCAACAACATAGAATTGAACTGAAAATACAACAAACTGAAGTGCAAGAGTGGTAGGGGATTGTTCTGAACGAGCAAAGACAAATCTGAAGTCCCTCCTAACAAACAGGGGGAGCATTTAAATATATAGAAGCTGGCCAAACCAAGATGGGTGGACAAAACACAATAACTACAAATAAATACTCAACAGACAGTTAATTAACTCAATATTATCTATGATAAATAAACTAGATAACTCTAAACTATACTTGCAAAATGAACTAACAAATACACAAACAAAAGGTTCTCTGCCTAAATCCCCCTTTGCTTTGACAGACATTTGGTACAGTCCAGGGCCCAGGTGTAGGCATTTAACACTCCTAAGTGCATCAATCTTCCAGGCTGAAAACTGTTACATGATTAAGCAATTAGGATTATCAGACTTCTCTATAAAAAGTATATTAGTGTGTGGCTGTAGAGGGGAGGGCAGAAGAAAACAATTATAAAACAACAGGACACTGATGAGGGCTCAGAAAGGAGACGATAATGCCATAAAACCCCAAAGAAGAAGAGGAAGTCTTATCTTTTACATGAGGGAGAGGAGACGTCCCGAAGGTCAGCAGCACTCAACGCAAGAGAAAGAAAATTATATTAATTCAGTATAAGGATAATAGAACTTAACTGTTGACGATACAAAATTATATAAATGTGTGTTTCATTTTAATTAAAAAAAGACCAAAAAGCTAATAAAATGAAAGGTAAGAAATAAACTATGTTAGTTGTTTGATTATGAAAGTTGTCTGTTGGTGAAGTGGGTCACAAAAAAGGGGGAAAGTGGGGGCATTGGCAGATTATAAGACAATGGGCCTCTGGGCACTGTTATGCAACCTCTCCTACAGACGAGCAAGACACACAGACTTTGTGGTAGTGTCTCTTCTCCTTGTAGTTGTTATGCATCGTTTTGTATGTGTTTGTGGTCATTTTGTGTCTCTTCCTGCTCTGTATGTGTTAATTTGACATTTGACATTTTGGAAGTGAAAGTCAGTGGGTCCCCTGACACTTTTGACCCCTACGCCTGCGCACAGTAGGATTGTTAGTAATCCATCCATGAGTGAAGGTAAGTGGCATCACCAAATCTCTGTCTGACACAGCCCAGTACCTCAGTTTTGTGACCTGCAAAACTATATGTCATTTCCATCAGCCTAAACTGTAACATGTGTTCAGTGCTAATTAGCAAACATGACCATACTAACAGGCTAAGCTAAGGTGGTGACCAGGTGGCAACCTCTAGGGCATGAATTTGCAAATCCTAGGATGGTGAAGGAATGGCCTGCCTTAACCCTAACCAATCCCACTTCTCTTGCCTAAACCTTACCAGTCCAACCAATGAAGGCAATGAGTACCAGCCAATCATACGGATAGTAGGGCAAGTCATTCCTTCACCATTCTAGGGTTGAGAAATAAAGCCAGTGCCAAAGCGTCAACCAAGTGTCAAAAACTGCAGTTCCTCTAATGGCCACTTGAGGCTGGCTCCAAAAGCGAGTAAATCCCCATATACCCCCCATGTTAAAATGGCCAACTTTACAACATGTTTACAGTCTTATTTTGGTCTCTATAGCTAATTTCAACATTCATGACAACTGTACAGGGGCTGAATTTTTTGTATAACTCTCCTGTTTAAATTTTTTTTCAGGCTTAAATTTACACATTATTCAGGGGGTGGCCACTATGAGTGACAGGCTGTCTGTGAGGCGTCGCTACAGTCTATGAGTCAGATCCATTCTTCACTCCTCCACAGCTCCATGCTCTTGTCAAAATATGGTTGCTTTTGGCTCTAAAAATCCAAGATGGCTACAGCCAAAATGCTGACCTTAAGACTTCGAAACATGGATGTATAAAGAGAACTGGATACAATGTTCAAGGTGGGGCTCTGGTAATTCTTATGAAAGTTGCTCAGTGGCTCATGAAGCCCCCAAAAGCTTGATTTCCGTGGTATAAAATTACCTGAACCTTGTACATCCTGCGGCCAATAAAGCAAGTGTGCAAACTCTCTGCAAACTTGAATTTGGATAAAGTAATGTCATCATGCAGCTCTTCTATACTTCCTAAATGTTATCAGAACAATGTAAGCAATGAGAAAAAGTCTTTCTGGGCCACATGGCATCACTTGATGGACCCAGAAGTTGTAACTCCACGTTTGACATAGTGTCAAAGTGGCTTCAAAGCCTGGTGCTGTTCCTGGAGTCTTGCTCAAAACAGGAGTCCACAAACCAATGGGTGATGGCACAGTTGCTACATCTGATACTTGCACACATTCTATGATGGTGATCAAAATATTGTTGTTGTAGTGCCATATTGTATCCACGGAATCTCAGTTTTCAATAAACATCATTGCTGCAGTCGTTTACTACACTCTCCTCCACAGTCTCTCACTGAGACCTGAAGCATTTGCAGGAGCCTTACATGCTACAACCTCGTAGATTTATAGTACAAACTGTAAATGACACTTGTAGCCCATTATTTTACATCTGACATACAGCTCCACAGCTCCAACACTGCTCCATTAGTGAACCTAAACAACAACAACAGAGGAAGCAGCAGTAAGCTGCATTTGGATTGACAGCATGATTAGGCGTGGGAGATGTGTTGGTGGTTTTTTGGCTGCCTCGCCATGTCCTGTGTGTTTCGACCATGAGGGCTCAATCTGAAGTGTGAACCAAAGGGCTGTTGGTTATGGACAGAAAGGCTGTTTCATTTTGCAGGATGGGACTGTTCAACATTTTTTGATAACACATTTTTTAGTTATACCTCCAAGTGCAGCATGAGTTTCCCAAGAGGAAGCAGTACCCTAGAAAGTTCACGCTTTCCTACAATCTACCATGTCTACAGAACATGCAGCACAGCAGTGCCCTTTGTGTGCGGATTATATTTAGACAGACCTTTATTCAGGCCTGTAATTGTGTAACTACCATGTTTTACAAAGGATGACGCAAGCAACGGTTGGTGGTACCTCTAGCCTGGAGGTCGAGCATGTGCTCTTAACAATTGGCAGTGCTTACAGGTGGGAAGCTGGTGAGGGATCACACCCTTGTCTTACTGATGGTTGTGGAGCCTGCATAAAGCCTGAACAATATGTTCATTCAGTCAAGTGTCAGGGAGGAGCATGGATTAACAATAGGAAGCACTCCCACACACAGACCTTTAACCACTGAGATGAATTCAGGAATAAAAGAAGAAAAAGGCAACAAGCTCCTTATCCTTCAGGGGGGAATATCGCAGGAGGTTCAAAGAGAACAATATTTTCATTCAAACCCATTTATGGATAGGACAGAAGGAGAACCAGTAGGTGCTGACATCATTTCCTGATAAATAAATAAATCAGCTGTCAGGCCACATTATTCATCAGCGCTCAAAGCTCTGACTGATCAGACATTTACAGAGAATAAAACTCGTGTCTGTACCCAAATTTTATGCAACAGAGTGGTGCAGAAGTCTGCACTTTGACGGTAATGTGTTTTAAATTATTATGTTTTTTCTCACATCAAGCAATGAGTCAGTTTGCTGTTTCAATTTTCTGTTGCCTCCTCTGATTCCTGTGAGTGTTTTAGGTCGTGCTTTGTCAAAAGGAAAGGTTTGAGGATTTCTTCTGTGCACATGTGGTGGTAGGCTGACAGTTGCATATGACTGTTGTCTTAATGTTGACTATATGATCACGATGGTGAGGCCTACTGTGTAAAAAGGGCCCAGAACCCACTGTCAAGAGTTTAATAGAGACTATTAGATTGCGGAAAAATTAAAACTGTCAACATAGACCTTGGGGGGCATGCATGTGCAGTCCAAAATGTGTGACCTTGCAGACTGCAGGCATAACAAACCTGCCAACTGCGCATGTTCCACTTACAAAATATTGTCTCTTATTTAACACTCTAGTCAAGTTGGTGGTGTATGCACATCAAGCTGGTTTGCCAAGAAGGAGATAAAAAATGGATGCTTGTTTTGATGACAGGTTGTGCGAGGATATCTGCTGTGGCCCACATTCATATAATTGGTTTTTAAAGGAATACAAAGACAACCAAATGGTGCTCAACTCCTGGGGACCAACTGGAATGGAGCAGGCTGTTCTCATGTACTGTTGTGTTTCCTATGAAAAGCAATGCCCCAAACTCATACATATCCCACGTTATGATGAGCCAGCAATTCCTGCATAATCCATGTATTTCAGAAGGCTGCAATCATGTGACCAATGTGCTGACGGGAGTGAAGAAGGAACCGGTCCCAGAGCAGTAAGGCCCCCAGGAAAACTGCTCAGCCTTGCAGCAAATTTTTTTCAGTGGCCACTCGCAGTGTTGCAGCATAAAAAAATCCTGCAGCCCAAAAAGCATGTTTCCCATAGACCACCATTGCAAAAGAGACGTCTGTAAAACTGTTAACAGGACACCTCAAACTGCAAACAAGGTTAATTATCACTCTTTCTATTCTGAATTTTTGAGCCATGTTGGTTTTACAAGTGTTAAACTTTCCTCAAGCCGAGAAAAGTGATTTGAAAATCTGTGAGGTCATCACAATGTAACGTCTATAGGCCCGTTTCCACTGAAGAAGTTCCTGGTACTATTTGGGGGGCAGGAACTTTACAGGAACGTCCTCTCGCTCGGCCCTCTCAACCACCGTGTCTCCACTGAGAGGGCGGAGTAGGAGGAAGGTTCCTGTAAAGTTACTGGGCTCTGGATGTGACATAATCGTTGCGCGACCATTTTGACCAGGGCGACGTGGCAAAGAAACAAACAAAGAAGAGCAACAACAAAGAAGAAGAAGCAGAAGTAAGAAGAAGAAAGCAGACATAAGAAAGACGATTATCAACATGGAAGGAGCTGAGGTGGTTGCTGGGTTTGTGGCGTGTCTCTTCGTTTGCGACTCCTTTTAAAAATGCCGGCTATTTTGTTGCTTTCTGTTGACGTCACATCCCGCCTTGAGTATATCCAATCAGCACCAAGTAAACCCTAAGCCCCACCCAGGAGTTTTTCGGGGCCATTCTGAGTACCTACTCCGAGGCAGGGACTTGTTTAGCCCCTATAAAAGTTCCGGAACTCTGTCCTTCGGGGGTGGTTCCTGCGGTGGAGACACGCACCAACGGCTCCGTCCCTGTAAAATTACCCCGGAGTTCCTGCGGTGGAAACAGGCCTTATTAACCATGCAGGAACTCGTGAGCGGGGCCAGCAGGTGAAACACTACTGTACATATTCAGTGAGCCGTTTAACATATAAGTAAACCTGGTGTATGTGCCAGGCAAGCAACTGTTTTAGAATGAAGAGACGCCATCCTGACTTGCGGTATCTAGTTATTTTTTTAAATCTATGGGAGCAGTCCAGTTAAGAGGCAATTTGGAGCAGTGGATGGGTCACAAAACACAGGACTTTCCCTCAGGAGACACTGAGTGATCTCTGAGCCATTTTAAGGTATGTCGTCACCATGTTTCCTAAACCTAACCTTCGTAACAATTCAATTACGTAACTTCACATTCACGATGTAACATCATTCGTGGGGTGCTAATGTGTAGGATATCATACAAACCATGGTATGAGGACATGTTGAACGGAGTGTGGATAGGGAAATGCACACTGAACTCCAGACTGATGAGAACACTCAACTGTAGTGTGGATGAAACTGGATCAGTGTGCACCACCAATACAATTCCACAGCTGTACACAAATGCAGAAAGCATTTCCAAGCCTGAATTGAGACAATATTTCAGGGAGGCCATGTTGTGAGCACCACAAACAAAATCCCATTTTGACCCTTTAATTTTTACAGCAAGAATTGCAGTAACCGTTACACAATTTCAAAATTCACGAGGAGAAATGCACTGTTTTGTTTGCCTGTTGCAAGTAAAACATAATGATCCATAGCCCAAGTGTCATGGTATGTATCAAAGTGATTGCACCCTTAATGTTAGTGTCTGGCATTTCCTCAAAGACAGAGCATTCTGCAAAAGGTTAAAGTCATTATGAATTTTCTAACCCTGTCTTTTTTTCAAATGTTTCAAATAACATTAAAAATCCATTTAAAACTTCTATGTGCTGTGAGTGCTTCAGTGGTTAAAATGCAATTATGACTCATGATATTTATGTTACAAACTCAAGGCAAATGTTGGTGTAAAGTGTTCCATCTAAAAATGCCTGCATTACTACACTAAAAATATTATAACCTGCACTGAAGCCAAAACCACTTACAAGCATGTTTTCTTGATTTGACTTTATTTGTCCAGCATTAAAGTAGAAATACTCAAGTCATACAGATGATTGCCTCATGTAATTGTAGCTGTATTTGTGCAACTTGATATGGCGGACAGATAGCAGTAGCCAAACAGTGTGATCAGATCTAAAGCAAATTTTGGAGACGTGAAAAATGTGCGCTTCCTCTGTGATAACGTCACAGCCAGGCCTGACCTCGGCTGATCCTCAATTTCTGCAAAATAAAAGCTCATTCACATGCCCCACAGCTTTAGCAACAAGCAGGTAACCATGGATACACTGAACTGGAGACCTGTCTCTCTTCTTGTCTTCATTTGCCTCCTACTCTCCTTAACTGTTTCCTGTTGACCCTCTACCTTTATTTTTCCTCTTATCTATCTCTCAGTGACACTTGCCTTTTCTTCCCCTCTTCACAAGGATCAGCATCTTGTCTGCAGCTGCAGAGATGCTGCTCAGACTACAACAAACCAATTCCCAGACGGCAGTCACTACGGCAACCAGCATCATCCCATGCTCACACGGTGGTGATCTGGTCAACCACTCGAGTGCTGTCATTCATTTCAACACACTCCACCTCTTGCCTCTGCCCCTCTCCGTCAGGCCGGTGTCCCCGGCTCTTGGAGGGAGGCAGGAAGGTGAGGAGGGTGGGCAGGAACGCAAGCGTGTGCAGGGCCGAGCATCCGGCTGTGAGGGTGAGGCAGCGGAACAGTGTGCGTGTGAGGTTGGAGCGTACAGAGCCAACAGGCACCAAGGCGGCGCTGTAGCAGATGAGCGTCTGTAGAGAGGGCACCCCGTGTCTCTCCAGCGCCACCCTCACCCAGCGAGTCCTGCTGTCACCCCGACCCGAGGCGAAACCGCAGAGGAGGGGACCGCTGCAGTCCGCTGAGTGCCCCAAAGCTGAGATCAGACACAACACAGACATGCAGTCCAGCTCCACGCCCCACAAGGTCATGAAGCCCAGCACCCCGAACTGGACGGAGAGCAGGGTGAGGCCCAGCCACACAGAGACCAGCGGCTCCACGACAGCCAGCGAGGACAGACCCAACAGGAAAAGCACCGCCAGCAGTGAGTGTCTGAGGGGGGAGCTGACCGCTGCAGCATAGCGGTCCAGGTAGACGAAGGAAGGGTTAAAGATTAGAAAGCGGACACGTGAGGTCAGTGACAGCCGTCGCAGGGTGTCAAGCAGCACTGACATCTCCTCCCGCTTGTTCTCCGTCGTCTTGGCCACCAAGAAGATTCGGGAAGCCGCCACGTCTGGCTCCTCGCCCTGACCGCGCTCTGCAAATATGATGTCATCAGTGAAGTGGGCAAACTGTGGCTCGCGGAGGAAGGAGTGGCGGAGTGTGTGGGTGAAGTTTTCCCGTGGCTGGCTGGTGGACTGGTTGCGATCTGACAGGTAGTTCAGGTAAGCTTCCAGCCAGCTGATTCGCTGGAAGCCTTTGGCATATTCCAGCAGGTCCCGCTGCACTGAGGCGTTCCAGTAGGGGGCGCTTTCATAGATGTAAAATCCAATGACAGGGGAATATGAGCTGAAGTAACGCTGCTGGGCACGGGTATACAATACTGTCGCTGTGTCCATGGCAACCAGTGCACTGGGGTCTGAACCTTGGGTCACCTGTCGACGACAGAAATAGAAACAGAAACAATCATTACAGGTTAAACAGTGCATTAATAACATGTATGTGAGTATGTCTGCAGTCTGGGTAAAAACAGAATAATACTGTATAATGTAGCTGTCAGGAGGACCCTTGTTTGTCCAAAACTGCTGTTTTTACTAGGGTTGGGAATCTCTCTGTGATAGACGATTCGATACGTATCTAGATACAGGGGTTATGATACGATTCAAAAACGATATATTTTTAATACAGATACGATACGATATGATTCGATACGATTCTATGGTTAACATTTGTTGATGTAGACATTAATCATACCTTATAAAATAAAGAAGCCAATTCTATAAAAGTGACATTCTTACAGTATTTTCAAATTTGTAAAAGACCACATCCCCAAGCATTGTTGCTGTATGGCACTGGCAAAAATAAAATAAAAAGACAAACAACAACAAAATCCCATGTCAAATGTATTTATTTTTAGACATGGACCAAAAAAAGACTTGCTGAATGAACATCATTTTGTTGGATGGGATCAATATAAAAATGAGAAGAAGTTTTAAACTTTAAGTGAAGTGAAGTAAAATTTAAGTGTTTTAAACCTACTTGTTGTGTTGTTTTTATTGTATTGTCTGTTTTTATATGTATCTTATATGGACTTGAGTCTGGAATAAAGTTTTTCATAACGCTGTACAATATAAACATAAAGCAGAATAAAATAATAACATGCAATGTAGGGACAGAATCTGACATCTCCTGTTATTAGTTGATATCATGGACTGTGATGACTAGCAGCTTATCACTGACAGCATGTCAGACTATTTCTCTGTGTTTGCTACACTCTGTCATTTATAAAAAGATAAATCACTTTTCTATAATACATCAATGATATTTCAATGGAATAAATTACTTATTGACTTATTCATACTTCAAAAACAGCATCAATAAGTGATTAACATAGGGGGGATCAAAATAAAATAAATAAATAAAATCAAAATCAACCAGCCACCCTCCTCCTCTGACAAGTAAAGAACAGTCCCTAAAGTGCGCTGAGGTTTGTGGAAATGTGAACGGCTCGTTTCTCCTCTGACACGCCACATACCTGTGTGCTGCTACGGCTCGGCTGTTCAGGTATTTCTGGGCAGTCATGACACCGACGAAGACTTCTTGGACCGGGCTTCTCGGTCGCCGATAAGCCATTATCTTGCACGGCGGAGCACTATGGCCGCCGTATTTGACAGGAATACGTATTTCTGTCTGTGTCTGTGACCCCCCGTTCAACCCACAACCAACAGGATTCGCCTTTAGTTTCTGCTGCGGCTTGGCTGCTCCCTGGTTTATCCAACCAGCATTAGCTTCTGTTCCTCATCTCCACCGGTCAAGCTGGCGCTGATGTTTACATCCATTATTGTTGACAGTAATGCCTGCTACAGTCCGGAGCATGCCGCCGGCTCTCACATTGTTTTAGAGATGCAAACTGTTAAAGTCAGTCAACCGATTGCTAGTCTCACGATACCCGAATCCATGACTCTACAATCGATTCATCTAAGGATTCTTGGCTGATTCGTATTGATTGAGGAGGCTGCTACCGACGCAGCCGTATCTCTTGCTTGTCAAACCGGATATCCGGGCGTATCGGTTAATCGTTCCCAACCCTAGTTTTTACTAAAGGAAGCGTATCGGTTAATCGTTCCCAACCCTAGTTTTTACTAAAGGAAAACAAAAAAGTTTTTAAAATAACACTACACAATCCATCTATTTTCAACCGCTTATTCAAATAGGGCGCGGGGGCAGCAGGCTGAGCAAAGTATTCTAGAGTTCCCTGTCCCCAGCAACGCTTTCCAGCTCCTCCTGGGGGATCCCAAGGTGTTCCCAGGCCAGGTGAGCTATATAATCCCTCTAGCATGTTCTGGATCTGCCACAGGGCGTCACACCAGTTGAACGTGGTGAAAAAACATGGAGATGGAGTCACATACCTGGGTTTCAGTGTTTTTAGCATACAACAAAAGCCTTCATTCTCAGCAACGATCTTTGCACATGAAGTAGGTAATGGACTGTTTCGCTCTCTCAGAGTTGGACGGTAGTTTTGTCAAGCTAAGTGTGTCCAGTGTTGGTTGAGCGGGTTTAGCGTTAGCTTTGCCGGTAGCGGCTAGCGCTATCTTTGGATGGTGGAGTGAGGTGAGCCCTCAAGTTAGTAGTATTGCCTTTGTATTTCATTCTCATATGACACTGCTTGCAAATCACATGTATCATATCCAAGTGCCCCTTTCCTTCTCTCTATCTCAAATAATCCGCCACTGCATTTCTGATGTGTTCCTCTGGTGCCTCCATTTGTATTTTAATGAACTTCTGCCACATGCTGCTGACTGAGACCTCTGCTGACCTCACCATAAAAAAACCTTTAGCAACATTTAGTGGACCAAAAAAGCAATTAATTTCATTATTCAAGTACCAAAAGTTGTATTAAAATGTAAATTTGCAAAAATGAATGCTGTATATGATAAAAGATCAATACCTACTTGGCTTCCATGTATCGATACAATATCGGCATGCAAAATATCGTGATACTATGCTGTATAGATATTTTTTCCCCACCCCTAACCATTTCTCATTCACATAAAACAAATCTACAGCATACCCAAAGTAAACTGAAGGCTGATCTTGTTTAGTACATGTACATGCATGGTTTCATTCGAAAGGTAACTGAACAAATTGAGCAGTTGTTTTGCATATCATAATCATCAAAAATCACTATAGGAAGGCGCATGGGCAGGCTGTTGTATTTCTAACAGCTTTTAGAAGTCAGACAAAATCGCCTCGTCACTGTTTGCCCTCAGCTCCACTATGTGTGGCACCAAAGATGCTCTATTACAACACTTAATTAAATAAGCCGGGTGGGGTGGAGCTATAAGGTTTTGGCAACAGTTTGAGCATCCAGTGGAGTTACGAGATTTTGTCACAATTTTTTTTAGTACTTTTCAATGGTTTATTGTTTGTAAAACCCAAAGAGGCGTAAAGAGTGAGTTGATTTCAGAGAATAAAAAAAAGACACACACAAAAAAAGACAAAACATAAAGACAATATGCACTAACATCTTTTTTCATGATACTATCCCCTCAGCTGCCATGTAGTGACCAAATATTTTAAACACCATTGGAGAAAAATCTTTAAAACCATCACGTATGATGTACCAGATAATCAGTGGTCTCCTAAAATCTAGACAGAAATTGAGTTAAATGACACCAAGATGTAGTAGGTGTTTTTTAAAATAAATAAATAAATAAATAAAGTTGTTGAGTGAAATGGAAACACTGACCAATAAATCATCTCATAAAAATAGTGATATTACTATAGCATATGCTATTGTACCAAAACCCCATTTTAACCATAGGAGCTGCACATAATCATCTGTCAACTAGTGAGTCAGCATCTAAATAACATTCAATGTAGTTGTTATTCCACAAATTATACATCCATCTTTCAACTTGCTATGACTTCTGTAGCTTTTGCATCAAATGTAAGTGTTTTAGTCAGTTTACGTTTGTGGACATGAAGCTTTTGTTCTGAAGGATTCATGCTGGTTCATGAATATTTCATTCAGAAAATGATGTAAATGATGTGGTCAATTATTTAAAATTACACAGCCCCATATGTTATGGTCACATCAGCTGTCTCTCTGATGAAATTGCCCCGCACTGACCCCAGTCAAGGATATGATGGCACAGTTCCAATGTGGATAATAAATTAATAATGATAAACTGTGCACTGTCTGGAGGGTGTTGGTGTGTTTTGCTATCTGGAATATAAAACTGTAATAAAGTGACAGTTGTATTTTCGTGTGTTGTGTTGTTGCCTCACCTGCAGGAAGCCCATCAGTCCAAAGGAGATGTAAACCAGATACAGCAGGACCACAAAGGGTTTGACATAGGTGTTAGTGATCCAGTCTCCATAGCAACGCCTCACACACCCCAGCAAAAGGTGCGAGTCCTGAGGATGAGGGTCTGTGTTAGCCGTGGAATGTGTGTGTGGAAGTGGATGTGTGTGTGTGGAGTTAGCCACATGGCTGTGTCCATGCACGGCAGGGTTGTTCACCGTGTGTGTGGGGTGTGGGTGTGGGTGTGGGTGAGCATGTGTGTGAGTGAGGTTAGAGTTCGGGGTGTGAGCGTGACTGTGACCGACCCCATGTGGCGGGTTGGTTGTCTGAGCCTCATCCTGGTAGCGAGTGTACATGAGACACCTGTACCAGGCCGGTTTAGAGTCGAGCCGGTCCGGTTTGGGGACCCGCCGGCAGAAGCAGCCATGTCTGTAACCGGTCTCTAAGTATCCAGTGAACACCAGACAGGAACTGTAGAAGGACAACGTGTAAACATAGCTGATGGTGACAGCCAAGGCGGCAGTGCGGCAGAAAAGCCGGACAGCTTCCATGTTGGTGAGCGGCGAGGCAGCCAAGCCCAGGGTCATAAGGTGGAGCATGGTGGAGCCGGAGAAACGCAGCATGACATCTTCGAAGACGCTCGCCACGCGCTCTTTGACATGCTGGTCCTCCCGGGTTCGCCTCCATGATGACAGCATCTCAAAGGAGCCGAAGAGCCCATGACCTGATGGGAACAAAAATAGGAATGTAAGTTGAATGAAATGAAGTTTGGTTTAGTGCTGGGCGATAAAACCATAATTATCTCAGTACAATATTCTTTGAAATATGACAAATGTTTGATAAAATTCAACCAGCGCACACTGGAAAAGAGGCTGCTTAAATGCACCTCAAATTACCACTCGCCATTACACAGAAAAAGAAGACGAGAACAGCCACCAAGGCTGACCATCCACAAGCTAACGTACAGTATATAGTAACATTATAACGTAAGATTCAACAGGCTCATTAGTTTACTTTAGGTATGACTGTTTTGACCAGAGATAACAGCACTGGACATTTTCACGACTGTATTTGCCACATATCGTTAGCTACAGTAGCTGTATGGATAGTCGACTAATCTAATGCTAACATTATGTTAGGCAACATTTTTTGCAGCTATTTAATTAGAATGCTGATAAATCATAAATTGATAAATGTTTGATATAATTCAACCAGCAAACACTGGAAAAGGGGTTGCTTAAATGCACCTTAAGTGCTAGTTGCCACTTGCCATTAAACAGAGGACAAGAACAGCCACCAAGGCTTACTGTCCACAAGCTAACGTATGTAAGTTAACACCATAATGTTACAACAACATTCAACAGGCTCATGAGTTTATTTTAAGTCTGACTGTTTTGACCACAGATAACAGCACGTTAGCTACAGCAGCTGTAGGTAGTCCATTCATCTAATGCTAATGGTAAGTTAGCAGGCTAACATTACGTTAGCCAACATGACTTGCTGCTGTTTCATTAGAATGTAATGACATAACATGAATAAACGTGAATAATTGTAATATTAAAACTTTAATAATCAACTGGTCTGTGAACTTGTTTACTGCCTGAGTCACATCAGACAGACTTTAATCGGCAAAGAATGATCCCACACCATTTCACAATGTCATTTAAGTCCATCTTTTGTTGTGATTAAGAAATGGCAGAAATTACATACTGGTCTTTAAAACTGAAAAATACTGACCACAGTTGAGATTTTTTTATTGTCTGTTAATGTTGTTTACATCTTCATCTAAAACGCTGCCATTAATTGACATCATTTTGATTAGAATTGTTTGAATCTACGTCAGATTTGTGAAACGTTCCCTGTTTGGCAAATGCTGTTGTGTTAGATAGAATAGTTTAATTAACCACGTTTCACTCAGGAGTAAAAATCAACCTTTAAACTTAAAACAAATAATAATTTGACATTTATCCTGATAATTACCAATATCAATGGTTATGGAAATGTTCATCGTAGTAACATTGTTGACCATATCGCCCAGCCCAGTTTGGTTTAAGGTTATGCTATAATACCTTTCAAGGATAACTTTTTTTTATCTCTCAATATAAATAACGTTACTGCACTACAACCACCATATCACCTCTTTACACTAACCTTCCCATGTAATCAATCTACGTTTTTTTTATATCTAGTTCCTAAAATGGACAGGCAGAGGGTGCTTGCTTTAGCTCTGGTTGAGGTTGAGAGGCAGTCAGTAAATAGTTTGTGAGGCACAGGGAAACAGAGATCTGTGTGGGTACATGAGACCCTGGAAAAGAGGGTGGATCACGGGGAGTACCACTGGTTGGTCCAGGAGCTTCGCCTCCATGATGGCTGTTTCCATGCATATTTAGGATGACTCAGGGGCAGTATGGCAACCTATTGTCTGGCCATGTAGCTCTGGGTATTCAGCAACTGCTACCACCTTTTTCTCCTCCATTGTTTACCAACTGTTAACTTGTTGTCGTGACCACCACAGACGGTCCGCCTCTCAAATCATCTGATTGGACAGTGGGAAAAAAGATTACGAAAAAAGACATGACGTGGGGCACTTTTACGCTCTGAACTGAAGTTTTTTCAATTCAAGCAGTTCAGAATGCTCTGGGAAAAATGCCAGGCACCTAGAGCGCCTGTGTGATCAGACCTAAGTCTGCACTTCCCTGAAGCACATTGTTTTGATATTACAGCCCACAAATTCCATGTTTGGCTCAGTCACCAAACATAAAACTAACTTATTTCCTTTCCTTAGCATGCTGTGATTGCTTCCACCTCTCCCTTCAAGTTATTCAATTTGAGTCACAACATTGCACAAGGAAGTGTCATAACTCTGTCTGCCTGCTTCTGAACAGACCTCACTGCATAATGTCACACCTCAATCTTGTCTGAACTAGAAATATGTGAAATCACAGATGTAAGACACCATGGAAATGTGGTTTCCTTGTGACTTTAACAGTCCTAGTTGAGAAATTTGAACTGCAGCAGCAGGATATGAGAATTTAACTTGTAACCAGTTGATACACAAAATAAATAATTAAAATAAATGTAAAATATTTTGAGAATGGAACATATAATTAGGAAACCTCCTTCATGTACAGACTTGTAGCTTCAAACATGAGTAATATGATGTAAGGAATACATTTTTGATGCTGTATTCAATAATTCACAGCAGCGATCATGATTTTAATGCACCATCATGTGCGTGTCCAGTCTCATGTGCATGCACATACATGTTAAAATGCGCACGGCAGATGGTTTTTAATGGTTTCCCCTACCGTGGTTGCTATGGCATCCGTGAGTCACCAGTGATACACGTTACCCCCCCCCGCCCCCCCCCCCCCCCTTCGCTCTCTCTCTCTCTCTCTCTCTCTCTCTCTCTCTCTCTCTCTCTCTCTCTCTCTCTCTCTCTCTCGTGACCTCACCATGGCGAAACACTTAACACCTTAGCAGAGGCGTAACGTACCAACACTTCAGGCGTGGGTGGTGCAACTGAGAAAGTCTGCTGATCTGTGAGTGTGTGTGTATTTGACGGAGGGGGAATTACACAGTGAATGACAGTGGACGAGGTGGGAAGGTTAATGTTGCAGAGAGAGGATGAGAGCAAAATGAGAAGCTGGGGACAGCACTCGCCAAGGATTTTGATATTTACCAGAGCTTGAGACAGGCTAATGTGCATTCATGGACAAACACATGGACACTCACATTTAGGTACTAATACAATACTCATACGAGTATTGTGTGTCCTTTATCCAGAACCCTTTCAGATCCTTCATATTACCGTGAGCCATAAAATTGGAATGCAGATACTGAAAACTTGGTTTGGTTATGGAAAGATGCATGAGACATGCAAACAACAAGCTAGGTCTAGTTTGTACTTTTTCCAAATCTGTATCCCTGTGATAAATGTTTCAGAACCAATATCAAAACATTACTTTTTTTTTATTTTTATACAGTTTAGTTGCCAGAATAAAATGTTGTCATTTTATGTTCCAGCAAAGCACAGATACATTTGTAAGTTTCATACGTATCATATCAATAGTTCTAAAATTATATAGTTCGGATGACATGCATATGAGCTAGGTTCCTCATCACATCACGTCACATTTCCAGCCATGTTTGCTGTTAGAAAGCCGAGTATTTTTTATCGACATATCAGCACATTTCCAGCCATGTTTGTGGTAACCAAACAGGGTCTTTTTCACAACAGTTAAGAACAGATTCAGCCATGTTTGTAGCAATAAAACTGGGTATATTAAACCAAAGCATGGTCTTTTCCTAACCCTTACCGTATGTAGAAACCAAAACATACAAATTTAACATAACTAAACAAATGTAACACATCTGTGGTTTACAGAAATGTAAAATGCAAACATTTTATTCTCGTGATTGGGTTGTTTTTTCTAAACCTCACACTGAAGAACATAATGTGTTTTTGAAAAAAAAAAAAAAAAACCTGCTTCTCTATTTAGCAAAGTAAGCTAAGCTTCTCAAATGCATATGTAGTAAACTCTAAAGTGAGAAAAATTTCCAGCTACGATTTCACAGAGCCCAAGGGGACGTCATTAAAGGTCCTGTTTTGTCTGAACAACAGCTAAAAATCCCAAAGACAATAAACTCACAAAATTATGAAACATAGAAATGCATATAATCACACTAGAGAAACAACAAACACACATTGTTCTATAAATAATGACCTAAAATGATAAATTGCTTATCAGAGTTACCAATTTTTTTGTTGATAGATGAATTGGCTTTTCATTTGATTACAAATCTGGTCAGAGAGTTGATGCTGGTATTCTGTACTTGACACATTTTGTTTGGTACTTGAAACATTTTTGCTGTTCAATACCATAAAAACTTGGTTCTGTATCTATTTAAATGTTTTGAAAATGGTCAGTGTTGTTAGTACATGGCTGCACAGATGACTGAGATATATTAAAATTGTATTCCCAAACCTTTAAATCATCAATTTTCCTCCTTTTGTACACGAACACACTCGCTGTCAAAATGGGTTAATGGAACAGGCTTTCCCCCCATTGACACTTGTATTTTGTGCCAGCAAGATATTGTCACTAATCCATATTTTTCTGTATTTCTCCCTCTTCCTTTCTTCCCCGTTATCGCTTTCTGTGCTGTGTAATGACATCCTTCTTCCTCACACTTCCTCACACATTTCTCTGTCTGCCTACTTGATTCTGAAAAATCCTCCCTGCCTTCCTTCTAACAACAGTTTAACTTCATTTTCTGCTGAGAGAATCCTTATCTCATCCCCCATTTGGAGTGATGTTTCATGGAGCCCCTTCACTGTCTCTATTCCCCCGTCTCTTCTGTTCTTGCTGCAGTTATTTTAAGCCTAACAGCAGCCTTCCCTCCTCCACATTACAGAGTAATTATGGTATAGAATACATGTGTGCTATAGTGGTTATGTACAGTATTTAGTATGCAAGCACTGGAGATAAACTGCAAGAACGCCTTCACACAGATGGCATGCATTTTCATTTTGCTCCTAGTTTGTTAAAAATAAAACCATTTGCTTTCTGTTCCTTTTTTCATATTACCACTCATCAAGAAATTAATTAAAACATGAACTCCACTTATTAAATAAATAAAACAAATGTTATTGTCCCTATTCCTCATGCAAGCTGCTGCATAATTGGGACTGCAGAGGCAACTGCTGAAACAATGACTGTGGCTTCAAGAGCAGAGATGGTTTGTTGACCTGCTGTCTTTCTTACAAAGTTAATTCCCACACCACTGTGAGTAGAAAATAATATTTACCTCAAGTTCATCACCGAATTGAGTGTTTCAGCTCTTTTATAACACTGCAGCAGTCTGTATGAGACTTACTGTCTCATGAAAGTATTTTACTTACACTAATAAACTCAGCATATCCACCCTCTAGATTTGTATACTGGTCCCTTGAGGACTTTGGTCATAAGCACTCTGATGTGGTCACCATCATCACGTCAAGTCTGCAATATTTCTATGAATTATGGTTAATCTTTGGAACAAAGTCAGACACAGTCTGCATTACTATACTGACATTATTAAGTGATCGATTCACATTAAATACAGTTTATTTATTGCTTTATAAAATTAAATGTTTCTGCTATAATTTACATTCACTGAGTCATACTTGGCAACTGTTTTTAGTTCCAAAGCAATCCCTGGTCTCATGTTGCCCTAAATAAAAATGACTCCATTAGGGGTCAGAAAAATGTCGATTTACTTAAGCATCGTGATTTTTTAAATCAACTTTTTTATGCCTGAATAGATATAATTCAAATGCAGAGGTGGAAAGAAGTAGCTGCTTTTATTTTGGTAATCAGTGAGTAACATGACATCATATCTGTTTCAAGAAAAACAAAGCTGAAGTGAGAAAGCAGGAAATGACAAATGGTCTGAGGACACAGATTTTAAGTGGCTGTAGCAAGTTGAATTCAGCCAGCGTAAACTTTTTTGGACATAGCTACCATGACATCACCCACTGGTTTGTGGACTCTTGAAGCCTTGAGTTTGGCATTTCAGCTGTAGGCTATCTTGGGTTTGGAGAAGTGGTTCCATATTTGGGCAAGAGGCTGGTGCTGTGGAGGAGCGAGGGGTGGATCTGACTAAGAAGCTAAGGACACTATTGGTAGACAGCCTGTCACTCAAAATGGTCCATCCTTAATTATGTGTAAATTTAAGCCTTAATAAAATGCAACCAGGTGAGTAATATAAAAATGTAACCCCTGTTCAGTTGTCATGAATGTTGAATTTAGCTACAGAGAGGAAAACCATTTTTCGTACCAGGTTGTAAACATGTTTAATTTTGGTGTAAAGTTGGGGATTTTAACATGAGGGTCAGTAGGGACTGACTCACTCCTGGAGCCAGCCTCAAGTGGCCGTTCAAAGAACTGCAGTTTCTGGCACTTGGGTTTGCACCTGAATTTAAGTTGCTACAGTCGCACCTGAAGCTCCTTCTCCGGAGCTGCAGCCTGTTCCCCTCCTGGAAAAGTAGTCTATGAAGGCAGGGAGTGAGGCGAAAGGACCACTGGATGCAATAGCTAATTCTTGTCTCAGAGCAGGGCAAGAACGGGCTGCGGTAATCTCTACAATGAAATAAGATTTTACTCATTTTTAATTGTATATTTATTTACCACTTTTCTATGCAGTATATGATGCTGCTGAATTGTTGCATTGTTTTTTGGAAATCTAACGATATACTGTCTTTAGAAGTGTATGGTTCAACTTTTTCCCATGGTCTAGAAATTAAAAAAGTAAAAAACAAACAAACATTAAAATAATTGTAATATCGACTCCTGATACTTAAATATCACAATACATATCAAATTGGCACCCAGGTATCATGAGGTATACAGAGGAATGAGGTGTACAGATTGTAAATTTAAGAAAAAGACTGGTATCGGAATAGTACAGTATCATCAAATACCCTGAATTGAGGTATCTGAATTGGTATCGGGAGAGACAAAGTCAGATGTTTGCATCTCCACTTTGGCCACACATACTGTAATATGTCTCAAGTGCAATAGCGCTGTTTTTTTTTGGGGGGGGGGGGGTTCCTTATCCGCTGCGAGGGTCCTAAGGACAGAGGGATGTCATATGCTGTAAAGCCCTCTGAGGCAAATTGTGATTTGTGATATTGGGCTTTATAAATAAAATGGATTGATTGATTGATTGATTGATTGATTGATTGATTGATTGATTGAAGTACAGCTAATGGTTCACATGATGTGTCGTCAGTACGACCACATTTGGAAATGACAGTATTTCCTTGAAAACACTGATGGTGTTGCACTTATTTGTGCATATAACAAGTAGTAGAAGTAACTGCATTACTTGTGTCAAGAAAACATACAAAGTTGGAGAAGTCCAAGTTCAAGTCCCAGTTACTTTCTTACCCCTGCAAAGTGCACACATGGCCAGTCCCTATATGTGGTGGCTTTATTTGATGGCTGATCAGGAAAGTTACAAAAAGTCCAAATCCCACATTGGACGTGTGTGGAGAGGAGATTTTAGGCGATCTTCAACAATCTAACAAGCAATTTTTTGAAAGTATACTGACCCCCTAAAAATAAAAAAATAAAATAAAAAAATGTAATCAAGTTAGAGCTCAACATTTGTAAATGTAAAATAGTACCAATCCCTCTGGTTTCAGCTCTGGATTTGTTCCAGACTCCAGATCAAGAACTGTAACTTAACAATGTACCTTTTTAGATCCTTTGGATTGAGTTTCTGCCACCAGTCAGAAAATGTATTGTTAGTGCCAAATCAAGTTCATGCCCCACCTCTTGTCAGTCATTTTGATGATGTGTCTACTTTGAAATGGCATTCAGCCTGAGGCTGGCATCTGCAAAAACCCATCACAGGTACTAAAGAAGCAGACAGTGAACATCGGCAGTCTGAGGTATAAAAGCAATGACAATGTTCACTGTGGCTCCCACCTGCAATGTGTTAGCTTCACTTTTCTTTGATTTGTTGGTGCTTTAATCCACTGCTTTTTTATTGAGTCTTTTGCTAAGACTTCCCTGCGTTCAACTATGGGAAGTAATTGAGAAGTGCACATCCCAAAATGTCCTGAACTGAAAGATTATTTCCAGGCAAATGGAGAATGAAGCCATGGACGTGCAGAATTATGAAGACTCAACATGTCAAATATATCTTGGTTATTTGTTATTTTACCAGTAAAAGTATTAGTTTTAAACCTACCAAGCATGACGAAAGGGATGCCCAGGTACGTAGAGTTGTAGGTGGCCCCGGTCAGGTTGAGTATCCCAGCAGCAGTGAGGCCTGACAGTGTGATTGACAGCAGAGCCAGCAGTCCCAACCAGGGTTTAGACCTCACACAGTCCCTCATGGAGCAGCAGAGGACAGCCAGCACCCCACACGCCCCCAAGCTGGCCAACAGGGGGCGGCGTGCCAGCACAGAAGAGAACTGAAAGTCTGTCCTCAGAGATGAGGAAGTAGAGGGGTACAGCCCCAGCTTAGGGTGCAACGCTGCAAAGTGCTGTAACTCAGCACAGAAGGCCTTTTCCCATTGGCTGGCCACCCGGTCCATCAGGCCGCCACGGGCTTGGAGGTAGTAGGTGAGCTGCAACGCCCTGGCAGAACGCACACCTTCTCCCCTGGCTCCTGTCCCCGGACCTCGCACCGCCCCACTGGGACCCCAGCCCTGCACGCCACCTAGCTGGTGGCCAATGTACGCTTGCCGTCCATCAGCCAGCTGCGTAATTGGGTACCGCAGGTTTGGGATGGAGCGGTTGGAGGTGCGAGCTGACTGGATCTCCTCCATAGCGCGGATGATGTCATCGATGATGCAGACATTCTTGTCGTCAGGGAGACAGAGGTAGGAGAAGGAGTAGTTGAAGCTGTTGATGCCTGTGGCTGGGACCGTCACCTGCATCTGGTAGATCCGCTTGTGGAGCTGTGTGCAAAGGAAACACACACATGCAAACACACACACAAACACAAGAAAGGAGTTAGTTTCCCTGTGGCCCAATTTAGCTAAAATAAACTGTGGCAGGAGCGAAAAAAGTTTCTCTGTGTGCAGAACAGCAAAACTCAGTGTGTGGCTCGTTAACTTTGTGTGCTTCAACTTTCTGTTTGTCTGTGTGAATAAGAGAAAGAGATATGTGGGGGAGTGTGCGTGTGTGTCTTACTCGACAGAGTAACAATAGTGGTCTCAGAATCCTCCTCCGTTTCTATGGCGAGAGGACAACAGTGCCAGTATCCACAGAACTGGTTACTAAGCAACAGGCCTGATGCCAGTCTGCCACAGCGAACATGGGCAGAGCCGTCTCCCACCTCAGAGTGCTGCATTGATTCGAGAGAGGGAGGGTGTGTGTGTTTATGTGTGTGTGTGTGGGAATGTCACTTGAAAATTATTTGTTTTGAAAGTTTACTCTTTTCAACATCCTGTTGTAAAATTAAACAATTCTTCATTTCATTTCTGTCACTTTTTACTGCCCAAACTCACCAGTCTGTCAATATTATTGTTAGCAGTTTACAGGTAGGACCTTAAATTTCCCGATTCCAGTGCCTCAGATCCCTAAATTAAGTTTAACGGCCCATCAGTAATGTTTTCAGCCCATTAACTGCAAGTATACTCACATACATAATTGAAATTAGATATATAATTAAATCAAAGCATTTTGTGATTAATTGATCATAATTGAATATATCCTGATTTACTCATCATAAAATATAAAATATAAATAAATAAGATACAAAAAAGAGGGTGTTAAGTCCTGTTTTATGAGAAAATTTTAAAGTCATAGATTTTAATTCTGTGTTTTTAATAAGCAGCTCTGTTGTAGGCATTGGCACCAAGGATTGCATCTCTAACTTGTATTTCTTGTCAAATATTCAGATTCAGATTTCTCTGGCTTGGACCTCTCTGGTGTTTAGAGGGTTAAAGAAAACATCAGTTTCACCAGCAAGTTAAAAATCTTTAATCAAGGCTTAGTCTGACTCACTGGATGTAGACTGTGTAGAATGTGGCTTTTGGCCCCTTCCTCTATCTGCATGTTACCATTTTCAAAATCCCCTTCACTATACGGGACACAATTTTACCAACTTCTGAGTTAACAACCTACACGCTGAAAATGGCACGTTTTGGGACTCCAGGGTTTTTTCGGACCTATAATTGTATTGCGGAGTTTTGCACAGCGGCGACCGGATCTTTGCTCTCAAACCACAAAAAAAAAGTGATGGCACAACAGTCTCCTTCAGTACATTATTCTAAGCTTTCTTTTGATTTTCACATTTGCTAGTCATCCTGTTTAATTTGTCTTCTGATTAAATCGGAACCGTTGAAACAAGTTGTAGGAAGCCTCGGCAAGTAACTGGTTGCTGGCAGACACTGTGCTGCAATAAAATGGTTAATCAGCAGGAACCATAACTGATTTAATGAGCCATTTGCAGTTTCACTGTACTGGCCGTGTGTACTTAGACTTGCATGGCTTAATCTTTGAGACAAGCATATGCTACTGGCAGGATCTCTCGCGGCACTGTAGAGCCGATGCGCTGCTGGTTCTGCCGGCCTGAATAGAATATAATGTCTATAGCCTACTGTTGTGTGGACAGCCTTTATAGACTGAGCTGAGTAGTGATGCGCGGGTCGACCTGTAACCCGCGGGACCCGCAAATGGACCTGCGGGTCGGGCAGCAGTGATGGTCTGTTAAATCGGTCTGTAAATGATATTTTGACATTATTCTTATAATCATTAGGCTATTACTGTCATGGCATCCGAAGGTACTGATGCGCAGGTGACAGTCCGCGGTCGTTTTCAAAACACACATGTGTCACGCACTCCAAAAGAAACTTGTTGAAACTTTAAACAATAATTTATTGTACAAAATGGGGGAAACAAACGTTGACAAAAACGGTTCCATAATTCATATTAAATTCAAAAGATAA
>NC_065516.1:11713778-11724718 GCF_006386435.1 Epinephelus moara
GCAGGGCTGACACATAGAGACAAACAACCATTCACGCTCACATTCACACCTATGGACAATTTAGAGTTATCAATTAACCTGCATGTCTTTGGACTGTGGGAGGAAGCCGGAGTGCCTGGAGAGAACCCATGCTGACACGGGGAGAACATGCAAACTCCGCACAGAAGGGCTCCCACACCCAGGATCGAACAAGTCATAATGACAATCTGACTGTATATAATATATAACCATATTTTAACAGAATAACATTACTTAGAGTCACAATATGTTAAAACTAGATAAACAAGTTCTTTTTAATCATACAAACTCACTTGACGATCAACACAGGCAACTGAATTCAAGAAAATAGCCTGTTAGCGAGTTAGCAGCCTGTTAGCTAAGCTAGTACGCTGTCATACGGTCTCTCCAAAATCCACTGCAAAAGTTAACTTTTTTTTAACATACTTGAGGCAAAGTCGGGACCAAAATATTACAGAGGGGAGGAGGTTGCCTCATCTCCATACACACACATAAGTGGAAACGAGGCCTAAGAGTCTATTGCCAAACTAGCAGCTCTGTGAGGCTGTATCCAAACACAGTGTCACTTTGAGCTAAATGCTAATGTCAGCATGCTAACATGCCCACAAAGACAATGTTAAAGGGACAGCTCACCCCCCCAAAAAATATACATATTTTTCCTATTACCTCTAGTGCTATTTATGAATCTAGATCGTTGCGCCTACCACTGCACACAGGAAAGCATGCATCTACTGCTAGCTCACCTAGATCCACTGAGCTAGCTACCATTACAGCTTAGCCGAAGAGGACGCCATTCATTTTTACATCTCATGTTGTCAAGCCATTCATCCATGAGTAGATGCATGCTTCCTTCTACGCAGTGATACAGTTGGAGGGTGTAGTTTGGTATGAAAAAAATAGTTCCTACATGGAACTGCCCACAACAAGGTCTGTGGTTATCTTGAGTAACCGGGTCATGATTTCGCATTGAGCACCAATGCAATGCACCAATTACATTGAAGAGAAGGCAAACACAACCAAGGCTGAGCAGGTTTGCGTTCATAAACCGAAGTATTGGACACATAAAAAATATGACCTGCTGGTAGTACTAGATGAAGAGTCAGGTCAGATCACTAAAGTCTGTAAGCTTCATCCTCTGGGGATCATGAATTTCAGTACAAACTTTCATGACATCCATCCAACAGTTGTTGAGATATTTCAGTCTGGCTGAAAGTAGCAAATTGATAGATAGACCGACTTTGACTCTTGTGGATGACTGGATACTTTATGACATCCCACCAGGATATCACCACCACAGATAAGACATTGCTGTTTTATCAGAACAAGAAAATCAGCTCTCTGAACAACAGGAACAAAGCTAATGTTGTGTTTTGACAAAATCGAAGAGCAAGAGCGTGTTTTGACTCACAATGCTGCACAGCCACCAATTAATCATATTTACAATGATATCTATGGGAGAGGGAGAGTTTCCGATTCCTTCACTGAGAGGAGCCGAAACAGACCAGAATTCAGTGCAGTCACCGAGTGTGACTCACAACTCATACTCTTGCTGCAAGTGGTGATCCTGTCTAGTACTGGCTATCACTGCTATTGCTGTCTCATGCAACAAGTTCTCACAGGGTCATTCGATGGCATTTTAGGAAACGTAACTCACAAACTGATGCACAAGTAGACAAGGCAGGATGAGTAGGAGAAGTACTCTTGAACCTCACAGTTGATACGTAACAGTGTAACATTATGTAACAGTTGTTTTTTTTTCCACTCTCTTTTATACACCATCCTGTTTCTCCATGGCAGTAAATGATGCATGGGCTTAAACTAGCCTGTCTCTTAACTGTGGCAGTCCTCTGTGGACCGACACTGTGTTCTGGGTGTATGAAGTGGGTCACAATAACCATATGAAACACACACACACACACACACACACACACACACACACACACACACACACACACACAGGAGCATGTATGGACAGAGGTACACACAGCCTATGCAGTTGAGCTTGCCGGTGTCTCAGGGCTATTAGTCTGAGAGCTCTGATTACAACCACATAACGTCATGAAATAATTTGGCTAATTGCTCCAAGGGTGTCAAACTAATACTCATAAATCCATTAAGGAATACCAATGCAGAGACAGAGGCCTCCGAGCTCAAGCTTACTTCACTCTGTAATTAAAATGCCCTGCTTCATAACTGTAAAGGTTGTCGGGGGGTGATTTGAAATGGGACTGTGTTCGTCTGTTTAATGACTATCAATCATCGAGAATGAGGATGAAGACAGCTTGCATATGTGCTCTGGCCTGCAGATTGTGACCTTTACCTCTGTGGGTATTTCTGAATGGGACTGGGAATTGATTTTTTTTTTTTTTTTTTTTTAAGTTGGATTCTGCAGATGCGTTGCAGCCTCATTTTATGATGCATATACTGTGATTTAAATGGTACAGAAGCTAAATTGGCAAATATTCAGCCTTTCCGATAAATTTGTGTGTTTTTAGTTGGCATTAGCCCACAGCAGCTAAGAGTCCTTAAATCAGTGATTGTGAGAATGTTTGTGTGTGTGCCTTGAGCAAGGGCTTAGATTTCATTTTAACATTGAGGAGGACACATATGAAATGGGGGTTTGGGGGCTCTCTGCCAAAAGAAACTGGAGTGTAAAACACTTAATTTTCTGCGTTGTGGTGAATTTTTATGCACCAATTTGTGCATTCTCTGCATTAATCTGTGATGTAAATGTCTTTCATTTTGCCAAACTAAAAGTCCTCTGCTACTGTCATGCTTTTTTTCACGCAGGACAAATGCCCATGTTCCAAATAATGAAGGGGATGTATTCCCTCTGTCGCCCCTGAAATCTACGCCAATGGCCTTCAGTGTTTGAAATAAAACAAATTATCTCACTGAGATTATAAGAGAGCAAATTAAAATGTTCTAATGTGTGTGTCCATTCTTATAAGCATTTATTCTGGTTGAAGTTCGGTTTTCTGTGTATATAAATTTATAATTACTTCATTCTTGTCAGGGCCAGTGCCCATTAAAGAAACAGTGTGTAAAATTTAGAGAGATTTGGTGGCATCTAGCTGAGAACATTGCAGATTTCAACCAGCTAAAGTTTCTCCCGATTAGAATCCCCTCAATGTTCATTGTTCAGGAGGTTTTTACCAGGAGCTGAATTATCCATAGAGGTCTCTTCCTCTCCAAAACAAATGGAGCAGCTGATTTAAACTGATAAAAACACTGAATAAAGCAGTTTCATGTTAAATAGACAGTGTTTTTCTGATGCTGCTCGTCACGTAGCTGAATTTGCATTTCCTAGGATGGCAAAGGCATGAACCCCTCTACTTTGCCTAACTCTGCCTCTGACTGGCTTACCCTGACATTGTTACCCTAGCGCCACATGTGGCTTTTTGGTTCCTTTCCAGTGGCCCCCTTCAGCTTTAACAAAAAAAATCATCATATGAAAATTAATAAACTTTTTGTTTGTTTTTTGTTACATTTTAATTTTCAGTTACCAGTGCTGTAGGTCTCAAGTGAATCTGACATTCTCCAGTTGTAAAACTGTGCAGCCTATACACTGAGTAAAAAAAAAAAAGTTTTACATTTTGGCAACTAAACTAAGCATCAGTCATCTTCAACCACGCGCCTTTTCCTCCACATTTTGCCAAATCTCAATAGCAGTGGCTTCAGTAGTTTTGAGTTTTCATAGATTTGCTAGCGATGGATTCCAAATCCAAAAAAAGAAAAGTTTGGAAGAAAACAGAATTTAATTGTGTTTGAAGAGATTCGTTAGCTTTTACCACCAACTTTGTAAAGTTCAAGTTCCGAATAATTATAAATAGCCCACTGCAGTGCCATCTGGCGGTAAAACATATTAAAGAATGCCTATTTAGAACTACCTGTAATGTTGACAGGCTAATTTAGATCCAATAGATTACAAGGCTTAATATGTTTTATGGCTTCAGATAGATTTTTTTTTTTTCGTCATGAAAGGTTCTTTTGTTGTGATGGTGAAGGTTGCCGGCACCTCCCCTAACCAATCCAACCACTGTTGCCTAAACCTAACCACTCCAACCAATGACGGCAATGACGACTAGCCAATCGAAAGGAGACTGAAGCAGGTCGTGCTGTTGCTGTTTAATGAAGGCTGGGACATGGTCTCTGACCCCATGGGAGCTATAGGGTAAAACACAAGTGCAGTCAAACTAGAGCTGCAATATTGGAAGGTCACAGCAGAGGACACAAGAAATAAAGAGATGGTGTCTGCATAAGTGCTCTTTGGGTGCGCTCGGCCTGACAGAACTTTTGAGGTATGCTTGAATGGATGGCGGCTGATATACAATATAACATTTTCATATAGAACACATTTGTTTGTGATCTTTTATTAAGGACCTTTCAATAATTGCAGAATTGTAATTCTCACCCATATCTTTTTTAATGTATTTTGACCCAAGGCTGGCTGCGGACACCTCAGTGAAACAAATTAAAGGTCCCCATGTTCTGTAATAGTGCACCAGCTATTATTAAGACCAGATTTTAGTGTGCGTGTGTTGTACCCCAATCATATGATGCAATGTGACATCATGACTTCTCTGCTTTAACATCTTCACGCTATCCTAGGAAATGCACATTTCTGTCAAGGAAGGGCTCCTGACCAAGGTGGCTGATGTAAAAACATCTAGAGCCATTTCTTGGTTTGTCCTTTCTAAGCTACCGTAGAAAAGATGGAGCAACATGGCGGACTCCGGGGAGGAGGACCCGCTGCCTATGTAGATACAAACGGCTCATTCTAAGGTAACAAAAACATGACAATTCTCACTTAATGTGATTATACACTAAAGAAAACATCAATCATTTCTGCCAGTAAACCCCCTAAATCCTACACACTGGACCTTTAAATTGAATGACTTTTTACAAATGAGCTCAGAGTTCCTGTGTGTGCGCATGCATGTTCTCGTGCATACCTTTAGTATGGTGTCCAGATGAACCGGGTCCAGCACGCTCCCCTTTCGGGTGGTGACGATCACGCGCCCGTAGCGGCCCGGCGTTTGCAGGTCGGAGTAGAGCGCGTGCTTGGAGCGGTTCACGGGGAACAAGCTGTCCACCAGGTTGCCCTCTATCTTGGCCAGGCTGTGCTTGGGCGCGAGCAGGCTCTCCACGTCCTCCTCCACGCGGTACCGGCTGAAGCTGGCCCCCAGCAAGATGGACAGGAGCACGGGCGCCGAGGCGAAGAACACCGGGTGGCCAGCCACGAACCGGCCAAGCGCGTGGAAGGAGGTCCTCAGGCCCGCGTGCAACACCTGGCGCAGCATCCTAGCGCGCGGCCGTGGCTCGAGCCTCTCCCACCGACCGGAAAGCCCCGGAGCACTGCCGAGCATCAGGGGCTGCCGGACGCATCGGTGGTGGGTTCTGTCGCTCTCAGGCTGCTGCTGGAGGAGAGGTGACGCCGGGTGGTGGGAGGATTTATTCCCCGGAGCAGGAGGTCACCAGCCGGGGAGAATCCAACCCTCCTCCGGTCACAGGGGCGCTCCTTTCCCCGGGGTTGGCTCATCCGCTGGAATAGCGCAAAGGACAGAAAGCTGCTAAATGAGCCAGCATTTCTCTGCTCTGCGGTTAGAAAGCATATTGATAGCCTACTTTGCATTTAATCGCCACTGCCCTGCTGCGTTCAGTGCCTTCTGCAAGCTACATGGCTCTGTGCGCAACAGAAAAATCGCAGAGCCAAAGTGGGCTCATAATAACACTTGTTAAGCTCCCTCCTAAATTGATTTGGGTAGTTGTGTCAGTGCGCTCGGACAGGTTGCAGAGAACACACACAGTGTAGTTGCACTAATTTGAAGCCAGGCTGTACATACCTAAACAGGGGAACGGGGGGGACCGACCCGGTGATGACGGAGATCATCTACTCAGACCAGAATCTTGCCGGTTGTCCGTGCGTCCAGCTCCACCCTACACCACCAAGTCACCACACAACCTGCTGGGTGGTCGAGGTGGGTGGGTCGGTGGGAGTCGCAGGAGAGGTGACGCGGTGTGCACGCACCGGGGATGCCGGTAGAGCTGTTTGTCAGATCAGCCGAATCTGGGTTTCCTCTGCGGCAGGAGGCTTTCTGTCTCCCGTCCTCTCCTCTCCTCATCGCCCCGGTGGTTTGACGGAGCCCCTGTTCATCCGCCGCCAGGCTGCTCCCCCAGCACGCAGCGAATGCTCTCCTCTATGGGAAGGCACGTCACTAATTGCCGGCTTTCAAACCGGGGATGGTCTCTCTCTCTCTCTCTCTCTCTCTCTCTCTCTCTCTCTCTCTCTCTCTCTCTCTCTCTCTCTCTCTCTCCGTGCCTTTTTGTCTCTTTTGCACCGCCCTCACGACCCGCTCCGAGCCCCGCTTTCTGCCCCGCCTCTCGCCGTTCCGCGCCGGTACAATGCAGAGAAACAAACAGTCCCCACCGAGTGAGTGACACCGTGTGTGTGACAGAGAGATTTCGAGGAATTCCACATATGCAAAGTGCAGCAGCATTAATGTAAAAGCGATATCAGTGCTGGCTGCCTTATAGGATATTCTCTATAATATCTCCTTGCTGTGTTGCTGGTGTTTTATAGACACTAAAACACCTGAAAGTCGTCTCAGAATTATTACAGCCTGTATTTTTCATATAGAGACAGTAGGTATGAAAACCTGTTTGCAGGAGCATCATGTCAACATATTTATCTCTTTTCCTGCAGGATAAAAATGCACATTTTTTGTGACATCCCTGCAACTGTTTGATTTTGCCCACACTATTATTTACATACATAATATTAAATGTCCCGAGCCTTGTTGCAGCTATATGAAGCATCTCTTAGGTTTGCTATTGTGTAGCACGTTGCCATAGAAACCAGACAAATTACTCTTTTTTTTTTTTACAAGCCCCGGTTCCCATGGCAATGGTGATGCCACCCATCCCCCTCCCAAAAAACACACACAGGCAACATACACAGCAGTGCACACACACACTCTCACATGCAAACACACACCTGCTGACTCCCAATCTGCTTATGGTGTGGAGGTGTCTGATACAGTGACATTAAAAGCAAAAGAGGGACAGAGAGAGAGGGAGATCAGGCTGTGGAAGAGATGTGGAGATAATAATGAGTGCAGACAGCCTGAGATCACACTCTGTCTGTCTTTGTACTAGGACCCATGAAGCCAAACAGCCACACAGCCTTTGGTCTGTCTGCATGGGAACAACTAATGGCTCTGTCCTCCCCCTAGATATCATAAACTAAAGGCTGTTTGAATTCGAAACAGAAGAAATTCTTTCTTGATTCCCTCTGCATGACAGTAGGCTCGGATTCATAACAAAGAAAATGTCTTTTAATCCACTGGGCTTTGGCTTACATGAGTCTAAAGCCCCATTCCCACCGAGCAGTACGATACAGTTCAGATCAGTTCAGTATGCTTTTTTTCCCATTACCACTGTGATAAGTTGTGGATGGTACCAATGGAACCATTCCATACGTTCTTATTTTTGGTCCCCCCTCTGTTGGGGTACCTAGCACACAGATCTGGTACTAAAAGGTGGAGCTGTGAACACTGCAGTCTGTTGATTGGTCAATCAACAGACTGACCACTGTTCATACTGTGGAGAGGTTTATTAGTAAACTGTAACTATAAAAATAAAGGATGTTTTGCTGCCTCTTGCAGCAGCTGGAGTCAGAGAAAAAAATAATTTAATTCACTGGGCTGATGGCCGGTGACTTTTAAGGTGGAACGTTAACTTGTTATGTTACTCAATGCATGAGTTGACGATGTGAATCCATCGGCACACCTTAAATTTTACTGTGACAACTTTGACCATTACTGTAGTTTTATGACATACACTTTACAGTAAGTTTGGATCTCCAAGTGTTTATATATATTATTTTGATCTGGTTATGTGAACTGCATATATCCCAATATTCACTTAGAGAAAAACAAAAACAGCGCAGAACTTCATTCCTGTGGGCTCCAGCAACACTCAGCCGCTGAACTTGCCTGAGAAGGACTAAATGCACAAACCCACTATTTTTAAATATCCAATGGAGAGAGACTCTCACTGCAGCCTGTTTTATCCTCTTCTGAAATTGTTGGCATGCAGCCTTGATCTGTGGATAATAAACGAGGTGCAGACTTACATCTGTGGCACCAGTGATTAGGGAATACAGTGAGTGCTGGATGGAGCAGTGAGTGACAACAACCTTGCCCCCATTTACAGGTACTGTTTGCGGTGGGAACACTAGGTCTAGGACTAGATACCACGTCTGAAGGGTTACTTTTGGTTCCAGTGGTATTATACTGAAAGTGTTAAGGGTAGAAACAAGGCTTTACATGACAAAGTAATAGTTCCTAAGATATAGTTATGTTTTGGTGGTTAAATGTAACACTTTTTAAGTTATGTATTAAAAATATTTCTTTGTCCATCGGTTTTGCCGATGAGGCCATTCACATGCAAGTCATTTAGAAAAATGTATTTGTTATAGTTTTGTTAAAGTTAGAATTATACTTTGTTCTGTTGCAGAGTAAGAAGCGTAAATGTTGCGAACATGTCAAAAATGGTTTTAAGTCATGCATCTTTATTTTGCATTGGTAATTAGCCAATATCATTCATTTATTTAATAAAAAACAGCGTATCTGTAAAGCACCAAGACATCTACTTGCCTTTGCTTATTCCTCTTCCAGGTCTGCAGAGAATTTTTGGTTTTCTGATAATAATACTCAGTGATGTGTTTTTTAGCAGCCAAGATGGAAGTCCTGGACAACATAATTTCCTACTGGCAAATAAATACCGAAATTGACTTAAAATTAAAGTGGTGACTAAAATAAACTGGCAAAATATTAGAGTGAATATTACTAACAGCATGTGCTAATTTATAGTTGAAAGCAGAATCATGAAAAATGAAGAATCTGAGATTGTGAATGGGCAAGAAACTATTAAGATATTCCAGTCATCACTCCAAAGACAACATTGATATTCAGTTCAAGAGACATCTGAAAGAATGGAAAGGAAGCAAGTAATTCTCATAATAAGTACTGACTGTTGGCATTGTATGTTTATGCAAACCATGGCTATGTTACATTTGTGCCTTTCATATCTTAAAATTGTACATTTCATAAAAGTTTTGGTTTTATTGTCACAAACACAGCTGGAAATGTCCCAATGTCTCATTTAAATAGTACCCAGTTTTGTAACCACAAACTGCAGGAAATGTCCTGATATCTCATTAAAAAAAAATACCAGTTTTTGTCACACCAAAAACAACTGTAAATGTCCTGATGCCTTGCCAAAAAGTGTCCAGTTTTGTCTCCATAAACACAGCTGGAAATGTCCTGACATCTGGTTAAAAATACCTGCTTTTGTCACTACAAACACAGCTGGAAATGTCCCAATGTATCTTTTAAATAGAACCCAGTTTTGTAACCACAAACTGCAGGAAATGTCCTGATGTCTTACAACAAAATATTTGTTTTGTTGCACCCAAAAACAGCTGTAAATGTCCTGATGCCTTGACAAAAAGTACCCAGTTTTGTCACCATAAACACGGCTGGAAATGTCCTGACATCTCATTGACACATACCTGCTTTTGTCACTACAAACACAGCTGGAAATGTTCCAAAAGATCTCTTTTAAATAGAACCCAGTTTTGTAACCACAAACTCCAGGAAATGTCCTGATGTCTTACAACAAAATACTTGTTTTTGTTGCACCCAAAAACAGCTGTAAATGTCCTGATGCCTTGCCAAAAAGTACCCAGTTTGTCACCATAAACATGGGTGGAAATGTCCTGACATCTGGTTAAAAATACCTGCTTTTGTCATCACAAACACAGTTGGATATGTCATGACATCTCGTAAGTAATACGCACTTTTGTTGCCACAAACAGCTGGAAATGTAAAGATGTCACAAACACAGCTGGAAATATCCTGACATCTTGTGAAAAAGTGACCAGTTTTATTGCCACAAACATGGCTAGAAATGTCCCAACATCTTTTTAAAAATACCTGCTTTTGTCATCACAAACACAGCTGGATATGTCATGACATCTTGTAAGTAATACACACTTTTGTTGCCACAAACAGCTGGAAATGTCCAGATGTCACAAACACAGCTGGAAATATCCTGACATCTTGTGAAAACGTGACCAGTTTTATTGCCACAAACATGGCTAGAAATGTCCCAACATCTTTTTAAAAATACCTGCTTTTGTCACCATGAACACAGCTGGAAATGTCCATTTGTCTCGTTAAAAAACACCCACCATTGTTGTTTGTTGGTCTTGAACAGTGGTCTGCCCCTATCTGCAGCTTTGAATCATCTCCCTTGGGTATTGCACCTCCAGAGGAAGGAGGAGGAGGGGTTGGTGGATGGGTCATACACATGTATTCTGATCTTCATTGATATGATACGTATGAAACATACAACTGTAACATATCCGTGATGTGCAGGAACACCAACTGCCACAATTTCATTCTGGCAGCAGGGCTGGTCTAGAAGGTCTTAAGCAAAGTACTATCGAACAACAACCACTTCAAGTGTGAACGTGCAGATACAACTGTTGGTTAATCAGCATGCTGAGAAAAACAATATGCTCATGTCAAATGTTTCCTAGAAGTTAAAAAATAAGAAAAAACCCAGAAAAAACACCAACGAACACGTTCTAATCCGTTATTCAATTAAGCCTCAATTAGCCTTTAATCCCCATTACCAGTCCTGTGAGAGACGAGCGCTGAAGGAATGAATCAGTGTCTCCCCGGAGAGGAAGGAAGAGCAGAATAGAAAATGAAAGGCTGCAGAGATATAGGGGGCTTGGGGCAGTTTTCTGATAACAAAAGTACTAATTAGTGTCGCTAAATGATTTATAGAAATCAGAATAGTGTGTGTGTGTGTGTGTGTGTGTGTGTGTGTGTGTGTGTGTGTGTGTG
>NC_065516.1:11725244-11775072 GCF_006386435.1 Epinephelus moara
AACACAGCTGGAAATATCCTGACATCTTGTGAAAAAGTGACCAGTTTTATTGCCACAAACATGGCTAGAAATGTCCCAACATCTTTTTAAAAATACCTGCTTTTGTCATCACAAACACAGCTGGATATGTCATGACATCTTGTAAGTAATACGCACTTTTGTTGCCACAAACAGCTGGAAATGTCCAGATGTCACAAACACAGCTGGAAATATCCTGACATCTTGTGAAAAAGTGACCAGTTTTATTGCCACAAACATGGCTAGAAATGTCCCAACATCTTTTTAAAAATACCTGCTTTTGTCATCACAAACACAGCTGGATATGTCATGACATCTTGTAAGTAATACACACTTTTGTTGCCACAAACAGCTGGAAATGTCCAGATGTCACAAACACAGCTGGAAATATCCTGACATCTTGTGAAAACGTGACCAGTTTTATTGCCACAAACATGGCTAGAAATGTCCCAACATCTTTTTAAAAATACCTGCTTTTGTCACCATGAACACAGCTGGAAATGTCCATTTGTCTCGTTAAAAAACACCCACCATTGTTGTTTGTTGGTCTTGAACAGTGGTCTGCCCCTATCTGCAGCTTTGAATCATCTCCCTTGGGTATTGCACCTCCAGAGGAAGGAGGAGGAGGGGTTGGTGGATGGGTCATACACATGTATTCTGATCTTCATTGATATGATACGTATGAAACATACAACTGTAACATATCCGTGATGTGCAGGAACACCAACTGCCACAATTTCATTCTGGCAGCAGGGCTGGTCTAGAAGGTCTTAAGCAAAGTACTATCGAACAACAACCACTTCAAGTGTGAACGTGCAGATACAACTGTTGGTTAATCAGCATGCTGAGAAAAACAATATGCTCATGTCAAATGTTTCCTAGAAGTTAAAAAATAAGAAAAAACCCAGAAAAAACACCAACGAACACGTTCTAATCCGTTATTCAATTAAGCCTCAATTAGCCTTTAATCCCCATTACCAGTCCTGTGAGAGACGAGCGCTGAAGGAATGAATCAGTGTCTCCCCGGAGAGGAAGGAAGAGCAGAATAGAAAATGAAAGGCTGCAGAGATATAGGGGGCTTGGGGCAGTTTTCTGATAACAAAAGTACTAATTAGTGTCGCTAAATGATTTATAGAAATCAGAATAGTGTGTGTGTGTGTGTGTGTGTGTGTGTGTGTGTGTGTGTGTGTGTGTGGGATGGAAAGAGGAGGGTGGAGAGAATGGAGTCCTTTCAAAGCATTCCCATTTTTACCAGTCTATTTTCTGCACCTACAGAGTCGAATGGGGGAAATCCTCCAGGGGTTGAAAACTGCAGCCAACAAATACACACACACACACACACACACACACACACACAAGATGGACGGATTAGAGAAGTAGTATAGGCAGCAAAGAGGAGAGCACCTCTCATGGCATTACTTTCGACAGGCTGTCATTCTGCGTGTGTCCATTTTTGGCCTCAGCATTTCATTTGCTCTCATGTTTGTCCATCTGCATGACAGCGTCCCTCCATTATTAAAGACAGCTTCATGGAAGCAGAGTTGGCCGTCATGAATAAGGCTCCTCTCTCGGCTCCTACTCCTCTGAACCCGCCCACCATCCTCGTCTTCCACCCCTCCCATCCCCCAGTCCATCTGTTTTGGTGGAGGCCATCCATTAATAAAGAGTCTGTCCTTTCATTTCTATTTCCCCTCCCTTGTATTATTTATTTACCCATCTATCCACAGCTAAGATATAGTTGCCCGATTGGGATTCAGCAGATCCAATCTTCGTCTTGGATGAAAACTGAGAAAAACTTAATGAAAACTTGATTTCATCCAAACCTCTTACCCACAAGTTTTCTATCAGATACGAAAACATGTGATCTACTAAAGTTAATATGACTTAGATATTTAAATCAGAATACTGTAAACTTTCTGACAGCCACTTAAACTGCCAACATCACATCAAGGACAGGCCCTGATTGGCAGCTCCTCTAATTCAAATGAAATAAAATTTGCCAAGCGTAGGTGTTACAGCAGCTGAGTCACTTCAAATGCAGAAAACCTGCCTGATTAGAGCAATTCTACCCTCCCAGAAGAGTCATAACGTGATGGCTGGAGTTAGTATGAAAAAGTTTTTTTTTTTAAAAATGGTAATTACTGTAATTCCCATGAAAACTTTTTATACTGTATTCATGAGTCCATTTAAATTGCAAATTTCCATCTTTCAGACAGAAGCTTTTAGCCCCACTGTCCCTCACAATTATCTAAAGATAGTTGATATTTGCGCATGTTTGTTTTTTTTACATCCTAGACTATCAGTGGTTCCCCTTTTTCAGTCTTTGGTTAGTTTAAGTTAGATAACCTCACAGGATTCACAAGATGTCTTATTTTCAATGTATACAGCCAACAAAAGTCAATGCAAATAAAAAAATAGCAAATTAGTTTTACCCTTTTTTATTGTTGTTATCTCTTTTTTTAAGTTTTGGTTAAATGTTCTGTATGAGAATGAAGTCACACTACTTAGTGATGTTGTGGAGGGTATATGCAGGTATACAGGGTATACCTACCTCTTTTTCTGGTTGCTTACAATATACTTACTTATCAGCCAAAAAACATTAGAATATGTACCTGTCCATTTACCTAGTGGTACACCCACCTCATTAACCACCTCTAAACCACTGACAAACCCTCTGTGTGAGTCCCTAGCCCTTTTTACACTGCCTCTTCAAGGCGGGAATTTTAGGCTGTTATGCCACCTCGCCACTCTGTATAAAAGGTACAGTTGGTACAGTTGTCTCACCTTTAAGCCAGCACTCGAGAAAGTAATAGTGCGGAAACAATGTCTGTAACAGGAGGACAGGATCCTGGGAGGCACAGTTGTGACATTTTGATGACGTGCTATGCGTGCAACCCATCATAGGAGATTTTAAAAGTAGCTGATAGCAGTTAGCAGCGGACTTAAAGAAGAAGAATAGCAGCTAAAAATGATGAGATCGGAGTGACAAGGTGTTGTCTGAGCAGAGGACAAGATCAGCCACCATATAACAGAGACAGTAAATGACTGTTATTGCCATGTTACCCCATTGTTATTGCTTTAAAGCACTGCAGATGCGTGTGTTATAGGCCTATGTCACATTGGAGGCTGATGCAGATGTGTTTAAGGAAACACCCATCACACCTGTTTTGCTTCCATGATGCTGACATGCTGTCTAAAATCACACACTGGGGACTTTATAGCGTCCTTATAATGTGTTCTCTGTGTAAAAAGAGCTCCCGTGTGTGTATCCCACTGGCTAGCTTACGGCTGCTACTCTGCACTGCAGTCACCATTCATAATGGCAACAGTGTCATTGCGAAAGCATAACGCCCACCTTTGCAGTTCCCCTCCAGGTTAACAACGTTAGCTCTGTCAACACTGTAGACGTTAGCACTGTTTGCTCTGTTAGCTGCTGGCTCAGTGGTCTCCATGTTGAGAGCCGTGTGCAGACAATCGCGGCTCAGATTCTGAATCATAGATAAGCTCTTAATGTGGAATACAGACTGGTTAAGATTATCATCAAGCTATTTTTAGTCTAGTAGTAATAGTAATCTAAATGCTTCACTATGTTCACCAGCAGTTGCTAACTTAATCCTTCTACCTCCTCGGGACTAGCACACAGTGGGATTTTAGTGCTTTTTCATTAAAAACAGCTGCATCTGAAAACTGGGTTAATGAGAGCAGTGAGAATGAGCCAAAACAAAGAGGTTGCAGGCCAGAGAACCAAAACAGTAGGACGCTTGATTACAGAAGCTTTACACTTAAGAAACAGCATTTTTTGATTACGATAAAATAAAAAATAATCCAGATATGGTTTGGATCAGTTTGCAAAACGCCCGCAAAACTAATGTCCACATTTCCACTGTTTCCAAACGCTACATCTCTGTCTTCTATCTCTCCATCTATCCTTCTCTATTTACCTCTTTGTTATTTCTGTAGATCTATTTTCTGCATCCTCTTGGTGGTCAGCAACATTCATAATTTCCAAATGTCATTTGGACATTAGCTCATGAGGCCAGGAAGGATGCTGTTAGCGGGGGGAGGGGGGTGATGGAAGAGGGAGGTCACAGGGAGGGGCACGGGATGAGAAATGCAGTAAAGTCGTCTTCATGGCCTCTTAGAGACTCAAAGATTTGATTACAGTTACAGGCCAGAAACAGAGAAGATAGATGCAGACAGACGCAGATAAAAAGAATATCACATGGCTCGCACTGCCTCTCTTTCACGTACACAATGGCAGGTTGAGGTGCCAGAAAAAAAAGATAAAGTGTGAAGCAGCTGAGTGCCACAAGCTTGATAAAGAAAACTGGGAGAGGCCCGATGACTTCAGCAGTGCCTGCGGAGGAAAACACGATTTGCTAAAAGGTCAGAGTGAGATATCTGAGAAGAGCCATTTTCACCTCTCAGAAAGCTAAATTTAATCTGTGATTACCGGGCTCCATCTATAATCTGTGCACCACCTGAAAATGGCCCTCAAGGCATGTTTTCCTGCCCTCTATTGGACAGAAAGAGAACTGCATGACTGGACAGTATTTTTGTGTATGTTGATTGGGTGTCTTTGAATACAAGTTTTAATGATTCATGTGATGTGTTTCTGGGCACAGGCAGCTGCTGTTGAGGTTCATTCACCTTTTTCTATCACCTCCATTTAAGGAGAATTTGGAGGGCACAAAAGACGAGGTGTTTGTTTTTTGATCTGGCCTTTAGACCATGTTTGAGGCCATGGCAGCAGAAAGAGCTGCTGACGTTTGAGCTGATGTTGTAAACTTGCATCCACTAGCTAGCTGCTTGGTTTAGCCAATCAGCAGGGTTTATAAAATGGGGGAAAGGGCTGAACACTATGGATAAAATCTTCTTTAAGGTTTAGTCAATCATATACAAAAAGCACATGGTTAGATTTAGAAAATAACATCATGGTTTGGCTCGACGGGAAGCCAACACCAGCCTCCCGGCAGAAAGTTCGGGGTTTGTTGGACCCATCCACCACACCTCCTAACCTGTCCACATATCAAACTGCCACACCAGGTGCCGTACAGCTGACCGGTGGTATATCATACCGCCATGAAAGGTGACTTTTGGCATCAGATGTCCAATGCTGAAGTCGCTGACAAAGCTGCGGTGTTTGATGACCTCAAAATGAAAAAGGACTGTCTGGACACTGTTCTCAACATGAGGTGGCTGAGCCGGCTGCTAGCAGCTAATGGTGCTAACTCCATAAATAGCACTTAACAACGGCAACATTGCTGATACAGCTAACAGTTTTAACCAGGGGGAACCAAAAGGTGGGTGCTACGCTTCCATGACGATGCCATCCCAATATCAGCAGTAACCACTGTTTGATCGCAGTGCAAAGTGCATAGAGAAGCTCAAATTCCAACACACGGAGGTAGCGTGACTACATTTTCTGCTGAGGACACCACTGTAATCTGTACATAGCAAACAGAGGTTTGCTGCTATAATAATGCTCTGAATGTCGCATATAGAATTTATAAATGTAGCAATATAGTGTAGCAAAATCTCTACAACTGTCATCTCATATTCAATATCGTGTATCATTATAATGCTCAACCATAGATGAGAGGAACTGGCTCCCTTGGTTGCATTGTGTTGGGTATATTTTGATGAAAAAATATCTAAAAGTGTTTGGTTAGTAAACCTTTTTTAGGGCAAATGATTGACAAAAGGGAGTCCCAGAACTAGTTTTAGTTTCACTTAAATCCAAAATACATAGGAAACACTGAAAATACATCATACACCCAAATCAAATGATAACTCAAATCAGAGGGCAAAATTATTAATTGTCAGAAGCAATAAAAGGGGAGGAAATATTGCACAAACAGAATACATAAACCCTTATATAGTGTAGTTTCTACCCTCAAACTCGTCCGTTAACTCCAACTGAATCCAGTAAAGCTCTTATGACTCTTACGGGTGTTTCTCCTTTGGTTATTGCACTTGCTCAAGCAACTGTGTGTTAACCATTATATACAGTTGGAGTTAAAGGATTAGTTTGAGGGTAGAAACTACACTATATAATGGTTCCCCCTGGTTAATGTATACAACCCTTATGTAGTGTAGTTTCTACCCTCAAACTCATCCATAAACTCCAACTATAGAATCCATTAAAGCTCTTATGTCCCCTAGGGGTGCTGCTATGCCCCCCCTCCTTTGGTAATAGTACTTGCTCAAGCAATTGTTTGTTAAGAATCCTTACATCTGCAATAATCAATATTTTTTACTACCAATTGGTTAAATGAGCTAAAGGAAGAGTGGTTATTAGACTTGCATTCACCAGGTGGCCAGAGACACGACATCCAGCACTTATTGTTCAGTGATTCTTGGGGTCAGTCTTTGCCCCTCTGTGACTTGATTTACTAATGTGTGCAGATTTGTGTGGTTTTGTTTAACAGGGCCTGGATCTAGGAGACAAATCAGCACTTTAATCACCTTGGCTGTCATTTTTACTCTGGCCACTAAAGTAGATTTATCACAATTCAATGAAGTAATGGCACAAAGTGAGGCAGCGGCTTATTATTAACTGCTCTACCAACACAGAGCATCGAGGAAGCGGCAGGGACACATTCTCATGTTAGTCTCTGATTAGCAGAGCTGACTGCAGGAGATTACATTTACAGCTACAAACACCAGATGTATATGTACTGGAAATCAAGCTTGAATCCACTTAAATAACATTTTCAGTTGTGTTATTAAAATATTCCAAATAGTGTTTTATTTTCTTGCCTGCTATTCTAATTTCAAATAAATAATTCATTTCTGTATTTTTAAAAAAATATTTTTTTTCTTGTATTGATTTAAAAAATCACTGCTGCTTGGATTATTCTTGTATGTTTTAGCAACACAAATGCAATGCCATGTCAGTGCTGGAATAATGGAGTTGGTTAATAAAAACAAACACATTTCGATTTCTTAAGTTTGGTGCAAAATTTCGCAATTGTAAATGTTGTCATTATCAGGCCTTCTACATTACAAGTCAAAGTACTGTATATACAGTAGCAGATCCTGATAGGGGCCGAATGGGCATTTGCCCAGGGCGGCACTTTGTCAAGACGTGTGTGTGTGTGTGTGTTATAGACACACTGTCTATAACAATAATTATGCCAGGTAACAAACTGCGTTGGACTCGGGTCGTTTTCGGTCAGGTAAATGCGGCCTGAGCCGCATCAATTTTTCCTAAAGATGATGTCTGTCATTATGTTCAAGTGTTTGTTTTTCTGATAAGTTTGGTTTTAATTAGTTATTTAATGCTATAAAACTGGGATTTTACAACATGACTGTCAACTGTGTGAGCCAGTTGTTGGGTTCACATTCAGCAGCGCTGCTCGCGATTGGCCAGGCAGCTGTATGGGCGGGAAACTTGAAACTCAGAGCCTGTGACTGCGTGGACTCTGGCTCCGCATGACGTTATGAGAGCATGATGGCAGCGGGCATATCCAGGATATTTTACCTTTACCTCTGTACAGTGGGGGTAAGTGGAGATGTGTCGTCCATCTTTATATGGTAAATGGGCCTGCACTTGTATGGCGCCTTTTTAGTCTCACGAACACTCAAAGCACTTTAACACTACCTGTCACCTTCACCCATACATTTACACACTGGTGGACGAGGCTACCATGCCATCTGCTACACAGTTTAAACACACTCATACTCTGATGGACCAGCCATCGGGAGCAATTTGGGGCCCAGTATCTTGCCCAAGGATATTTTGACATGTGGACTGGAGGAGCCAGCGATCGAACCACTGATCTTCCAATTAGTGCAAGGTAGACTACATATGTAAACAGCATATGGTAGTACAGCAATATAGCACATAGTAGAAAATGTAGGTAGTAGTTTGCAGTTTTTAAAACAACTCAGACCAAAACATTTAGTCTGAATGTTAGAAGAAGCTTCAGCAGAGTGACCGTGAGACAAAGTAATAAAAAAGTGAACACCAGTTGATTTATCTGTTTCTTTTGTACATCAGCGGTCGAATCTGCCATTGATAATGAATGTCAGAGTGTACAAATGGCTGCCACGGGTCTGATGCATGGTATTGCTTACACATCTAGTAAAAAAGAAATGTCTGCTCATTATCATCCATCTCACTTACTCCTTCACTTTGTCTCTTAATCACCCCAACCCCCAACAACACACACATCCAGTACACACAACACCATAATAGACTAGGGCACTGGACTGTTTTTCTAATTGGTGTGTATTGATGAGTTGCCGCTGGTGTTGCCACAGATACAGGTCATTAACGTTACCCCCTGCCTGGCAATGTAAGACGCACTGGAAGACACACATGCAAACACATACACACAATGACAAGTTCAAGTTGCCATGGGAACTGCTGAAATAAATGAATGAGATATGATGTGTGCAAGGAAAATCAATAAATGGACATGCTTTCTGTTGCAATCTCAATCTCTTTTTGTCCTCCATCCATCAGCACCCTCCATCCTCTGTCTGCCACCTCGCTCCGCTTCTCTTTTATCACACACGTTTCAAACTCACCTTATCAATCACAGTAAAGTTACAACGTGAAGGAACAATGTAATGTCTGAGTTTTATTAGAACCTGAACAGAAAGAAACAAATCCAACAAAAAGCAACACAGTGAACCACAATCAGATTTACTGTGACAATGGAAAGGCAAAAAATCATCCCAATAAGAATAATACAAATGAAGAAAAACATTAATAGGAATCTAAGTAATCACAGGTGTATCAAGTTCATTATTTTCACTGTGGAGTTGTGAAATTTCAAAATAAACCTTACTGAGTGATTAGACTGACACTACTTTGTAGGACTGGGAAAAGTGTGTCAATTTAAAAAAAAAAAAAGATCGATTTTTTAATGCCTCAATCGATATAATTCAAATGTGAATGTGAAAAGAAGTTACCACTTTTATTGTGGTAATCTATGAGTAATATGATGTCATATTCACCTAAATAAAAACAAAGTGGAAGAGAGAAAGCAGAAAATGGTGGCTGGTTCGAGGACACAGACCTTCAGTGGCAATCCACTCAAATTAAGCCATCCTAAACACCAGCGTGATGAGTCCGATGACAGACAGCACTGACTCCCAACCGGATCAGCTAACTTTCTGTTGCTGCCATTACACATCCCAATGTGACCCCAGCACTGGGGTTTGCGCTGGCTGTATCTGAGTTGCTACAACCACTACTGAAGGTCTGTCACCGAAACTTCAGTCCGCTGTCATCCCAGCGAAGTAGTCTATAGCGGTGGGGAGTGAGGCAGAGGGACTGCGGGAAGTGTTAGTGAGGAGAGTGAGGCAGTAAGGGGCTGAGAAAGTTTATACGCTGTGCACATCTCAACAGTAACCTAAGAATTTACCTATTTTAAATAGTAAAACTATTTGAAGTCAGTAAATGGCAGTCAATGTTGATATTTTTGCAGCTACCACAAACAAATCAATATATGGGAAACACTACACTAGCTTGATGAGTAGGGAACGCTAAATGCTGCAGGTTAAGTTTGCTTCAAAAAGTATATACTTTTAATATATTCTATATAGTACATTTTATTTATCACTTTTGTATGCAGTATATGATGTTGCTGAGATAAAAATATGAAAAACTGACTAACATCATGTGTTGTGCCTCAAAGTCTCTAGAAGGGAATGATTCAACTTTTTCACACCGTCCGTGTTAAAAAACAAAACAAAACAAACAAAAAAAATCAAAATAAATATTTGTAGAATCACAATAGTTAAAAATCGCAATACATATAGAATTTGCACCCAAGTATCATGATAGTATCAAATCAGGTGACAAGCATATCGCATGACAGGTGGATTGGCCGAAAATTAATTATCAACAATTTCAATTAATCATTTACGTCATTTATCATGGAGCAGTGGTGTTAAGAGACTTACTATTGAATAATGTGAACATACATTTTACCCAACAGTCATCTTTGCATATCTGTATATGAGAAAAAATACCAAAGTAAATAAGAAATTATTATTTAAATGTAACAATTTTGATAGTTTAGTATTGTTTATTTGGAATAAGCACAGAATTTTGTTATAGATGCTATTGACTATTTTACAAAAAAAACAAAAAAATACATGACAGGTGGGTTTGCCTTTTATACGGGCACATATGGCAAATGGCACTGTCTTGTTGGGCAATCACTCATAAGGGCCCATTCCCCCCCCCATCTCCCCCAAGACACTGTACTGTCTTTACTTACGCCACTGTGATGGAGAAATCCTTAAGATTTGCTATTTTTAACCTCTCAAAATGTGTGAATTTTCTAAAAAAACAGTTCGAAAAAAAAAGACACTGGGTTCTTGGAGATTATGATGAGCATGTTTTTGTTGTTGTTGTTTTTTTAAACTATTTTCTGCCATTTCATTTTGACTAAAAGATTGTATAAACAGAGTAATCAATAATGAAAATAACGTAGTTGCAGCCCTACTATTTTAAAATTGGAACCAGCTTGTGTCAAAGTAATGAGTGCTTCAAAAAGCAGAATGAGAAAAGGTAGTCAGATAAAAAGAAAAACAGTTTAAATAACTTCTGGTGATAATGATTTTAATGTAGAAAACAAAATCTGAACATTAGGTTAGGGATGACAATCTTGAATTTTAATGATCACTCCTGATATTCAGAAAATCTATCCTTCACATTTTCTGATAAATTTGTGAAATCTGTGAAAATACTTCCTTTATTCCAGAGCAACATGAAATACTACAAACAAGCTGACGTGTGAGTGCACCTCTGTAACAGAGAGACAGAAAGACAAATGGAGAGAGTGCATCATGAGTGCTTGTGATTCTGTGAGTTCATCTGCCTCAGGCTGAACTGCAGCAGAATGAATATAAATGTCTGACACAAAACGGATATTGAAACAAAAGGGGACAGAAACCAAGACAGGACTGTATCAAAGGACACACACACACACACACACACACACACACACACACACTTACACACATAATACAAAACATACCAAATCTCAGGTAGTTTAATCTCATATTAAACCTTAAAAATAAGCCAGCAGATTATCAAAATGATGATGCAAGATTCCACAATTTAAAAAGACAGAAAAGAGAAAAGGCTTTAAGACTTAGACCAAATCACAATGTTTGTTTTCAATCATTTCCAGATGGAAAAACCCCACAGCACGTACATAAAATGAAATGGCGCTGAGCAAATGCTGCCTCAACTGGTTAGTTTTAAAAGCCCACCTGAAAAAAAAAAAATCAATATCAGTTTGAGTGTACGCTATATTTAGAACGTTTTCACTGCTTTTCCTCGCCACCAGACAGCCCTTCCAACAGGGGACTGAAGCTGTTATCACAAAGCCACCAGACTCTACTGACAAACAGTCATTTTACTTCACTGAACATTGCAGGAAGTTGCTGGCCCACACTTGGCTCAGTTGGTTAGTATGTAAGGTAAAGCGGTAAAAAGTACTCCAAATACAGCAAATGCTTAAATTGATATAGAAGTTTTTTTAGGTGGGTTTTGTTAGGCTGCTAAACACACACTGCTTGACTTCCTTGCAGGTGGATTTGGTTTAACAAAGACACTAGCAAAGCAACGAAGTACATAAAATAAGCCCAGCAGAAACGTCAGGTAGGTCGGACCACAGTGTTTTACCATATATTTTTTAAATGTTACAGTTACGGCTAAAAAAATGACAACAGAAATAAAAAAAGCCTGCCAATTTCAGGTATCTCAGCAACTGAAAATTGCTGGTTGCTACCCGGAAGTGATTATTTACATTGGTGCACATCAGAGTGATTCATTCTATATGAGATAAAATTTCACTGTAAGTACCTAACTACAATTTTCTGTATTATATTTAGCATTTTTTGCATTTATGCTCAATCATAAATGAATCTTGGGGAATTCATTAACATGGCTGCTAATAAATACTGATCTGATATAATTCAGTTTACCACAGTTACCATTAAATTTGAAATATAGGTTCCGTTATCTAAATAAAAAATCTAGTCATGGTATCTTTACTTAATATATACATTTTTATTCCCGTAAGAAAGGTTCTAGCTTTATCAACACATACTTACAGTACATATATGGCTGCTGTCAAAGGGGACAGCCTCTTTTTTGCAACATATCTATAATCCATAACGTATGGTCCTTAACAAATGGCTTCAGTCATAGTTTATGAAGTAACTGCAGCATATGCAGTAAATGTACCTGTGGAAACAGTTACAGATCTGTTGCAGTAATAGTACACAGTAGCTCATTAAAATGGCTTCAGTCTCTAACACTTTCCACTCTTACCCAAACATGAGTGTAGTTTCTTTGTGTGAGAAGAACTCATTTTTGTTCCCACATCATGTAAACTATGCGTGCTAAGTCCAGCATCATCTGCCTTTTCAACAGACGTCCTGCTGGTTCAGGGTCAAGCTGAGGTTTAAAGGTCACCACACCCGACAGGACTTTGCACCTCGGTTCATAACCGACGACTCGGGGCAGCTGAATGCTTTCCGAAACTCTTCATAGTTACTCATCGCTCCGATAACTCTGCAGGGCGACAGTGATGGTAAAAGTCAGGTTTTGAGGATTGTGTGTGGAATCTTTAGTGTGTGTGTGTGTGTGTGTGTGTGTGTGTGTGTGTGTGTGTGTGTGAGCTCACCTGTATTTTGGTGGACTGTGAGCTCCACTCTGGATCTGGTCTCTGGCTGCTTCTGGTCTGTATGAGTTACATCTCACCTACAGAGTACAAGTACATAGGATAAATGGTTTCATTGTCAATGGGTGAGGTTACATGATGACTTGTCATTCGGAATGAAATAAATCTGAATGAAATCATTCATACAGTTTCTCCAGGTAGTTTACATGGGAAATATTCATTTCGAATGAGGGTTTACACGGGAGATCAGTTCAATCGCCTTTATTCAGGTTTGCGCAAGGTTTGGGGCAGGGAAGGTTTCTGATTGGATAGGGGGCGGGGCAGATGTTACGTGTTTAAGTTTACCGGAAGAAAACACTGTAGTCCTCGCTCCGGATAACAAGATGCTTGATGACGCCATTCTTAGTGCCTTTTTCGGGCTTGTTGTGCTTATATTCTTGAAGCAGCAGTATGACAACAACCTTGTTCTGCTAATGCTTTGTCTTCTGAGGAGGAGAAGGGAGGTAGAAGGTCAAAGAAGGGAGACAGAAGACCGTGCTGTGGTGAATGGAACCGGTTAGTGCAACGAGTCTGACTGTGCTATCTCAGCCCGTTGCTATGTGCGCTATATACGTCATCACACCAGAAGGGCAAGGAAACGAGCATGCGCAGAAAGACCAGAATGAACTTAAAAAGGAATGAGTGTATACGAGTGCGAGAAATTCTTTCATTCGGAATTAGAAACAGACTATTCCAGCCCCTTACATCAGATTGAATTATCAATCGCATTGGCCATTTTCAATCCGAATTAGGTGTTTACAAGATCACTTTCAATAGGAATGAACTTTCATTCCGAATGAAAAGGGAATTAAACTGTCCATGTAAACACACTGAATGTGTACTAAGGACCAGTTTTGAGAAGTAGCTAGTTACATGTTACTAAATTACAAAATACAAGTAAATGTTATCAGTTAAATGTTAATGAAGAAAACATATGTAAACTACTCAAAATGTTGGTGATTACAGAGGGGTCACATCAAAAATATATTCTTTCTCGTAAAAAAGTTTATATGTAGAATATAACTTTCATTCTTTGTCTTTTTATCGTGTATAAACGCTGTCTTTTGGCAGAGCCTATTTCTGGACATTTTTCAGTTTTATTGCGCAGCTTAAATCATTTGTTAGAAAAGCAATGGAATGTAATAAGTTTGATGAAGTACTTAAAATAGTTGCATAACTAGTAATCTGTAACCTATTACACTTCAAATGTAACCCTGCCAACACTGCTAGGTACAAATGTTACTCCTACAGATTCGAGGTTGCTGGACAGCGGCACACTGGAGACTGATTTGTTTGCCCACAGGCGGCTGCCGTGGCAGGGCCACGTCCCCGCGTCCTTGATCTTTGGTTTTCCAGCGGACCATTCGAGCAAGTCCGGCTTCTCTGCTGCTAAAGCTGCTGCCGGGATACAGCTGAGAAGAAGCCGGCTGCTAATGCTATGTACCGGGACACTGCTAATGCTGCTGCAGGGATACAGCTGAGGAGAAGCCGGCTGCTAATGCTATGTACCGGGACACTGCTAATGCTGCTGCCGGGATACAGCTGAGGAGGAGCCGGTTGCTAATGCTATGTACCGGGACACCACTAATGCTGCTTGCCGTGCTGCTGTAGCTCAGTTGTAACTGTAACTGATGCTGAGACTCTACTGACTGCGTGACTGGTAGACAGCGGTGGGTGGCGCAACAGGCCAAAACACAAATTCAAAACATAAACATGATTTGCGGACCGTAAAATATTTTTTTTAAATGCGAATATTCTGGCTGGACTATTGTTGTCAGTGAGCTCAGTATGTTATATGAACATTATTCCTTAGTCTCTTTGACATATTAGGAGGATTTTACGACTATTCGCTTTAGATTTCTTACATATAGCTCCTTTAAGAAACAATAAAGAAATTACTAATTAAGCAGAATGGCTCCATCACAATAATATAGGTTATATTATAATTACTGATGTATTTACGTGCATCACTTTAATGCTACAGTTGGTAAATGTGAAGCTAATTTTAATACTTATATATTACTTGCTATATTAATTAGCTTAATCTATAATAATGCATCCTAATTAATTTGTTGATTATATTTTGTTTTAATAATCTAAATCGATAAAGTAACTAAAGCTGTCAAATAAATGTAGTGCAGTAGAAAATACAATATTTGCCTCTGAAATGTAGTGGAGTAAAAGCAATAAGCAGCAAAAGATGGAATTATTTCAAATGAAGAACAAATACTTCAAAATCACCCTTGGGTACAGGACTCAAGTAAATGTACTTTGTTACTTTCCACCACTGCTCATATGGATTTAAATTAACAGTTTGATTTTATGACACATTTGATTACACATTGCAATTTCTGAACCACAAACACAACTGATATAAGGACTAATGTAATGTCATACAGCTTTAGATTTTACAGTTGAAACTGCCTTGAAAGCTGTAAATCTTACCAGTTTAAGCCTTACAGCAACTCAACTTTAAAGGGGCAGTTCACCCCAAAATGAAAAAAACTATTCCTTCCTCTTACCTATAGTGCTGTTTATCAGATTAAGTTGTTTTGGTGTGAGCTGCAGAGTGCTGGAGATACCAGCTGTACAGATGTCTGCCTTTTCTCCAATACAATGGAACTAGTTGACACTCGGCTTGTGGTGCTCAAAGCGCCAAAAAGTTAATTTGAAAAACTCAACAGCAATGTCTCTTCCCAGAAATCATGACCTGGTTACTTAAGATAATCCACAGACCTTGTTGTGAGCAGTTTCATGTAGGGGCTATTTTCTTTCTAACGAACTACACCTGGCAATCGTATCACCATGCAGAAGGAAGTGGGCATCTACTCATGGGCGAGAGGCTCCTGCTTGTGTCAGCGCAAAATGTAAACATTAATGGGGTCCTGCTTGGCTGAGCTGAAACATTAGCTATCTTAGTGGTACTAGGTGAGATATCAGTAGATGCACACATGGTGATATGGTTTGGGGGTGTATCTCAGTAGAAAGAAAATAGTTCCCACATAACATTGATCACAACAAGGTCTGTGGATTATCTTGAGTAACCGGGTCATGGCAGCAGACATCTCTACAGTCGATATCTCCATTACTCAGCAACTCACACCAAAACAATCCAGATTGATAAATAGCACTACAGGTAAGAGAAAAGATATATATTTTCATTTCAGGGCGAACAGTTCTTTTCACTTACTTCTGCTAAGCAGCTACTCAGGGGGAAATATTTAGACAGGACAACAGAGGAGCAGATAAGTGCTCTTACTGGTTGAATCATGGCGTTGGTAGAGTGGAAAAAATAGCTTGTGTCCTTACATGAGCATAGCTTAAGAAGAACAGTTGGTTGTTGTTCAGTTCGACTCCAGGCAGCCGAGGCTCCTCCACACCACCTCTGCTCTCATCCACCCACCGCCTGTACGCCTGCACACAAACATACAGGGAACATTTTCTCACCTGGGTTTCTAAGCATGACAATGGCAAGTTTTATTAATAGTCCTTTCACACAATGGAAATGTGGGGTTTCGAAATACAGGTAACTCACAACTAAATGCTAACCAATTACAAACATAGGTGCAGGTGATAAACATAGGCGTCACGACAAACAAACACATGCCAAGGTAATAACAAGCACAGGGGAAACTACTGAGGGCATGCACTGGTATTCATGCTGGTTCACTGGCACGGCTTACTGGCACACCTGAACACAATAAAATCATAATTAAAGTAATTAGTTACACCAATAATTTTCAGTGTGAAAGGTCAAGTGTCTGCTTTTAAAAACGCCTAAAAATGTTTTCGCAAGATCAGGAAAGGCTTGTTTTCTGTCATGTAAGAAAACAGATCATACCCTAAAAGACTCTCTGATTCCTCCATTGTCTGCTATGTTTTCTGCCAGAGTCCTCTTGCCTCGCACCTAGAGAACAAAAAAGAAACCCCACAAAGCACAAATTCTCACATTATTACTTCAAGTATTTATCAAGGTTACAGTCATACATTCTGGATCAGAGCGACCTGACTCTGACTACTGAAACACATTACATAGCACATAATAAAAACAGAAATACACACTTGAATAAGCCTGTAAAGTGTCAGACTGACATTATGCAAGAATATTCTTGACTGGATTGTTATTCTAATGTGCTTTAATGTTTTTAAGGGATTATTTTGTTGCTGTACATTCTGTAGAGTCAAACTTCTTACATTCAGGCTTGCTTCCTCCCAGTGGTAGCCATTATACTGCTCAATCATACACTGTGTCTTCTCATTGAAGGCTATTACAGACGAGTTGCTCCACCACTGGTCGAGGTTGCCATTCTTGTCATATTTGCGACCTGTTCATGAAAAACATTACATACAAAATAAATTACCACTGTGTTAGAAATTTCTGATGTGGTTTTCTGAGGTCATTGTTGGTGATCAGTATTTACCGTTATTGTCGAAGCCATGTGTTAACTCATGTCCTACTATCACCCCGATGGCACCGTAACTTAAAGATCTGGAAACATATAACAAAATGAGTTACAACATTTAAAACAGGGAAATTTCTTCACACAATAATTTAAATTGAATTGCTGCGGGATGATTTAAACAGTTTGCAAAGAGGACTTGATAATACAAATAGGCTACATGTTATGAGTAAACTCTGTAAAATTCCATTAGCAACCAAGCTAACAAACATTATACCTGTCAGTTAGCGAACTCACTAGCTTGGAGAGCTTTTTTAACCCTTCAATAACTCTTCATAGAATGGAATACTTACCAATACTGAGAACAAAGTAATAGGGGAGAGTAAACAGCAAAGTACAAAGACAATAGAAAGAAGCTATTGTAGCTGACTAGCATTAGCATGTTCCCTGGCTGGCTAGAGTGTTAGCTTTGCCAGCCAATGGACAGCTATCTGCTAATAATTTAAACTAAATTTCCATATTGACGTAGTTTGACTAAAGCTCTGGTTGTTTTTTTATGCTTTAAAATGTTACTTGTTAGAGTAGACACTTCACTGCTAACTTTTCTTGGTTAGCATGATCATCATCATTGCTAATAGCTGCTGTTACAGAAGAGAAATGCAGTCACATCCTGCTCTGCTTTTCTGAAATAACAAGATTATCAGAGATATCTGAGAAAACTTGTTATGGAAAAATATTTCTGCTCTTGCTTTTCTGCTTTAATGAGATAATATTCTACTTAATTTAGAAAAAATGGAATTCACTGGATTATTATCCTTTTAATTCAGGAAAACAAGATTTTTTCCCCATGAGGTAATCTCAAGATCCACAGATAATATTGTTGTTAATTCTGAATAACAAGGCAAATATTTTTACCCATGATAGTTTCCTCAGAATTGAGATAACAACCTTGTTTATTCAGAAAACCATTAAACGCATTATGCTTCTGTAGTTTCTCCCTGGAATTCCATAAATGTTTTGAAAATGCAAGGCAAGGACAGGTGCTGACAGTATTTACACTGGTTTTCCAGCAAGTATTATGCAGAAAATATCTGTAATTAGGCTTTCAAGACACTGTAGCAAAGCTATTTCCAAAACAAAGCCTTGTTTTTAGGACTGTCACTTTCATTGACTGCATTAATTGGTGCACAGTACAGTGTCATTAAGAGATTTGCTTTAACTTCCATTTGAAAAAGAAAAGACTACAAAAATTATTTTTTAGTATTATGACTACGTTTAGTTTTTGGAAAACAAACTAATAAATCCTGTGAATTTCAGACATATCTTTCATTAGCCGTATACTGTACAAAAAGTATTGAGAATTATTTCATTTGTGGTTGCGAAATATTTACAAATGAAGAAAAAAAAAAAAAACAATCTATTTTGGGACTAAAACTGACCTAAAAATAAAATTATAACTTATTAAAAAACAGATGACTCAGCAGAAGGTACTGGATTATGCTGTTTGTCCACAGGCCTCAGCACTTTACTTCTTCATTGTGGTTTTCTGTCAGGACATTCATGTCACAATAATTATTTCAGAGCTTCACATTCTCCTGAGTAAAAAGCATGAGGCTGCACTTTTCTTTGGTCTGTTAGTAGAGCATGTTACATTTCTTTAATCTCACCTTGGATACTCTCTTCCCCAAAAGAAGGGTTTTTGAAGCTCTCCCGCGGGAAATCCTAAATGAGAAGATCAAAATAGTTTGAGTCTGTGTGTCTTTAGCCCCGTCCAGACAGGATTCATTTACTGAACAAGGTCGGCCTTTTTTCTTCTCCAGCCTGTATGAGGCAACGTTATTTGTGTTTAAACACTGTGATTTGTCAGGAGAATAACTATTATAAAACAGATCAAATTTGACCTGTTTTAGAAAGCACTCCTCATGTCCTCTCTGTCAGGTTTAGTTTGTTTTTAATGCAAAGCCCCAATTATTTCTGACAATGAAATGCCTACTCAGCCATTTCAAAGGTTTAATAATCCCCAAAAATGTATCCTAGGCAGATACTTAATTGAAATCACTGAGGTGCGGTGTGGCGTCAGCCTGTCTGGACAGAACTTAAGAAGTCAAGAACTTCTGAATACTTAAATAAAATATTAACATCTCAATAATCAATCTTACGGATCTGATTCGTGGAGGAACTGTAGAAGGCGTTCACAGTCGTTGGGTTTGTAAACCACCTGCAACACAAACACACGTACACATTATGGCATGAATGAGGAAATAAAACAAAAAGTCACAGCATGTCGACACAGATTAGTCCTGTCACTCACTCTGTACGTGGGACGCTCTTTCGGAGCCAGGCGATATCCGACTGGGCGATGAACTTCAATGTCTGCATCACATTGCCGTAGTAGTCCCTCTCACTGAACGCTAACTGAAGCATACACAAACGCAAATACACACTGTTAAGTACTGCACTTTTTAAAAGTAACCCCACAGTTAAGCTAACGTGTGCAAAAATTCTATTTGGGAAAAAAATATTAGTTTAATTGGCCTCTCTGAGCCTGTTTATACCTGGTTTTAACATGTGTTTCAGTGATTCCAACACAAGTGGACAGTTGAGACACATCACCGTTCACACCTATGTCTATCATGCGTATCCAGCTTACCACTTGCGTTCAGATGTTGTTACTGTTTACGACACGTACGCCACAAGTTTAAAGGACTCCATGCACAGCTATGTCAATACTCTCGTTAGCTGTTCGCTCGTCTTGTTAGCGCTTGTGTCGGTACAGCTGAAGATATCGCTGTCAGCAGAATTCAACATGTCTCCTTCTATAGGGCAAAATGACAGATGGTCACGCAACCCTTCATCCAACTAGTTGTAAAATGGGCAAGTTATAGAACATTACCTCAAGTCATCAAGTTTTCTTTAGGAAATTGAGGTAAAACAGGCTGAGTCATTATGTGAAGGAAGTACTTCTTTAAATGTTAAGATTTTTAAGATATAAGCACATATTTGCTAATCAAAAATCAATGCAACTAAGACAAACAGGTGATAAACATTTCTGCCCATGAATCTCTTGAAGTCACATTTATAGGCAAGTAGATGCAAGGAAAAATATAAAATAAGAAACAATCAAACTTATATTTTTTGCCTTCTTATTTGCTGATTTTACGTTTTCATTTCTGATATTAAGTTGTACCCCTGCTATGCTAAAGAACCAGCTTTTACTAGTGTTATACAAACCTCCTTTAAATCTTCATTGAGGTAGGTGTCGTTCAGTATAAACTCGGGGTAGCCAACCTTAGCCAGAACTGCATGAGCCTTGAGAGAGGGAGACAAGAGAGTGAATGTGACGGAGGATTTACACAGATTTTATATAATCATAAACACAACTGAATACGATTAAATTCTGTTACAAGGAATAAAGAGTGAGATTCACAGTCAAGGTGCCCTGACAAAAAAAATAATCCTAACACAGCTTTGTTACATAAGAGATAAAGAGCCAATGGGAACAATAAAGAGTTAGTGTTGAAGAAAAACTCAAGGTGAACTGGATGTGTTTAAATGCTTTCAACATCGTCGTTTCAACAGATTTGCTGGATGAGGAGAAAAGGTTCAAGGAGAAAAGAACTCCATTAAAGGAGCACTTAAAAGTCAATGGTCCTCCACATACAAAGACAGCAAAATGAATGACGGCACGACGCCGCTGTGTCAAAGAAAAACAAGGTCTTAAATCAAAAAAATGTGTGAGCACTCATAATGACATGAGAAGAAGCAGACACAGACATCAAAGTAATATTATTCTCATTAGAATTCGGTCAATATTCTGGTTTAAAGCCGCAGTAGGTATTCATGTTAAGAATAAGTTAAATAAGTGTGAGTTATTTGAAAGGGGTCATTCATGATGACAACACAGCAGCTCTACTGAGCTTTTAGCCTCTTTTAGCTTATTGCTTGGGCTTTTCATGTGACATCTGAAGTACCAGGTAGTGTCTGTGAGTGGCCAGCATTCAGCAGGTTGAGGGTGGCAACAGACAGAGCCAGTGTGTGTGGGTGGAGCTGGATTCTCTGGTGGCAGTGTCAGAGAGGAGGATGCTGTGTAAGTTATATGCCGTCTTGGACAATGTCTCCCACCCACTCCATGGTGAGCTGGTCAAGCACTGAGGTATATTCAGTGCAGGACTCATTCCTCTAAGATGCACCACAGGAAGTCATTGCTGCCTGTGGCCATCAAACTTCTCAACTCCTCCCGCAGAGTGTCAGACTCTGAGTTAAAAGACTGGCCTTTGGACTTGTTTCACCCAGAAGTCACTGTAACCCACAATTGATTTATTATTCATATTTTAACTGTTTAATATTTATGTGTAATATTAAGTTTATTAATAAATTATATGAAAAAAGGGGGAGGACTTGATAAGTATTCACCTCCTCCTTCTCCTTTTCAGACATGAAATACTTATCCTGTTTACTAAATATGTCTGCTGGGTATTCTGGTTTTGCTTTCTAACTTACATCTTTAATTTTCATTTCTTTTGCATGTTCGAAACAAATCTTCATCATCATCAAATATTTCTTTTAAGTAATGTTCTAAGTTATTCCTACTTATACTATTCTTGCATTAATATTTAACAAACTGTGTCACAAATATTTACACATTTTTCCAATTCTATCTATCTATCTATCTATCTATCTATCTATCTATCTATCTATCTATCTATCTATCTATCTATCCTCTAATAATTTCTCTATACCTAAAGAGACAGATTTTTTTGCTTGGGATTTGGTGTAAACCACAACGATGCTGCCCCTAAGTGGCCACCAAAAAAAGTGGCTTAAACTTAAAAAAAAGAAAAAAGAAAAAAAGAAATAGGTTTTCAGATTATTACAGTGGCTGTGGAGTTACTGTCCAGACTAATTTGGGACTTGACTCTCTAAAAGCTTTGTATTACACCTGAGGGCAGCACCTTACATCCAGCATCACACACATAGACTGTAAAAATAATGGACATAGCTACCATGACGTCACTCATTGGATTGTGGACTCATTGGATTGTGGACTTGTGTGACCATATTTGGCGAGAGGGTGGAGATGTGGAAGAGCGAGGGGTGGATCTGACTGAGAAGCTAAGGACGCAACGGCAGACAGCCTGTCACTCAATGCCTCCCGCCCTTAATTACGCGTAACTTTAAGCCTTAATAAAATGTAAAAGGGTAAGTTGTATAAAAAATTACCTCCCCACAATTGCAATCGATGCTGAAATTAGCTACAGAGACCAAAACTGTACCAGGCTGTAAACGTGTTTATTTCTGCTGTAAAACTGGGCATTTTAACATGGGGGCCTATGGGGATTGACTCACTTTTGGAGCCAGCCTCAAGTGGCCATTCAGAGAACTGCAATTTTTGACACTTCTGTCATTTTTACGTCCCGAGTCGTGTGTCTGATGCTTGTTCTTGTCAGCTCACTGTAGGTTGTCTTGTCATTTGTTGGATAAGCTAGTAAAACCTTAACCAAAAAGTTGTTTGTTAATGCAACATTTGCCTTAACCCCAAGAAAAAACCTACAGGAGACCTCACACCTAACTGCAACTTCAAACAGCGATGATGTTTCTTCTTTTTGAGATGACTGAGTTACAAAGATACACATAGATTTTTGCTCCTTGCACTGCTGCGCTGCTGCTGCATAAATAGACTTCCCTGCAGATTTTCAAATTACTTTAACCTGACTGCAGCTGAATTCTTAAAGTGACCATCATGACATTATAATGATAAATATGTACAACTAAATTGTGCTGAAATATGATATTTAGATGGACTACACTATGTCCAGCAACAAAAATCTATTCAGATGTATTCTGTATTCTGTATTCTGATATCAATGTGGTATCAGGCTTACAAGAAAGGCTATTTATTTCCATGTAAATATAAGACTGATGATTAAGGAAAACATGAATAGTATATTCTGTGTGTAGCATGTACTCGGTCTATTTAGCCTAATGTTCAAAGCTTTAGCCCATTCTTTGCCACTCAGTCCAACTTCTCATTTGCATCCATTCATCCATTTTCATCTGCTTATCCGAGGCTGGGTTGCGGGGGCAGCAGGCCAAGCAAAGCACCCCGGACATCCCTCTCCCCAGCAACGCTTTCCAGCTCCTCCTGGGGGACCCCAAGGCGTTCCCAGGCCAGATAAGATATGTAATCCCTCCAGCATGTTCTTGGTCTGCCTCTGGGCCTCCTACCAGTGGGACGTACCTGGAACACCTCGAACGGGAGGCACCTAGTAGGCATCCTGATCAGATGTCCGAACCACATTAACTGACCCCTTTTGACATGAAGGAGCAGCGGCTCTACTCTGAGCTCCCTCCAGATGTCTGAACTCCTTACCCTATCTCTAAGGCTGAGCCCAGCCACCCCACGGCAGAAACTCATTTCGGCCGCTTGTATCGGTGATCTCATTCTTTTGGTCACTACCCAGAGCTCATGACCATAGGTGAGGGTTGGGACGTAGATGGACCAGTAAATCGAAAGTTTCGCCTTCCGGCTCAGCTCCCTCTTCACCACCTGTTTCGTCATTTGCATCCAGCCAAAATAATTCAGTATTTTTCTGCTGCATTCCTACAAGGTGCACCTTGAACGTGCACTCAAAGCACGGGCTGAGACAGTCATAGAACTCGCCAAAAAATGCATTACTACGTCTTGCAAAACCACACCCATCCTTGTGAAAAAAAGTTTTTAGGGAGTTCTGGGATAGGACAGAGGAAATAGGAAGAAACAAAGAAAAAAAAAGAAAAAAAAAAGGAAATAGGAAGAAACATGGTGATAAGGCTGGCATCTGTTCTTGCCTTCTCTATGGCTCTCTTCTTCGTTGGATCATCCATCCAGTCGTTCTCCTTCTCCAGCATGTCGATGAACGCCCAGCGAACGCCCTGGATCAGCTCCTCCATCTGAAAAAACACACACTCAAATTAATTAGAGAGCGTTTACAAAAAATAAAGCGCCCGGTCTCACCGCCACATAAACACACACACCCGCACTGACGCAAATGACACAACATTAAATGCCTGACATCATCTCCAGGTGACACACAGACAAAATACACTCAACACGAACATCTGTTACACATATACAAAAATAAAACATGTGACCCACGATTTAGGCAATGATGTCATTTCCAGAACACACGCACCATGTGTTTCTTGTCCTCCTGGAAGTGTGTGTTGACAAAGAGGCGCCCGGTGGCATAAACAAGCGAGTTCTCCACGTAGTTAACGCACTTATCCCAACGCGGGGTCAGAGAGGTGGTTCCCGTGGTTACCTGGTGGGGATGTGAGAGACGGAGATGCAAGGTGACATTGTCTCTCCCTTCACATGGCACTAACTTACACTGTTAGTCTGTCAGCCTCTGTATCGTCACTTTGGGTGGGAAATTTTTGGGACTGACATTCAAATATGAAATTATTTCACATATATTATAATTTGTGTTTATGGCAGGCTGTGAAGTAAACTGGGAGCTCCCTCTGAAGTCTTAAAAATAGAAAATCGTGGCATTCAAAATTACATAACTTTCCCAGCTCTCTAATTACTGTCATGAACATTTGGGGACTTTGGGGACAGAGATTGAGAAAAGAGTGTTGGCTTCCTACTTATATTTTTTCAGGATTTTAGGCTTTCCTTTTTATGTATTCATATGAGGCTGAAGCTGTGTCCTGATTTCATACCTCGTACTAATTCCAATCAAGTTTTGAGTAAGTCACTTCCAATCGGAAAAGTGACAAAGTATACAAACTAACTGCACAGTAAATGACCCTGCAATGAGTGTTTTAAATTTCAAGACTTATTTATTCTCAAAGGCATTTTTATTCTTTATATACACTTGTCTTTGATTTATATAACTATTCGAATGCTTTTTATTGTCATATTTGTAACTGTAAAGCACTTTGTAACACTAATTTTGGAGAGTTCTAGGAGTAGAGTTGCAACGGTATGATATTTTCACGGTATAATAACATATCGCGGTTTCACAGTATAACAGAATTTATATCATTAGCAATCAGACTGACCCTTACAGGAATGAAAAACGGAAGGGTTATTGTCAGTTGAACAAACGTTTTATTACTATAACTGAAACTTGAAACCATTATGTCAATGGAAGTATGTGTAAAAAGTCTCCCCTTTGAAAATAACTAAAATAAAGGAGAGACTCTCAGTCCAGTTACATTTTTTTCCAATATCATAGAAAGGCAAATGTTGACAGTATAATAACCATCAACCTTTATATCATGGTATACCTTGAAACCGGTATATCGCTGCAACCCTATCTATGAGTTCTACTAACTTTCATACAATACACAAAGGAATTGAAGGAACTACTCACAGCTACAAAACAATTAAACAAAATGCAGCATCATTCAAAAATGACACTTTGATATGCTTTGGCCCATATCTTGCACTATTAGCAGGGTTCCCACAGTCATGGAATTCCTGGAAACTTATGAAAAAAAAAAAAAAAAAGGGAAAAATTTCCAGGCCTGGAAATGGTTTGGCATTGACGGAATGTTTTGGAGAAGTTCTGAATATACATTGTTTGGGTTATCATTTAAAATATGTCAACAAAAAAATCCCAATGCTGTATGTTCCCTGTATTACGGATTTAAAATCTAGTGCTGCACTGCATCACTGCTGAACTGTCACTAGTGTCACGTGATAAACATTGATGTATGCAGCTAATTTGCAGTGAGAGTGTCTCATGAGCGAGTCAATTAGCAAGCGCTTGCAAATTTGCTTACATCAAAATGCCCAAGAAGCACATTTTAGTAATGTATGGCTTACAAATAACAAATACATTAGGCTACATGGCTTGAGAGAGGCAGACTGTAGCCGCCTTTAATGTAGACTCTGCACCAAAACGTCTGACATTGGCAACATGGGGGAAACAGCTCTACTCAGCCACACTAAGGAAAAAGCATCAAGAAGATCAAAAGGCGACTCAACAGACTGCCAGCATCTGCACATATTTCACAGCATTTCTACCATCACAGCATCAGTAGAGCTGTGAGACAACTTCAACCAGCGCTCAACCAATCTACTGCCACATCCAATGACCTGCCTACTCATTTTAAACTACTTATTTAAAGCCATGGAAATGGGGTAAAATATGATGGCAAAGCATTGAAAATTAATTGGTAAAAATGGGTGGGAACGCTGTTTCAGGTTCAAAACAGCACAAGCAAGCAGGGTTGTAAAAGGATTTTAAAACATACTGACATCACTTGGAAGTTTTTGATGTGACAAAAAAAAAAAAGGGGGCTGTTTTTTTTTTTTTGTTATATGTTAAGAAGCAGCTGGATAGCTCATTGGTTAAGTTTAGGGGATCAATTCCTGGTCAGGGAAGAGCAACACATATCCAGTCTGGACCCTTAGGCAACACTCTTAATGCTGCTAGCCACTTTAGGATCAGTGAACCTGCAAACACAAGAGTCATACAGGCTCGGACATCACCTACATCAACAAGGTCCGCGTCAGGGCACCCTGATGAGAAATAGGCTACTAGAAAAGGACATATGGAATTCTTAGAATGCTTCTATACAAGTAACCCCAGTGAGAGGGGCTAGATGAAGAGGGTGTGGGATATATGGATACTTTGAAACCCAACATCTAGGCTGACAAAGCTACAACTCATAACTCAACGTTCGAACATCCACAAACAGTACGTTATTACAACTAGAGATTGATGAGGTACAACAAACATGCTATGGCAAGGGGGAACCAGGACAACAGGCCAAAGTGGGTATGTCATCATCATCATCATCCTCACACTCTGAGACTGGAAGCCTCAAGCCCTTACTACACAGTTTCCCTTACAACAAGGGCAAATGACCTGAGATTGAAAATCATAGATAAGCTGGAAACCCAGCACCCCCATAGTCACTAAGGCTAAGTGACAAAGTACCCTCTGAAAGTCTGCTAGATGATGTGAATGCAGTGCTACAAACTATCCCCACTAGGACCACAACTGAGACCAATCAGCTGATACAGTATACACTACAGCAACAGTAATCCTAGAGATGCTTGGCTACAAGATGAACACCATGAACTACTAAAAACATTACCCCCCATGGACACGGAGGCTGGAGGCCAAGATCAAGGAAACAGTTAGTCAACTTTCAGAGCTACTGAGAGGTGTGGGGAAAATATAGATATATATACTGACACTTCTAGGAATTGGGTAGAAATGTAGAAAGGTAGTGTGAGATCTGGACACAGCTTCAGTGGTACATTAAAGGCTTGCTTCGAGAGAGTCATTTGTAGTTTGTGCATTTAGAAGAAGTCTAAAGGAAGTCATGAATTAGTCTGACTCTGGGTCAGACGTAGAGTTTGTTAAATGAACTAGGAATTCAGGCCTCTTCATGTATACACTAAAGCTACATAGGATAATCTAAACCAAATTCCAGTGTTTCACAGCCAAACACTCTCCATACATGTTGTATAATGTGGGACAGCTACAAACCATGTATCTGCAAAAGGTCAACAGACCTACATTTCTACACAATTCAATGGGTTTAAGAGCCCCCCCCCCCCCCCCCCCCCAAACCCATTTCATTCTTTAGTTAATCTAATCACTTAAAAAATAATTGATTATGGACATGTATTTTGTAGATTTTTTTCAGTACCAACCCGAGCAAAATCCAGGTATCTGTAAAGGAAACGCCGGCTCAGAGTAGTGATCCTGGAAAAAACTGTCCTCCACTGTACGTAGTTAGCAACAGTCCTGGAAAGAAAGAGAAAGAGAGGAGGGACATTAATTAAAAACCTACATGTAATCTCATTATACATTATAATATACTTATAATGAGAGACAGGAGCCCTCAAGCCCCACTGTGTGCTCATCTGTCTGTGTGTGTTCTCTGTCTGGCTGTTCCCGTGTGGTGTGTGTGTGTGTGTGTGTGTGTGTGTACCTGGGATCTGTGGTGTTAATGAGCTTGAAAAGTTCCTTGAAGTACTGCGGCGCTCGGACGATGACGTTCTCAGAGGAAGAGACAGACCGAGCTGGGTCAGCTTTAGACTCCACTACAGTTTTTACAAAACTCAGCCAATCAAACTGCAGACAGAAGCAGTGATAGGGGTTATAATATTTATTAAAAAGACACTGAGGTGAAAACAAGCTATATTGGGATATAATTCACTTTATTTGCTGTCAGTTTTTTAAATAAGAGTTTATATCTCTTCTTAAAAGTGTGTACATATAATTTATGACATGATAAATACAAATACATGGTATTCTATTGATCCATACTTGGAGGAAGATCTTATTTCTAATGTTATGATGTTTAAATGATTTGTGCAGGATGAATAAAGACTTCTGGCTGCTTGTCTTACACCAGGGATACTAAAATTGCTTTACCTCGGGGCCACTTTTGCAAAATGACACCAGGGGCCAGTTAATAAACAAACATTAATAATATTTATCAGTAAAAAATGAACTGCTTGTTTTCAATCTGTCAGTGTTTGCTGTCCTCATTAATCTTTGCCAAGAGGCAAATCCAGTCGCAGTAGGCCCGCAGGTCAGGTGTACAGTACACAGGAGTGTTTCTAGGATTAGAGAACATTCAGGGTGTAGCCTGAGACTCTGTCTGAAGGATCCTCCCTTGGCATTTTTTCTTTGATAATAACGAATAATGATTTTTTTCATGCAGTGTGGAGCCTTTTTTACATTCAAAAGACAAAAAAATACCACAGTGTGAATCAATCTATCTTTATTGTGAATTCGAAAATGGTTGGCGGGCCACCTGGCACCCTATCCTGGACCAGATTTGGCCAGTAGGCCGCAATTTGAGAATAAGTGTCTTCCACCCTAAAGTAGGGGTGATCAAAGTTTAGATAAGTGCCAATTTACAGAGCCAGCATATCATCCAGGGCCACACAGGTTCAGGACAAACCAAGGCGGCCACTTTCACCAAGCATCCCCACACAAACTCTCCATCACTGAACTGTCTACCAGACTTAGCAATTTTGTGAACGACTGTACCACAAAGTTTGTCTATGTTACACAGTCATTACTTTTCACACGATCTGTGAGGACTGACTGCGGGGCAGATACGTCTCGGAACTGTTCAACCTTATGTTTGGTCTCGATCAAACTGTTCAGCCTTACATTTGGGGCCTTCACTCATGAACTTGTTGCAGGATTTGTGGTTGGTCTCATAATGGTGTTTAACATAAAATTCCTTGAGCACCAAATTCACCCGTATGAAACTGTATCCCTTTATTTGTCCCCTGAGGTCCGCTGAAGTAAGAGTTCATCCATTTTTCCTGAAACCTCCTTTTCTCCTCAGCCATACAGCCTATTTCTGGGTGGCTTTTCCATTTCATTTCCACACAGACTGCCAAGTTGTCAACTGAAATTGCTAATTCTAGCTAACAGAATGAGCATTGATGAATGAATGTGAGGTGCCATGAGTTGCCAAGCATCGAGTAGCTGTCTATGAGTTGTCACCCCTAATGTGACAGATGTTTGTCAGGGAGGTGCAGTTTGCTGCAATAGTCGAGTGTATTACTGTAAATGCAAGATATTGAAAATAAAAGTATTACAATTGGCTGCAGATGTGTAAAATAAAATGCATGCAACTCATGTCACCTTTGGACCCAGCACAGAATGTCTCTGGGGGCAGCCATTGGTCTGCGGGGCACACTTCGAGCAACTATGCTCTATTTGAATTTTTTTCAAATTTATGCGTGCATGTTAATGTATTTGGTCATGAGTACTTTCACACAGAACATGAATATTCCCCAATGAAAAAGCTTTGTATTTCTTTTTTTTAAATGAGGTTATTCTGATCTTTCACACTGCACTTAAAGGCATAAACAAATAACGTTGTGTGGAACGGACATCATATCACAACATCATGACAATTTTGCAACTGTCGCAGATTTTGCATCACTGCCAGGCAAGTATTTTCCACTGAGTGTCTTTTATTCGTCACACCTAGAAATATACAAAATAAACCATGAAGAAGCTGGTCCTGGTATGGTTTTGAGACATAAGGGAGGATCTTAATTAATTTTAATTTTTTAAAATGTAGTTGAAATTGTCTGTACCTGTGGTATGGTGCGCTGCAGGCGAGAGAGTGAGTATCTGTTGTACATGTTCTCACTGGTGCGGTTTTCATAGGGAATCAGGATCTGCAGACACAATGAACAGTCTTATTAACACATGACTGATTCTAAATTCCATCATAAAATAATTTCCTTTTAAGTTGATGAATCAATTTCATATTTCACAGTTAATAATGCAGGGTTATAATTAGCTCCAGAGCCATTCGGGCCTATCAAATCATCTCCTTTTCCATACATTCAATGAAGTTATATATATCTGACATGACGTCTTTACATGAGCAAGTTTGGTCTCGAAGGCGAGAGCCTTCTCCATCTGGGTCAGTGCTGCTTTCTCTGGAGCACCCAGCATGACGGCTGTATCTACCATCAAACTGAGCAGGGCTGCACGATACTGGAGAGAGGGAGAGAGAGAGAGAGAGAAAAAGAGAGGCAGAAAAAGGCAGAAAGAGGCAAAAACAGACAAATGTCATTTGATCTTTCATCGCTGTAAGCTACTGTCACTACAACTATCAAACATCAGACACCATCAGACATCAATCAACACTTCCATCTGCACTGAGATACTATATTACCACTACATCAGTGTTATGTTTTTATTACCTGTTTTAAGGGGACAGATAAACAGCTGCAGACAACACTCATTAAATAATACCATTACCATTTAAAGCTATAGCTAAGTTTAAAAGCCTGTGTCCAAATAGGGGAGGAATATACGTACTGTTAAGATAAAATTATCATGAAAATGCATTTAAAAATAAACAAAATAAAATACAGACAGATCATCAACAATGATGATGAACATTTAATCATATAGTACTTTTCAAAACAGATGTTACAAAGTGCTTCACAAAACAATAAAAGCAATAAATGAAAGAGTAAAAAAAGTAACTGTTAAAACAGAACATACCAATAACAATAAAATATTAAAACAGAGTGCTAAAACAAGGTGTTGCAAAAACAGATATTAATTCATATATGTCTATGAATATATGCACAGATAAACCAAGCGCAAAAATAATAACACCCATTGTAATGTATTCATATATATGGATGTAGGTACATCTGTATGCCAGCATGAATGAACATATGTATGTACTTAGAAATATCATTTGTAGTGACTTTTAACAAAATGTCTAAACAAGCCACTGAGGGGTGTACAGGTGGCAATCCATTATTCTCAATACAATATACACATGCTCACCATAACATAGAAGAACAACAGCATTGTTCATATTTAATCAATAATACATTTAACAACTTCAGTCTTCCATGCAGATACTTCATGCTTACACAACATGCTTCCGTAACACGGTCAAAACCTTTCTACACACCTGATTTCCACTACCTGGAGCTCACCTGTATGCACTTCACACATGAATGCTCCACCCTGTGTTCAGTTTCATAGCTGCATGTGTACATTTATATTTACCTTGTGTTTAGATAAGGATAGAATAAACAAACAAAACTACATTATAGCTCCAACGATATTCATACATGTGTATATATGTATGTATGTATGTATGTATGTGTATACTGTATGAAGGAATAGCTTTCTCTTTCTTTCTTTCTTTTTCAGTCTTTCTGTTTGTATCACCAGATGTATAAAATAATAATAATCACAATAATTGCAAATACATGTAAATATATGAGATGTGTTTTGGTTGTGCTGATTCATGAATTCATTGCAATAACTATAAAAAAGCAATACAACAAAAAAGTAAGTAAGTAATGGAAATTTATAGATGGCAGAAGAAAATAAGCTTAGCTATTAAACAATGACACAGGTTGATATGTGGATTGTTTGAACACATATCAGGAGCCCTTATATCTACTGTTAGCCTTTTTTATCACTTATTTTTCATTGCAAAATCAGCAAATAAAAAGAGACAACCAATTGCTGATTGCCTGCTTGTTTACTGTTTGCTCCCCTTTGTAACCTAAATTAAAGTCTGTCCTCTGACTTTATGTAGACCTTTGTATGTGGGTGAAGAATGTATTATACCACCGATAGTGACAGTGTACTAATAGAATGACAGTGGGAGTTTTTCCAGTTGAGAAAAATTAGTCGCTGCATACTAATTGCATTTTTATTCTGGCCTAATGAGGCAGCTATTAGTGGAGCAATCAGTATCATCTGCCTCTTCTACAATTCAAGACTGCGTCGCATTTCCGAAAATGTTGACTGTGGAAAAAAGCTCTTGTTCCAATATAATATAATATAATATAATATAATATAATATAATATAATATAATATAATATAATATAATATAAGATAAAACCCAACATTAACTGCTGATATGTCAAGTGGCTAAAAAAAATTTCTGCTATAAGTCATCACTCAAGCAGGGAGGAAATAGCTGCTGCAGGAAGAGGAGTTTTTAGATGACAGGTTAAAAAGGGGTGAAAGATGAAGCAGAGACTCACCGCCCGGGCCGAGGAAGTGTTGGTGATGTAGTCCTCCCTGGAGGGCAGAGACAAGGACGCCTGATCGAGCTGCATGAAGATGGAGAGCAGAGGTTAGCTTCTGCTGCTTTTTGGGGTTGTTTATCTTTTGACTTTGGCTGCAGTGACAAAAAGCAAAATGTGACGGCACAAAGCACCAAAATTGTATCTGCCTACACGTCAATGCTAGAGGTTTTACATCTTTTAAATACAAACTGTGTAGATATGACATTAGAGGTTACTTTTTTCCCCAAATACCCTTCAGGCAACCATTAAATTACATTATTTTCACAATGGTACAAAAATCAGTAATCCATTACAGTCAAAGTTACTGTTTTGAATCCCTTTCGTTCTGAGTCTAAGAAGGCTATGACATTTTTTATTTGCGTTAGTATCCACCAATGTATAAGAGTACACATGGCTAGTTCCGATTTGACTAATAGTTGTGTAGTAGGAAAAAAACCCATCATGCTTAATGAAAAACAAAAGAGGGCTGCAGTGTTTGTAACCAAAGAACAAAAAGGATTTGCAAACCCAAATCAATGAGATTTGTAATAGATGTTTTAGTAATGAAGCTGTGAACAGGGAAGTTTGAAAACTCTTTTTGATGGCACTATCAAGTACACCAAAATTTGAAAGTCATCAGGAACAAAGCTTTTAACCATGTGATTTGCTCAAGGCTGATGTTCAGCAGCTGACTTTCAAATTTCAGCTACCTTGATATCACCAACCAGAGAAGTTTCTAAGAGAGTCCCTGCTTAAAACTGCAAAAATCAAGGTGGCTAAATATTTGCTGTGATGGATCACGTCCTGCAGTGCAACATTTGTCAGGTCTCTGCAAGTCAAATTTCAAACTGAGCTGGCAAACAAATGGCTACCTGGAAGGTAAGAAATCAATCAAAAAAGATGGGCTGTGTCTGAAATCACTCATTTCTCACTACACAGTCCACCATAGGGTGACTGTGCCATTTTGTAGTGCTGTCCGAAAGTAGAGTGGGAATTATTATACCCTATATAGTGGACTCAAAGTATCCCACAATGCATCTTGAAAAGTAGTGTACCATCGATGGTCACTAACCAAGCAATATATCCCATCATGCATTGAGCTGAAAGAACAGATGGACTTTTTTGGATGAACAAAGAGAAGGACAAGAGGAGAGAAAGCAGCTTGACTACAAGCTGTTGTACATGTTTAATAGTTTCTTAGCCATGTAATACATTGTCAAATTAATGTGTAGTTGTCAGTCCTATAAGAGATTTTTTAAAAATTGGACATTAATATTTCTCTGGTGTCTAACATTACTGTACAGAGAGGGGCTAACGCTAGCTGACTTTAGCAAGCTGGGTTGCTACTAGCCCTGATTTGTGTCGCACTGGCTTAATGCATAACATTACACATTACATTAGTGGTAGAGTTTGAAATCACACTGCTCTCTTTCTGCTTTTCTGTCTGCCGCTGTAACGCCATTAATGGGCCTATATTTAATGTGAGCAGAGCAGCACATCACAACACAGTACTTTGTAACATTATTTATCAATTTGGGGTAAATCCACTCACTATAATATCACGTATTTATCACAAATATGCATGCCAGTGTTTGTTATAGATGGTTCACCAGCCGACGTTGAAATGGCACATTTTAATTGTTGGATGGAAATGAAGTAACAGTGATATTAATGGAGCAGAGAAAATTACTCAGGTAGTGTCTGAAAGTGTTTTTCATGTTGCAAATGAGCTCACGATATAGTCCTCTACATAGAACCCACAGGGAGTATGAATGACTGGATGATTTCAAACACAGCCATGGTATGTTTTTGGATAATGGTCTGCAGCAATATAAAAGTATTCACCATATGCACTTGATTGATTAAAATCCACAAACCACAAGTATTGTCCTTAAAAGGAAAAATTCCATATTTGGGGGAATATGCTTTTGCACATTTTTGTCGAGACTTTGATATAATAACACTCTCATATTCACATTGTTAAATATGAAGCTACAGCCAGCAGATGCTTTCGTTAGCTTATGACATACAGTAAAGACTTGAAACAGGGGGGAACAGCTAGCCTGGCTCTGTCCAAAGATAACAAAATCTGCCTACCAGCACTTTAGAATCTCACTAATACCCCTTTTCCACCAAAATTTTTAGATTTTTTTTAAACATGCAAACACCCACTAAAAACAGGTGATAGACCCCTTTCCCATTGCCAGTAGCCCAGAGGTTGGGTACACGACTTTGCAGTAGACGAGTATGCCTTTCTGTTTTGATTTTTTTCTAGTGTGTCATGTTTAATGACTCATACAGAAAACAGGTTGGTAAACAGTAGAAAGCAGCATGGAGGCTAGTGAAAATCTTACAGTGGTTACTTCTTTTTTATGTTTCTTACTTATTCAGTCTCCTTTTCAAACTCAGCACCGACTCAATTTGAATGAATGTACAAGTGCTGCTTGGGTGGAAATAGAGAGTGTTTCATGGTGGCCCGACATTGCATTGCGCTGGTAAAAGGGGCTGAAGTTAGCACATCCACATGGGCGTTATATTTCCATGTGCCTATCAGAGCCAATCAGAGCTGGAGCCAATAAATACCTATGACTACAACAGAATCATTTGACCCAAATGTGAATGTCGATTGTAATCTTTCCCATCAAATAAAAAACCCAGATGTTAGCTGGTGTTAGTGTTTTTTTGTTTACTTTTTGTACAGTGGAAAAGAGGCGTAATTAACACACTGTATATCTTAATCGTTTAATTCGTTCAAAAACTGGGGTGTAAAAAAGACAACCTGTGGCGTTGAACAAATAAGCATTTTTTCCAAATGCATGCATCAAGTGAACTGTGGATGTCTGACCTTGATGATGTAGTGCAAGGAGTTTTTGTCATCGGGGGAGACGTACAGGCGAATCAGGACACTCTTACTGTGCTGGTTCCTCATTTCTGCCAGGGTCTTCAGGAGGTTCCACTCGCCTGCTGACCACTGATACTCCCCGCCGAGCCCATCCCCCACAACAGGCCACCGAAACTCAGGCTGTCTAAGTGTTTTCAGCATTGGTTTGGTGTCCATCTGCTCCAGTATAGCTATGTAAGCAAACACAGAAATTAAGAAATTAGCATGAAGTACGGCATTTTGTTTGAATGGTTGCTTTTACTACTTTTCAGGTTGTATTTTTTGTATTTAGATGCTATTTTCCCTTTTTGTCATCTGTTGTATCTTATTGCTTTTGCCTCTGCAGTGACCTAGATCTGCCATGGCAATCAATAAAAGCTCATCTTGTCCTGTTTCACACTATCGCTGTGTCTTTGTGTGTGCTCTTGACTTACAGTATCTTTGTGGGGACCTGTTTGTAGACATGGAGAATGGGGACATTTTGATTGTGAGGACATTTTGGTTTGTCCTCACTTGTTCAAAGAGCTGTGACTTTAGATTTGGTTTGAGCATTAAGGTTGAACATAGGTTTAGATTTCAGTTAGGTTAAGTGTTGGGAGTCAGGCATATAGTTTGAAAAATTGAGGCTGGTAAACAATAGTCCCCACAGTGCTATACAAACGTATCTGTGTGTGTCCAGTTTTATTACTCACACCCTGGGGATAAATAAAAAAGTCACACATTATGGGGCCTCAGTTCCCATTTAAGGTTATGGTTGGGATAAGGTCAGGATAACGGTATAAGCTGGTGTTAGGCATCTAATGGATATGGTCACAGTTAGGTTTAGTTCCCAAAGAATGACTGCAGGTCAATGCAATGTCCTCTTAACTGACAAAACCAAGTTTGTTTGTGTGTGTGTGTGTAAGACTCACTCTCATTCATACAGGAGCGGTATAGGACCTTAGCCTTGGTTACAGCTTCCAGTTCATCAGGGTCTGAAGGAGCTTCCAGTAACTCTAAGGGAGAAAAACAATCTATGTCATAACTCAGAGGTCTAACAGTGAACTGTACCTGAATTCAACTTATACTATATACTGTATCTGGCAATAGGAATACAACACCTGGTTGTGAAATAAAATGGACACAAGGTCAGTCTTGCCTTTTGAGTAAGTGATGTGTACACCAGAAGAGCTCTTGCTTTCTTTTGATTGTTAAACATTAAACATTCTGTTTAATTCACATGTACTTGTAACAGGGTGGATAAACTCAGTCGTTGATGGGAAATTTGTAAGCCAACACACCTTTGAGTCGAATGTCTACATGCTGCCGCAGCCAGGGGTAGATGCCATACGATGAGGAATCTTCCGGGATGGGGTTCTCCTTTAACCAGCCGCCACAGGAGTAAGTATAGAAATCCTCGCAGGGGTTAATAGACTTATCCATTTTGTTAAGAATGGACCCCGCTACAAGAAGGAAGGTGACAGAAAATAAAAACACACCCCAGTGAGCCCAAATAATTCCCTTTGAGTTGCAACTAAAATATCTCATGCTCAACCAGTCACCATACAAACAATAGTGGATGCTCAGAGCAATTGTACATACAGTAACTGCTCAGCACCACTCCTCACCTGCTTCAATGCATTCTGGGGTCAGACAGAATTCCTCCTGACTAGATTTCTGTGAGACTGAGGGAAAAGAAAAGAGGATGAAGTTTGACACTGAAATGCAAACTCACACTTAGACATAACGAGTTTTTAACATTTCAAGAACATTTAGCTTGCATGCATGTTCTTTTGCAGCACTGACCCACTTCATATCTTTATACAAAAAGTCCTCTACTTCTTGGTAGCAAATGATTGGTGTTGGGATGTTGTTTTGCTCAATAGGACCTCAAACACAGTTTTAGAGCACACTTTTACATAAACAATAAATTATCTGAAATTATGCATGTGTAGAGCTGAGAAACCAGGGAAACATGCTGTGTAGGTCAACATGTTTTTGCCAGTTGACTTATTTCTGGCTTTCTCTGCCAATGTGAATTCTGACAAGTGTGCAAGCTTCTGATAAAGACCATGGGATGCAGTTAGAAGCCCAGGAAAAAAGTGAGAAGGTAGCCACCTGGACCTTATTTTCCCATGTGACTCAAGGAAACAGTAATGTCAAAATCGATTAATGTCACCTTCAATGTACAACTATAACTGCTTGTTTTTGCTATGAAAGATTTCAGATTATTATTGTAAGTGTCTTTTTGTTTAACCAGAAACAGCCCCTAAATTGTTACCACCAAAGTCACCAAATGACATTTAAATTAACAGTAATTTTATCATTGTTAAAATCACTTTGTTCAAAGTCAGCAGAAACACCATAAAACTCCCTCAAGCCAGCTTGGTTCATCTTTCCACTGTTCAAACAATCAGCAATTCTGGTTTGGTTGAAATAAAACCTTAATTGACCTAGTTAGAAGTGAAAATATGCAGCTCTATACACTCTAGCATTACTTTATTTAAATGGCAATGGCAATTTTGGGGCTGTTTTTGATGAAACAAAATTGATACTATGCTTTAACATAAAGGTCTAACTCATCAGGGATCCTTTCCATAATGTTGTGAGATACCTAAAATAACAATCTGAGCTTGTCAGTGGCAAAAACAAGCCCTTTTAGTGAACGTATTGATGGTGGGAACATGACATTGCAGCTCTCTTGCTCAATACTTGACCAGTTTAAAAAACTGTTGTTCCGATCAGACACTTTGACCAAAAAAAAAAAGTGGAAAAATAGGGTCCAGGTCAAAAATTCCGAAGTTAAACTTGAGGACTGTTTTGTCAAAATGATGGCTTTTTTATGAACAATAGTTATACATGGAAATAGTAATATGGAAACAAAACAGTATTTCTTATTCTTGGAAAGGCTGCAACACAAGTTAATTTCTATCTGTCATTGTAATACAAACTATCGATGAATGAAACAAACAGAACTGACAATATCAGCTAATCATACTTTCATACGGCTGAAAATGATACTGGTTATCAGAGGGACGTCATTAAGGGACATTCCCACAATGCACTCTTTATCAAAAATGGGACAAACACAGGTCAAAGTGCAGTTTATACAGCTGGAGAGCAGTCCGACAGAGTAAACATTTAGTGGATAAAATTTTTAACCTCATGCCTGCCTGCATCAAGTCGAGTCGACCTGCAATCGCCACATTACTTTAGCTGTGTGATATACAGCCATGCCATGAATCACAGGCAAATCTTGAGTACTTTCCAAAATATGCATCAGGCTTTTAATTTAAACTTGACTGTCAGCTGTAATTACTTCACACACTTCTAATAAGGGCAATCAAAACGCCACAGTAAGACAGGATAGAGCCACCCATTGTTCACACTACTCGCAGTGTGACCACAAGTCTACCCATTCACTTCCTTTCCTAGAAGGTGAACGAAAGCCTGCTTCTCTGACCTCTTGGCAGAAACCATTGTTAAATGATGTGGCTCTGTGGGTGAACAGAAGCAGCACAAGCCCACGAAGTGAGCCGCCAGATTTAGAAAACCAAATCCCCATTGTGAACGCATGAGTGGAGCGTTACGGAGCTGCGCCGCAATGTCTGACCTCGGAGGTTGACTGGTCTTGCTGTCTAGTTAGAGCTGCTTGTGAGAGTTGCTTAATGTTGTGCCCACTTTAGAGTAGAAACACACAGTCACAACTTAAACCCTGCGCGACCCACTTGGCCTGGAACAACCTCAACAACCCTCCCCCCTGACCGCTCCGTCGGAAACATATACACAGGGGTTTAGACACACACACAGATGTCTGAGGCTCCAGGGTCACTGCTAATACCAACCTCATGTTCATTGCTGAGACACTTAACAGGCCCCACAACACAAACACACATGTACCCAAACACACATTGAGGGGGAAACTCATTAAAAAGTCTAAACTCATTAAAAAGTCAAAAATTAAACAACCACTTGGCATTCCTGTGTCTGGTCATTCGCATGGTTGCAGACCAGAGGAAGGTTTCCATTAGAGTGGGTGTGTGGTACTGCATACATAGGAACATAACATAATTACACTTCAATGCCACCACAAGAATGTTGGCTTCCCTCAATAACAAAAAACAATACTCACCCCACCCCAGAAACACACACACAGACACAAACCCCTCCCAGCCATGACCATCCTCACTACCACTACTGAAACTACTGAACAAATGACTCTTAAAGGAATAGTTCCACATTTTGGGAAAATAGGCTTATTTGCTTTCTTGCAGAAAGTTAGATGAGAAGATTGATACCACATTAATATCTGTCAGTTAAATATGATGTTACAGCCAGGCCCCAGTTAATCTCTGTAAACAGATATCTGCATAATGTAGATCTGCAGGCAATGAGACAAGATTTTAGTGTTGGAAACCAGAATGCTTCCAATGTAGTCCAAGTAGTACTGACAAATCACATGTGAGCAGCAGTTAAGCAGTCTGTGTGGAGAGGCGTAACTCATTAACTGAAATGCAATCTTGGAATCCATCTGTTATTGTTTGACAACAACTTAGTTTTAGATTAGCTTTTTTCATTTAGCTGCATTCATATGCAGATATCTGTTTATAGAGATTAGCCGAAATGACCAGCACACAGAGTCTGTGTGCTGTCATCAGACTGATGGCCAATGGATATCAAGACTAGGAGCCGATTAGCATAGCTTAGCACATAGACTGGAAAGTAGTGGAAACAGCTAGCCTGGCTTTGCCTAAAGGTAAAAAAAAATCTGCCTTCGAGCACCTCTGAAGCTCACTTATTAAACCTGTTGCATCATGTTTGATACTTGACTTGATATTTTTACACTACAATTTTTATACAGATTAAACAAATCATTATTACCATGATAATTTGTGAGTTTTAAAGGTGCTAGCAAGTATGTTTTCATGCTAAAATAAGCTAATCTCTACTGACTGTGGCTTCATGTTTTAAGTACGGATAACTTGCTTTATAGTCAAATGAATAATTTGTGGAGCATTTTTTTATTCAAACTTTTAAGGAAGTTCAAAAAGTTACGAAAATTGTTAAGTTTGCACTTTCTAACTTAACTTAACTTAACTTAACTTAACTTCTAACTTAAGATTCATCGGGCAAAATTAAACATGCATGTCAGTTTTCTGTCACTGCTGTGGCTAGTGCTCCACAAGTTGGTTTCATTACAGAATTTCAAGCTTTTATATTTGGATTGGTGTCTAATATTTAAGATGAGGGCTTAAACTGGTGGGTATACAAACCATGTGGCAAAAACAGAGATCCAGCGAGATTCTGTTCTTCTCCTTTGAGCCAGTTCACTAAAAAGCTCATGAAGAGCGACTCTACTAAAACAAGGGAAAGATACTCCTGCCGTTATTTACTGTTTGTACTTATTCCGTCAAAGATAATGCACTTTAATTGGTATATAATCCACATAATTCTGAGCCAGGAGGCTGTGATCATGTGAAAAAAGGTGCTGCAGGCTATCTTCCATCATATGACGCGAGCAGGTCAGGAAGTAAGGTAATCTAGTATAAAGAGCGACAAAAGTCTGCGTAGGGAGGAGAATGAGGTAGTAGATGGGTCAAACAAACATAGGACTCCAACCCAGGACATGGGGTCATGTCCTTGCAAAAACTGAGTTGTTTTAAACTACGTATATCACGATATGTCAAGTATGGAACATGATTACGCCCAACCATGACTCTTTATAAGCCTAACCTAACCGTGTGCTAATTTGTAAGATTTTATACGGACTGTGTGCATAGCTTTTTGTAAGAAAACATACAAACTGTTGTATGTGGATTTGTTGCTAGAATTGAATGCATTGGTCCATTCACATGCAGAAAGACTGACAAATCAGTCTTTTCTCTAAAAGCAGGAAACATCTGGTAGTCTCAACTATGGAAATAAGGAACTGCCCTGCAAAGAGCACATTTAAAATCAAACTTCAAGTATGATTAAATCTGCAGAGTTTCTTTCTATATTGTCTTTTGTCTTAAAGCCTTATATGTCTCGTGTAAAGATGTTATTGAAAGCTGCATTACCAACTTGTCTTGCCTTGCCTAAGTTCATCAGGTCAAAATATTGCAACACTTTAATTTTCCTCTTATTCTTATCATTACAGTGTTACATGTAACAATATCTTAATGGGCCTGTTTTTAGTCAGACTACAGGTGCAAATCACTCCTGACACATCCATATTGAAGTTCTTTTTAAAACAGTGTTAATTAATGTGCGCTGCCCCCTGTAAATAAACAAACATATACACACACCCTACCCATTAATCTGCCACATTTCCCTGCTAATTAATTTCACATTCTGCAAGAGATTCCCACAAAGTGTCAACATACACATTCTTTCCCCCTTTTCCCAGAATTCAACTTGACTCCCACAGTGCACTATGGAGAGTGCAAGGTTCTGCATGTGCACGTGGGCGTGTATGAAACCTTATATGAACCAAAAATAGTTTGACATGAGTTACCCGCGAGCCCTCCACAAAGACCTTTGCTCCCACCAGCTTGCTTGCGTGTGTTATTTACAGTCTGCATGTACTATAATCTGAGGAGAGCATGCGATACATTTCCACTGAATTCCTTACAAATTATAATGCAGGTTTAGTAAAACTGTGTGTGTGTATATATTTTTGTGTGTGTGTGTGTGTGTGGGGTGGACTTACCCAGTATGAGTGCAAGCAGCAGAGCGGCACAGAGACACACACACATGGCCAGTGCTATCTTGTAGAGACGACTGTTGCCCCTCTCAGGTTTAACCCCGCCGCCACCTAAACGCTCCAGTTCCATGACTAGCTGTACTATATATCACACACACACATAGAAACACACGCTCACACAGTCTTTAAAAGCGTAACGTTCAGGTGGACAAGCAGTGAGAAGATAAATTGTGAAAAACACCACCAAAACACACCAGAAAAATAAAAATATCTGTAACAAGAAAAGGTTTAGGGTGAAAATTAAATTCAAACAGCTATTGTAACATCTTCCTAAAATTACACGATTGCTCTATGTGCGCTGGTCTCTTTCCCAATTTAACAGACTTCATTCACTCTCCCAGTCTCTCTGCTGCTATGTGTCTATCTGTTACTACTCTAACTTCACTCCAGCTCTTCAAACTGTTCCTCCCTTCATCACTCCTCCTCCCCCCCAACACTCCTCCCATCCCTCCCTCCCTGCGGGACAGAAGGGACCAGGCTTCCCAGTGATGACCAGAGACCATTTAATACAATCAAACCTGAAACATTATCTGTTACTGTGCAGCATTTGAGGCCGCAGACCTTGTTAATAGCCTAAGCACACATGTGAAATGTGTGTGTGTGTGTGTGTGTGTGTGTGTGTGCGTGTGTGTCTAACCTCATGTACAATACGTTTATCAGATCAGACAGTCAGTGGACCAGAACAAAATTAGACTCACACAGGACACTGATTACAATGGATTAATCTGATGATGATGATGATGATGATGATGATGATGATGACACGGCCGCCTGTAAAAACACATCAGCATTTGTTTCAGACAGCATCGATAGTTTCTTTGAATAGACAGAGGTGGTGATGACAATGACACCACAGATCCTGATTGGTCCCTCGACTTCCCTCCTGCTGTGGTGAGAAACTCTTTCCGCACGTGCTCATTAAAGTTTGGGGCGTCAGCCACAAAGTCCTTATATAGACGCAACTTCCTGCGCTGCTTAAAACACCCATTCATCAAGCAGACACATCAACCACGGTGCTATTGTTCACTATTGTGACTCACAATCACTTGTGTCCTGTTTATATTCTTATTGTTTAACAGCTCAACTGGGAAACTTTGTTCCAAATTTGATTGTCTCCTTCAGTCCACCACTATGGTCCAGACTGTTATATCTTAACAACTGTTGGGTGGATTGCCGTGAAATTCTGTACAGACGTCCATGATCTCCAGTGGATGTCTGCATCACCATGAGGTTGATATTTTTGTTTTCCATTGAAATATCTTGACAACTATTGGATAGATTGCCATGAAATAGCTATAAACATTCATAATCCCCAGAGGATGAATCATTTTGACTTTCATGATCTTCTGACTTTTCCTTCAGTGTCCCCAGCACGTCAAAATTATATTATATTCCATAACAGATCTCAAAATGTAATACATGGATTGGCTCAAACATTCTGAACTTATATTCATGGTTACCAAATGACGTTTGACTTCTAATGCAAGATTTTATACAGACATTCATGTTTCCCAGAGGATAACTCTTGCTGATGTTGGTGACCTCCTGATCTTTTTGTCTAGCACCACAATGACATTGACATTTTTTGTTATTCATTGAAATATCTCAACTATTTAAGGGACTGCCATGAAACTTTCTAGAGAAACTCTTGATCCCCAGAGGGTGATTCCCACTGACTTTAGTGATTTCTTGACTTTTCTGCTCGTGTCACCAGCCGGTCAAAGTTATCACTTATTCAGAAAAATATCTCAACTACACAGATTGGTTCAAAATTTTACAATAATTTTCATGGTTCCCAGATGACAAATTATATGACTTCTAATGTATAATTTTCCAATGTTTCCTAAGGGATAAATATAACTTGCTTGAATACAACTAACTTTGGTGATCCCCTGACTTTTTCTCATGAGATTCCCATGAATTTTTTTAACAGACATTCATTATCCCCAGAGGATGAATCATTGTGACTTGAGTGATCTCCTTACTTTTCTTCTTGCACCACCAGCAGGTCAGAGTTATCACACTTATTCAGTGAAATATCTCAATGTCAACTGCATGGAATTGCTCAAAATTTTGTACAAACATTCATGGTTTCCAGATGATAAATTCTAATGACTTCTAACAAAATTTCATACAGGCAATTATGTTTCCCAGTGGATAAATCCTGCTAAACTTGAGGGTGGCTGTTTTTTTAATTGAAATTCCTCAACAACTATTGAATGGATTGCCATAAATTTGCTATAGATATTTGTCTTCCCCAGAGGATGAATCAAATTGACGTAAGTGATCTCCTGACCTTTCCTCTACATCTCAACATCTCCAACATGGAGTAGCTCGAAATTTTGTATAGACATTCATGTTCTCCAGAGGATGAATCTTATGGACTTGGTGATCTCCCGACTTTTTTATAGTGCCACCAGCAGGTCACAGTGAAATATCTCAAAGTCAACTACATGGATTGGCCTTAAATATCTGTACTTTCATTTATGGTTCCCAGAGAATGTATTCTGGCAATTTTTTTCTAGGTTGACATTTTTTGTTTGCAAAGAAATGTCTAGATGACATTGAAATGAAATGCCATGCCATTTTGAAAAGACATTCATGTTTTCCAAAGGTTAAGTTCTGACTTTGGTGATACCCTTACTTTTCCTTTAGCACCATCATGAAGCTCACTTTTTTTTTTCTTTAATTGGAATATTAAGCAATCAATATCTATCAATAACAACTATGAGATGGATTGCCATGAAATAGGCTATAAACATTCATGGTCCTCAACTTTGTGCCTCTGACCTTTCATCTACTGCCATCATAGGGTCAAAAACTTTGGTTTGTGACCAAATACTTGTGCAACTACTGATATTCAGTTGTATGCTGTATTTAGTGCTAATACGCACATTTTAGCATGGTAACATTCTAAAATAAGAAGGTAAACATGGTTAACATTACACCTGCTAAACATAAACATGCTAACATTGTCACTGTGGGCATGTTATTATGCTTATGTGACCATTTAGCTCAAAGCTTAAGCCACAGAGTCAATAGCACGTCTGCAGACTCTTTGTCCTGTCAACATGTAGGAGGTCACGGAGTTGACTCAGGGGCCCATCTCTCAATATGAAGCAGACAGTAAGAACATGCCTCCTTTCTGCCCCCTCGTCCTCCTCATCTTCATCATCCTCCCATGTCTGCTTACTCAAACATCCCTTCAGGCTGTCATTAACACAAGATAAGCAACAGAAACACACATGCAAGGACATAAGTAATCGTTTCACATAGATTAGGCAAAGAAAATCACTCTTCCAAATATCTTATCTGAAAACAAACACACACACACAAGAAAAGACGCCAACTCCTGCATACAACAGGGCCTGATCCTACCACAAAGTTCCCTAATTATTCAATGATAAAGTCTCCAGAAATGCAATGATTCTGAACCTGCTGACAGGGGTGTCTGCTCATCGTTGGTAAACACACCTCTGTGGCTGAGCTGAAGGACGTTCAGTATTTATATGTCTGTGGGAAACACCCTTCCAAATTACAATGTGTCATCTCTCACGCTCACACACTCAGGAAGCGTAATCACTGCACAACTCCCTAAAAACACTAAAAAGAAACACTGCAGTCTGGAGCTGTTACTAAAAGTGTAGCATGTCTGCTTTTGCTTGAGGACAATCAGCCGATATGCCGAGTATAAAATTAGAAAGGTGCAGTCTCCCGAGAGGAACATCAAGCTACCTGCATGTGACAGAGACAGTTTTAAGACCCTTCAAGTCCTTTTTTTCCACTGATACAAAACCTATAAAATCACTACATTTTCCATTTATTGTTAGAAGATGTTCAGCTATTGGTGAGCAATATAAAAACACATGGAAACAAATAGGGACCATGTAGTAAATTAAAATTAAATTAACATCCATTTCTGTTAAGTAAGTGGATATGTAATATTAAGAAAAGTTTAACTGCATGATGAACAAATTAAGTGGTCACCAAGAACTGGAATATGGATTTTTGACTGTTTTTTCTATTTAGCTTTTACTGTGACCCATGTTTGACTGCACAGCACTACACACATACTGTACTTCATACTTGCTTATTGTTTCTACCACACGTCACAGTTACATTTTTTTTGCACTGTGAATACTATATATAACGCGTATAAGCAGTATATAGACATTTAATAAATAATATAGTTCTAAGCAAATTTAAGGACAATTTTAAGTGTTTATCAACATAAGTTATTTGTGAACAATTTTAACTCCTTAATCCAATTTTAACACAATTTATATTATTACAACAGTATTTTACTATATTGTCATTTTCTTTTCACATGCCAGCTTCCATTAAACCACAGGAGTTATATTTGTTGATAAATATATTAATAAAAACTTAAATATGATATAAACTACATTATAGTGAGGTATAAAGCATTTATTAAATGTCTATATACACAACCCAATCGCCAGAAGAAATGTTGGCACTGTAATGTTACAAACCACAGATATATAACATTTGTACATTATTATAAAGTGGATATGTCAAAATGCAATGCTCTCTTTCACACTTCGCTCAGTATCTCACCATGGGAAGCACCCACGGTGAGATACCTCACTCAGTTAACAGAGAACCGGGGTTACCCTGATAACCTAAAATATCTCTGTGTTTCGTCAGTGCTGTGATTTACATGTGGTTATGTTGAGGCACAAAACCACTTGGTTTTGGTTCGAAAAAGATGTTCTGGCTTAAAACACCCGCTTTTGACATAATAGTCTTCGCTATGCTCCTTGGAAGGAGACCTTTACAGCCTAAATGAAAAGACAGATTTCCTCCAACTTTCAGTTTATGGATAACAGATCTTACGCATCATGTCATCCTAGAAAAAATCTGTCTTCTACACCTTTTGGCAACCAGTTCTGGATTGGGTTGAAAAGATTTCTTTATTTTCTTTAATTTAATTTTTGTACTCCCCTTTTTCTGTACTTTTTGTGTGTTTATAGATCGTTAATCATACATACCATTGACCTAGTGACATGTCATATTGTAAATGTGTAATGGTGTAATAGGTTAGAGTTACTTGAGAGTTACTAGAGGGATGGGGTTTTGTTAAAATTTAAACTGTATTTATATAACTTAAAAAACTAGTAAGACATACTTTGGGGGAAAAAACCTACCAGCTTTTGGTGGCATAATCATGGCTGAAAATGCCGCCAATGTTCCACTAAAAAACACCCCGTTTTGTTGTTTGTTAGTCTCAAAAAGGGGTCTGCAGTTTGGCAGCCATCTCATCTAGCTGTCACAACATCCGCCATCTTCTCCACCTCCAGATAAAAAGGTCAGATCATATACATGTAATCAGAATTATATCACTTTACAAACATTGATAAGACACGTATGAAACCTACAAATGTAACATACCTGTGGTTTGCAGCAACATACAACGCCAACATTTTATTTTGGCAACTTGTTTGGGATACATGGATATATATATTTATATATTTATATATATATATATATATATTTTTTTTTTTTATGTCAATGTGTCAATTATGATCAGATTTTTTAAATCGAACACAAAATGTTTGTCCATAATCCAACAACATCCAATTTATTGAAGTATAAGGATCAATGGATCAAATTTTAACCTCTCATTCCTTCCAAAGAACTAAACGTTTGCCAGTTAGTTAAATAGCGTCTCAGATGTTGTCTAATGTGGCACATTTGACAGATAGACACAATTTCTTATCCATAGTCCAACCCAAAATATGAAGATAAATGATACACAGAACTAACTATAAAGAAAAAAAAAATCAAGTTGGTGTAAATAAAATGTTTCATCCACATTCTATGTATTACTACATTTCATTCTGTATATCATTTTATACATCATTCTGCATTTTTGGTTAAATACTAAACTGCATTTCCTTGTTTCAGTACTTGTACCCAATAACAAAGTTGTTAATCCAAAAATAACATCTAAAATCAAACTTTGTCTTATTAAACACTGTAAGAGAGGGCACTTAAATAAAAGCAGTCTTTTATTCCACAAGTTTCACAAATCAACTTTTACAACCAGATCGCAGACAGTGAGCGGCCGAGAGAGTAAAAATGAAACTCCAGAAAAAGTGGGAAAAGGTTCATAGACAAATTTGTATTTCCCACCACAATGCCCGAGGACGAGAAAGACACTTAACGGAGCAAATGTTTTTCATTTTAAATGGGATTACCCGCCTTTAAGCATTTGTTGGATATTACAAAATGTTGTAGGAGTAGTTTTCATTAACTTCTTAATGTACACATGTATGAGGAGCCTTTGACATATCTTAACATTAGGTAGTACAATTTTCTCACTGGTGATATGTGGTAGAAATTCAAGGTATTGCCATGCATTTGCCAACACATGTACTGTAAGGCTCTTTAAAGTTTTCTTTGCTTCTCTTCTCTGGACAGCCTACCTTTACCTCACTGCAGCACTCTGAGGCCCAGTCAAACAGTATCAACAGGAAAATATGGCATTTAGGAATCAAACCTTCGAAAAACTAACACAGTTTTCTCTCAAACTTGAAACACATCAAGCATATTAAAAGTTTGAAAGATTGTGCAGTCCTTGTAAACAGTCACATAGGACAGTGCTTTACGGCAAGTGCATTATTTATTTGTGTATGTGCTTTTTGAGTATATGGCGGCAACAAGGTGGAAGAAGGTTGGTTACTGTTTTCCCTGGTGGTCCAAAAAAGCCTTGGAGGCAGAGCAATGTTCTGCTCAACAGTCTCTTGAAACAGGGCAGCACTGCTCGGTAATGCAGCCTGTTCCCTGTATGTTCACAGTTTTATGGTCCACACGTGTCAAACACATCCTGAGAGAACATCTCTCAGTCCACATGGGGACTTATTTAGTTTTTGTCTTTGCCTGGGCAGCTCACCGCTGTGGCTACCGCGCCGTGACCATCCACAGGCCCAGTGCCACGTTGGCTGCCAGCAGGGCGCTGCCCGCCAGCAGCAGGAAGAAACCAATCAGCTCGCGTTTTTGACGCTCTGTTACCACAGTAACCAGCGTGGCCTCCAGCAGGGCGTTCAGCATCCACTGACCATCGAGAGCGAAGCATGGCACGGAGTTTACTACTGCTAATGCACCAGAGAGGGACACCACATACCTGAGAGAGAGGAGGGTTAAGGATTGTACTACTGTATAAGGTTCATTCTTCACATATCTTACACACACTCACACACACACACACAATATCTCATTACAAGGTCTATTGAGCAGCATTTCTAGCTTTCTATCATGATCTTCATCAGCAGATGGAACTTTTTTTCTGAGCACTTGAGGACTTCTATTCCATGTTGGTTTAAAGGGCCAGTGTGTAAATGGGTTGAAAACAGTGACATCAGTGGTCAAATTCTAGATTGCAGGGCTCACTCGCTCACCCCTCCCGTCGGGTAAATGACGGTGGCCTCGTAGGGACAAAAAGCCTTGCGCATGAGTTTTTCAGGAGTAGGTCTATCTAGTGATGAGGTGAATGTTTATTTAGAAATCTAAGCCATGTTACGATATTGTAATGAATC
>NC_065516.1:11775638-11796425 GCF_006386435.1 Epinephelus moara
GGCTACGAAAACCAAACGAATTTTATTTTATAGCGATTATACACTTATATAAACATATTAATGGGTAGAATATTCAGATTCAGATTCAGATTGACAATAAACCATGCCAAATATTACACACTGGCCCTTTAAAAAAAAATCCATCTGCTGATAAAGATCATGTGATAAGATCTGAAGTCTAGACTAGAATTAAACGCTTCACAGTTGTATGCCTCTGCCAACCAGTAAGTTACAGTTTACATCCATGTCTGTCCAGACTCACATGCTTTATGTAGTGAAGACTTGGAAGGAATTTAATAAAAAGGTATTAAGTGTATTTTCTGGCAAAACATGGATGCATTACACACATCTTCAATTCGGCAGCACAGAAGATCTAAACAATCAGCACAGTTTCAAGGTGGGCACTCAAGATTAGTATCATCAGCTCAGTATCTGACCAACGTGTTTATTCGGAATGTTATGATGTCGCAGTGAAGTTGACCTTCGACCTTATGGATATAAAATGTCTTCACTTCATTATTTTATCTGATTAGACTTTTTTGTCATAAGTAGTATATGAATTCCTGAGTTACAGCCAAAACCATGTTTTATGAGGTCACAGTGACCTTGACCTTTCACCATCAAATTCTAATCAGTTCATCCTTCAGTCCAAGTGGACGTTTGTGTCAAATTTTAAGAAATTCCCTCAAGGTGTTCTTGAGATATCACATTCACAAGAATGAGACAAATGCTAGGTCATGGTGACTTTGACCGTATATAAAATATTCTGCTCACGAAGATGGGACAGATGGATGGACGGACAGATAAACAGACAGACGAACTAACGGACCACCCAAAAACATAATTCCTTCGGCCACAACCATCGGCGCTAAGGCATATTTGTATTTTTGGAAAACCTTATGAATTCACAGTAAAGTTGATCTTTGAACATTTGAATATGAAATGTCATCTCTTCATATTTTTATCCTTTTAATCGTGTGTGCAAAACTTTGTCATAAATAGAGTATAAATTCTGAGTTATGGCCCAAACCATGTTTTGTGAGGTCACAGTGACCTTGACCTTTGACCAACAAATTCGAATTAGTTCATCATTGAGCCCAAGATGTTTGTGGCAAATTTGAGGAAATTCCCTCAAGGTCTTTTTGAGATATCACATTCAAGAGAATGGGACAGATTAGGTCACAGTGACCTTTGACCATCAAATTCTAATCAGTTATTCACTGAGTCCAAGTGGACTTTTGTGCCATTTAAAGAAACTTTCTGAAGGCGTTCTTGAAATATTTCATTCAGCAGACCGGGACAGATGAAGTAACAGTGATCTTGACCTTTGACCACCAAAATCTGATCAGTGCACACTTGAGTCTAAGTGGACATTTGTACCAGATTTCAAGAAATTCCCCGGAGACATTGACATATTGCGTTCAAGAGAATGGCCGGATGGATGGACATCCCGAAAACATAATGCCTTTGGCCACGGCTATCGCTGGCATGGAGGCATAAAAACAATAACAGCACCAACCAACACAAACATGATGCAGCAGAACTGCAGTCAGAATTGTCCACAGCTATTCACTGACGAGTTAAATTCAGCCAGTCACGTTCTGAGCAGCAGCCATTAGACTTGTGAAGCTCATCACGCCTCCTGACTGTGGAGCAAAATGACTAGATGTTAAAATGGGGACTTTTAATCAGTAATAACAGACATTAGACTTTGTTCAGAACTGTTATGCTGTATCACCATTTTGAAGAGCAAAATGTTCATCATTTAGACAGAACAGACGGTGCTTTGTCAGCCAAGGACTTACATTACCCTTCTATCCTTTAAAAAAAAGCAACATCATTTGTTTTTTTTTCTGTGTAACAGACTTAGACAGAAGAGTAGCATTCACTCTTGGAAAACCAATCCTCACGCATCCCTCATCTCATAATGACTCATCTGTCCTTTAAACATGAAAGGATACTTGCAGAAGGTCTCCAAGAAGACAGGCAGATCCAGGTGAAGGAAACCAAAGCGCGGGACAAAGTTGGTCAGACTCACTGGGAAAGACAAAACATGGCAGATGTTACAGTCACGCTGAAAGAATTTATACACACATCATTAAAGAAAGATTTGATCCATTCAACACTTTTGTAAGTGTCTTAAATTGCAGCAGACAAGACAACACGCCGCTTATTCATTGTAAATCACTTAAAGACTGGAGAGGCAGCTCAACACTGTAAACACCAATTAAATGAATATTCCAAATAAAAGCTCATGCCTCCTTCAAGGGTGGGGCTTGTTCATCAAAAAAGTAACGTGTTGCAAGTCTGACAGAGAAATTACAAACCTTTATATTATTTGACATTTACAAATAAGGAATAATTGGAATTGGATACTTTTATGGTACATTTTTCCTTAGTTAGTTACATCAAAATGTCTGATCTGCTTCTACTTGTGCTAATGATTTCCTACATTTCATTAAATAAACATGAAGACAGGAGGTGATCCTGGCAACACAACATACTGTAACCTACCAGCGTACTGAAGGTGCGGCGGATATCCCACAAACAGCATGTGTGCGCTGGGCGGATGTGTGACACGGATGAAGCGAGTCTGGTTCTCCAGAGACGGAGTGACGCAAACGCTGGCGGCGTGGGAGTTTGCGGTGCAGTCGTCGTCGGTGCGACACACTTGAGTCCCCGTCACCATCTTACGCACCGGCATGCAGGCGTACTGCAGCCACAGGGTTACAGAAGGGATGCAAATATGAGAAGTACAAGAGAGGTCAGCAGCAAGTGACAGACACAAGTTTATTGTAACTTTTCCTGATAAAGTCGGTCTTGTTTTTTGCTTTCTTGTACATGCATCACTGTGTCCCTTGACAATGTTTGCTCTTATTTTATTTTTTATACATCTTCATCTATAATAGCAGAAGCTGCAGCTGGCAGTTCTTCTTTATACAGGGCAGGCACAATGGACTGACTAAAATGCACACATGAAGGTACAACGCAGCAGAGCTGAAGCATTCTGACCTTATGCTTTAATACTTTTCTTTCAAAGTCAGAGAACAGCTCAGAAAAGCAGCAAATTAAGATTTTTTTCTTTGTTACATAAAATACCAGGGCTGTTGTGTGACTGGTTGTACAACTAACAAGATCAAAGTCTCCAGTGTTATATCATACCAGCTGAGAAATCGTGAAGAAAAAAGTGGCTAGCGGCCATCAAGAGGGTTTACGTAAATAGAGATGCGAGTGTCAACTAGAACAGATTCTGGTCCCGCAAGTCAAATCACACCGTTGTCTGCTCTTAACATTTTATAACAGGTAAAAATATAAAGCAAATACGTTATTTATAAGTCATAAAATAATGGTACAGTAGTGATACTGAGTCTGCATGTTTGGTCTGAGCATTTATACTTGTGCAGTGGTGTGTCTGTGTCACTCTGCAGTTACACCTCCAAAACACTAGGTGGCAGTGGGGTTTCTGTGAAGTGCAGTTAAGTTTAGTTGATTCAAAACACACATCAAATATGTCTTAATAGCAACAATTTCAATTACAAGTAGACAAATTAGCTTCACTATAACTCGCAGCATTCACAGACAAAGCACTTGTCTTTTGCTGGACACATTTTCCCCACAATTACAACATGCTAATGTATTTAGCACAAGTCTATGGCATTTTACAGTGTATAAATTAGCCTAGCAGCTAGCGGAGACAACAGCAACATTTAACGAAGGTAATGTTTGGCTCCTTTACAACTCACAAGGTTCAACGATAAAACAACTGTCTTATAAACACGTTTTCAAAACAAATATGACATGCTAATGTTATTAGCGCAAGTCTATGGTATTTTACATTGTATAAATGAGCCTAGTGACTACTGAAGATTTCCTCTACTCATATGAAGCCAGGATAAATCACACAGGACATAAGATGCTATTATGGGGGGGCTTTATTGTCTTCACAATTTATTGTTTCTTATCTTTGAAATTAAAGTAAATAAAAGCTTTGTTTCCACTGAGGGAAATGGTTTCAGCTAACAAAAACAGACAGGAGGTCTGCGTTGCCGTGACGTGTTGTTACATTTCTGGGGATGTGCACATCAGGCTACAGCGTAGGTTACGAAGTGGGTATGGCGTTGATTCAACGCACAAGTATAAATCCCGGTCAGTACTTTGGCTTGATCTGAATCTGCAATGGGAGGCTGCCTGAACGATGTGGAGAGATGGACTCCCTTTCAAGTCTGTTTTTGTCGTGTTCAGATAATAGACACATTTGGGTGATGCTGTAAATGAAATGTTAGATAACAGGGAAATCGGAACCATGACATGTGACTGCAGACATGTGTTGCAGTTTTGGTCTCCGTGTCAGAACCATTACACCCCTAGAATAAAAGGAACTGAAATAAATAAAGGAAAAAATATAAAAATATCCTTGACGTTCTATCTGGGCTGGAAACCTGCTCACATGATGAAGCAGTCACAAAAAGTCCCAGCCTGTGTCTGTTTGTGTGTGTGTGTGTGTGTGTGTGTGTGTCTGTGTGTGTGTGTGTGAGTGTGTATTTTACCTCTCTCTCTCTGCTGTTCCTGCCCTGTGGTTTTATGTAAGAGAAACAGAGGTCTGTCAGGCTGTTGTTGCTGCAGCAGTCCATCGTTCCATCCAAACGCTTGAAGGCTACAAGAAAAAAAAAGAAAGATAAATGGACGAGAGAGAGACTGATTAGATTTGTGTGTCAGGCTGAAAACTAAAGATGGATGTCACCGAGTTGTTTTTTTGTTTTTTTTGTAGTCGGACTCTCGGTTGGTAAATCTACTCCCATGAGATGATTAGACAAGGACAGAGTATCACACACTTTATGACATAACTGAGATTATCACGCTGACTTCTCATATGTCACCAGGACCTCTGTGTACTCACACAAGCTGACTCGACTGTACAAATTAATAAGCACATTAATACATCGTGCAGCAAAATGCACTGGGGATACATGTTCTAGTAAGTAGGAGCAGGAAGACACTGTGCTGTGATGCTCATGTCACAAGTGTCGGGGCATCCTGAATCTTCAACATCACCAAAATAACAGAGTAGTACATTCAAAAAGCTGAAGATAGCCACAGAGAGGATATAAATTTAGCACATGGTGTGGTGGAGTTTGAAGTTTTATATGATGAATAGATGGAGGGAAGATGGGAAATTCTTTTTTTAACTCTACCCTTTGGTTAAAATGAAATCAGGACTGCAACTAATGCCAGCCTTACACCAAATAACTTTTAAAGTGATTTCACTGTCGCAGACAAATTTCCAATGTCAGTATAAAATCATTAGTTTTAGCTCAGTTGCTGCGCACTCCTGTGATCTCAATCGTCAAAAAATCAAACATGTTTAATATTATCGTAAAATTTAAGTCTAGGCTCATGCAAGTAGGGAAGTTTATTGATATGAACACTGTCAACAACCATTAGCTGCAGCACCAAACAGGAAGCAGCAAACTGGGTAGACAGTAAAGATGGAGGGGACAAAAAGGGAGGCACACGAACATGAACAAGTCTCAGTTCTCTTGTACTGTGAAAAAGGAAGAGAAACCGACAGGGTTGGGGAGTGAAAAAGGGTCCCTGATTAATGCTGTGTGTATTTGATCCACCGTCCACAGATTATTTTAGTGAGAATGTTAATTTTTTAATCGGATCGCCTCTCATTCCCACGGGCTTCTCCCGCTTAAATAGCAGAGCTAACCAACGAAAGCTGGCAGTGAGTTTAGGCGACCAACTGACCCTTCGCTAAGTCCTGCCCCCAGATGCAGACTGGCCAATCATAACGTAGCATCGGGCTGGCTCAGACCAGGGTCCGACAACAACACAGCTGTGCCCCATTGACTCTAATGCAATCGTTTCAGATTTCCTTCATTTTCAGGCTGGTTTTGTGGATTTGGAGCTAAATGTTGTGCCTGGAGCACGTCGTGTATTAATGATACTCGTTACCTGGAGAGGTTGGAAAAAGATATACGTTTCTTCCCTGTTCCAAAACCAAAATCAAACCCTGAGAAGTGTAGGGTTAGCTAGCTAGCTACTGAAGATATAGCCTACTGAATGTATACACATGCTGCTTTTGCTTTATAATGATTGTAACAGTGAAAAAAAGGCCGACCCTGCTGTACAGGAACCAGTGAAGGGAAGCAGGGAAACTTTGCTGATATTCAACCAGCTCTGTGTCATCACAGTGTGTGCAGATGGATGCTGTTCGACTTCCCCCGGAGGATCCCTGCCCGTCCAGCAGCAGAGGTCCAGGTGCTGGCAGCGGCACTGGGTGAAGCCAAACAGCATTCATCTGCACACACTGTGATGCCACACAGCTGGTTCAATATTCCATTCATTGTGTTCTGTGGCGATCAGCAGTGATGTGGTGGTTGACTTTTACACTGTGATCTGTAGCCTATAGTTCGGCTTTAGCTTCTAACTATCTTTGTCTTTTTAACCTGTTTTTGCTGCCGAGTCAGTTTGACATCCTGGATATATCCTCCAAACACAGACTGTAGACCCCTCTGTCTGCTTCTCTCTGGAATCACTGTTTCATTTTTCCAAAAATATGATATTTCTTCAGAGAGTGCAGTTAGTTACAGTGTGGACTCCATGCTTACTCTGACACCTTGACGGACCATCACAAAGGGGCGGGGCTTAGCGAAAGGTGAATTCCCAAATGTTAAATTTGTACACAAACACAATTTATATTGATGCCAAACTGACAAGAATACTGTCTTGTGCTTCAAATAGTGAGCCTGCAAGATCCCCAGTCTTTGCAAAGTCTGTAACTGAAAATTTTTCAGTCTTTAGTTGTGAGATGGTGTCAGACTTTACGCTTTTAAGTTATTTTTTATTACTGATTAATTATTTGCTGTATATAATATTAACAAAAAGAGTAAAAAATGCCTTAGAGCCTCAAAATATTACAATGACTGGTATATATGACAAAGAAAAACAGCAAATCCTCACATTTGAGAAGATGGAAGCAGAGTATTTGCCTTTTTTTTTTTTGAAAAATGACTGATATGCTTAACAGATGATCAAAATATTTGCAGGTAATACAAACAAACTGACGTGATCGCAAAAAAACAACAACATACTTTAAAGCAGGAGACATAATATTTGGTTACATTTTTTTTACAGTAAATTTTTAATGAACGAATCACTTTAATTGAGTCTTTAATGAATTAATGAACTGATCATAATTAAACAGTAAAAAAGTCTCTTCTCCAGTGGCACACTGCTGACTCTTTATTGAGTTACACTAACAAAATGACAAATGGGCTACTTCCGTCATACAGCCAGGTTTCATTTCACTATTACTTTGAGAGGACTCTTATTTATACTTGTTTACTATCTCCGTACACACGGCACACTCACCTCGCCCGTGAGCCCAGCTGGGCTGCAGGCTGGCGGCGGGGACACAGTATCCAGTCTGTGGGGTGTGAGAGAGGTGAGACAGGCAGCTGCTCCAGTCCTCTACTCCCCACACTGGACAGTCCTCCAGCCTCGTCACTATGTCCCCGACTGACAGACCCCGGGGACCGTCAGCTGCAGAGCCCTGGTCCAAAGACACAGGCAGGAATATAAAAACTGGTTCAAATGGCTAAAGGTCACAAAAGCATACTTTGATGGTTTGATGTCTGCAGTGGGAAAATCCGGGTGGATGGATGACAAAACACTTTCCCCTGCCAACTGCTGCCAAAGAGACCAACAGACTTAACACCAAAGTACTTCAGCTGCCAACTGTGGCTGTGTGAATTACTGACTGTGTGAATGTGCAGAGGGCAATAATGTGAAAAATAACTCGTGCTCTGCCAACAAAAATAAAGGTTATTAATAACTGTGACACTGGAAAACATGCTATAGTGAAGCAGTAACTTTAGTTCTGACACACAAGTGAAAATGTTCCTCACAGTATAACTAGTGTATGTAATGTACTAGGAAAGATATCTAAATCAAAATAAATTCTCTACGCTTCTCTCCTGGCATTGATCAAGCCTTTAAAAACTCATCTCTGTTCATCAGAAGAACATATTTCAGGGTTCCCACACTATCCTAGACATCAAATTCAAGGACCTTTAAAGGACTTTGCAGGCCCATTTCCAAGACAGCATAGTTTGAGACATGGCTCAAGGTTAATTACAGCTACAACACTGAGAATTTTTTATAATGAGATGTAGCAGGCTTTACAGAAGCTCACAGACAATTAAAAAGAGAGAGAGGCTTAAATGTGTCGTCTCAGTTGTGCCGTGTTACAGCGACGGCAGAAAATATCAAAACAACTTCAACTGTTGCATAAAATAAATAAATTCTAGCACTTTCAATAACCCTAAATCTGTTTTTTTTAATGTTCAAAGCCTTGATTTTTTCCCCCTCATATTCACAAACATAAAACAATTTCAAGAACCCGTAGGTACCATCATCTCTTCTTGCCTTAAAAAGGTTTAGATGTTACTCTACACCTTTGCCTCATTTATTATGTGAGGATCTATGAATAAGTCCCGCCCCTTGCCCCTCCCGTGCTGCTCAAGCATACCTGCTTAACTTTGAACCCTGCTCATCAAACAAATACACCTGTGCCTGTCTTGTGGTTTACAGCACTTTAGAAACATAGCAGATAACAGATAACGTGAGCCTTCAGCTTGACTCCATGACCAAAAAGCTCAAGCTATGTTTCTCATCTTAGAAAAATGTCAGAAAATGGTGGAAAAATTGTTTTTAGCTTAGCTTTCGAAATACCGATACATAACTACACGGGATGTTGGCTTTACAAAGACAGACTTTGACCTTGGCTAAGATCACATTTAAGGTAAGACTTCAGATAGATGTCTAAGATATCTGTTGCACATAGCTGTCTCGTTTTTGACAATCTAATGTGCCATGAATTCTAAATAAATGAGACTTTTTCTATGTGAAAAACATGGTGGGAAATGTTGCTTCAGTTCTAAGGACACTTTACCGGGAAGTTCAGCAAAGACTGTAACAATGCAAAAAAATTACCATCAGCATCTCAAATCTCAATCGAGTGCTAACCATGTTAGCCTTTGTGCAGAGTGGCTATTAACATTTTAGTCTAAAAATAAGTCAGCCTTTATTTTTGTGAAGCTGACTAACAGGCATTTGACTCATCTACGACTAAAAATATGCCGAACAATACAGAACAATCTAAAATGTCTTTGAAAAAAATGACCCAGGCTTCTCCTAATGATATAGAAAGCTCCACCCTGCAAGTTGACAGGATTAGTTCCTTACTGACATCACAAACCCTGGCTGTCTAAATCTGTGTTTTATCATTGGCAAACCGCAGTTCCAAGGTTGAAATGCTCAGCCATGGTGTCGACTACTTATTTTGCTCATGATATGTCTCATAACATTAAAAAAACATACCATCTGGACTTGTTAAAGGTTAAAAACTTGATTTTCACTGCACTGACCTGGACGACCTCTGTGACCAACGCCCCGCCGCCGGTGGAGTACATGGGAAACAGGAGGACAGGCAACAGGAAGAGAAAGGCTAATGCTGCCACGCAGAGAACAAAGTTGTGCCACACTCCTAAAGAAAGAAAACAGAAACATTTATTTTAATTTCACTTTTAAATTTCAGTTAATGAAAGATTATTATTCCTAGAATGTAAAAAGGACCATGCAAAGAATTTTAACTTTTAAAATATAACCTTGAAAATTGTAAAGACTATGAACCTGAACCCTCCAATATGAAGCTACTGAGAAGCAAAGAGTAACATCAGGATTGTATTCGACAGTCTGGATACTACATGCTGTCACAAGCGTTTTGCATGTTCTCCACATATTTTCAGGCTGGAGGATGTCGTGGCAAACCTGTAACCACTGCTCACCAAAAATAACTTAACTATACCATCTTAATTATGCAAGAAGACAGTCAGTCTCCCAAAACCACACGAGGAAACGTTTCATTGCTTGATGAGGTCAAGGCACAATATTTAGATCTTATTTCCTGAAACATGCAAAACCATTATTTAACACGGTGACAGCAGTATCAAGCACCAAGCTACGCAAAGTCTCTGGAAAGGAGGAGATTAATAGCTGAAGACAGTTTGAGGAAATTTGTTTCTCTGGGGGGGAAAAATCCCAGACTGCTTTACATGATTTTAATTTCAGGCCTAAAGGGCGCAATTATATTTCCCATATTGACTTTATACAGTAAACAAACTATTAAAGTTGCATCACCTATCGCTACAGGAATAAATAATAAACACGTTATGAGAAAGAACCCTCCTGCGTACAGAGAGATCTCCGCTGTGGAGCGAGAGGGAGAGACAGAAAAATAAACACAGCATGCCGTTATGTCACCACTCCCCTGATGGGAATTATGGCATCCTCCTCTCTCTGCCTTTCTGCTTTGTCATATGACTTGATTGGATGTCTCAGTTTGGTGCCTGCAGTCACCACCCGAGTTATTTTCTTGTCACATTTAACAGAGGAAAAGCCTGGAGGAATTTGGATCTGGTTTAAGATACAGATGGTTTTACCGAAGCTCTTCGCTGCCCTCTAAAGGCTCCACACAGCACAGAGGAAGCAGCATTTAGTGATGTTTATTAGAGTCATGCTCTTACACACTGACGGACTCATCTGCAGGGAGTTAAGAGTCACCTATGTGTTCCCATCACAGTGGGATCACAGTGGGATGGGAACAGATAAGATTTTACTGAAACCGATGCCCTTATCGATTCTGCTAATCCGTCAAATTGTTTATTGATTCCCTTGTTTACTCCTGGTCAATTTTCTGTGTGGAAAAAAAGTAGGCTTTCACAGGTTTTTCAGCTTCAACGCAACCGTTTTATTATCTCATCATCTGAAATGAATGAAATGAGAGACAATTTGTACAGAAATCGTTTTCATTTTAGTTTTCAAAGTCAAAGAAAAATCTGCTAACCCTGCCGGCGTGGCACTAATGTTATTACAGTAACAGACATGCTGCTCAGTTGGGAACAGGGATCCTCCTATTGTCTAATCTCCAAGACTTTTAAACAGGAGGAAGTTAGACTAGTTGACAAGCCTAAAAGTAAGAAAATATGAACTAAAAACTGTCAAAATTAAGAACATTTTATTCTATGAGGTAAAGCGTTATCTGAAAAAATATAATGTATATTATATGAGCCATTTGAAATGGTTAATCACATTTGTTAATAACAAAATCATATTTTAAATACTGCTGAAATATGTGGCACTTTGGACTGTTTCATCCTTTCTGCCGTCACTCCTTCTTTCAAGTTTCCAGCAGAGTAGAAGCATGAGTTTAACGTCACTGTTAAAGTCAGAACTGTCAGAAAAATATGCTGGCACTGATAGCAGAAAGTAGAAAGTAAAAAGCTTGAAGACATGTGGTTGTGACAGATTGGACAATTTGCAACCAGTTCTCAACTCAAACTGGTTCGTGATTCCCAGCCCTACTGACCAAATCATCCTGACATCCATTTCCCTGTTTTTGCAGGAATACCACTGGGTTTCACTGATAAATAAACTGATGTGGAACATAAAACATGAAACATTCATAAGGACTACAGTGATGATTATTCCTCTACTGTAGCAGGGATTTTGATTCCACACAGGACTTTAACTTGACTAGACTAGACTATGGAATAACTAGAATTACTGCCCTGTAGTTGTATGCCTCTGTGAACCAGTCAAATTGTAGTTACAGATTACAGCCATATCTGTCCAATCTCATGTGCAGCCATGAGTTAAGACAATACTTCAAATATGGATGTTGCTGCAAAGAAGCATATTCTAAAATGTGGATGCTTGACAGACATCTTCAACCCGGCAGCACAGAAGATCTATACAATCAGCTCAGCCTCAAGATGGGCACAAAAGATTAGTGTCACCAATTTAGTATCTGACCAAATGTCTCCCCTTCTGTTCCTGAGATATGACGCTGAATAATGGCCAGAAAAGTGGGTTTTTTTTTCCTATTGTCATAATTAGCGTATGAATTCTTGAGTTACGGCCAAAAACCTGTTTTGTGAGGTCACAGTGACCTTTCACATTTGACCACCAAATTCTAAGCAGTTCATCGTTGAGTCCAGGTGGACGTTTGTGCCAAATTTGAGGAAACTCCCTCAAAGCCTTCTTGAGATATTGCATTCACAAGAATGAGACAGACACAAGGTCACAGTAACCTTGACCTTTGACTACCAAAATCCAATCAGTTTGACGTTTGTGCCAAATTTATATGCAGTACAACACTAGTATGCTTGCTAACATTAGCCTCAAGGGCTAGATTGTTTGACATTGCTTGGCAACACCGTCAGCCAGTCTGTACTGACGTAATCATAATCATCCAGATTTTAAATCCTAAATATCAAACATGCTTGAAATTATCAGGGTCCCAGACCTGATTTCTCCTCCAATTTGTGGGGAGGGTTAAATCAGGGATAAATCAGCCCAAAACTCCTGTAGTCTGAACCCAGCTTTCCAGCATATTTTTGTAATGGACAATGATTATATAATATATTATCCAAAGTGAGAAATTCATTTTTCATACAGGGCATCTTTTGCCTTTTAATTTGATTTTTTGCAGCATTTTGTGACCTGTCGGGGTTAATTTTACAACACCAAACCTTAGCGAATAAACCCAAAATTTTAATCTCTGTGATCAGCATTTTTTCTGTTGCTTCAAACTGCCCTCTTGACTCTTGACTCAAATTAAAACTGGTCACATTCTTCTTGACCAGACTGCACTGAAAATAATCAGTCTCTAACAGGCTCGTACGGTGGCCTGTAGAAGACATAAGTTGCATTTATGCGTGAATAACCGCCTGCTCCGCCAATCAATTCATTAAAATCTAATTTCCTTAATTGCAGAGTGAAATGATTTGATGTGCAGCAGCTGTCTGGTGTTCAGAAATAAATGACCTCAGGACGACCTTCTCTGGCAAAACAGAAATGAGTATTTAATAAAATGCTTGTAATAATTGTGATTAATAGCTGTGATCACATTAGCTGGCAAAATGATCATCTGTGCCACAAGGAGGGATCAAAACACGTCTGGTTAAAAAGTCTTACCGGCACAGAAGATCCGGAGCTGCTGAGTGGGTGATATGATGTTGAGGTGTGTGGTGAAGAGGTCCACAAACGCTCCGGGATACACCACGAACACAAACATGCCGAAGCCGTTTACTCGCACTTGCTCCCTAGAAAAATGATACACATTAAAAGAGGTCAAGAAGAGGAGGACAACACATTAAACTCTCAGAAAATGTCTTACTAAAATTGATGGGATCCTGGATGAACACACTATTTTCTCTCAAATTTAGAGCAGAATTTCAAAATCAGGGTGCTCGATATAGCCAAAATACTCTGGTACAGTACATGTAATATTATATTGTGGTAACAGTAAACCATGATACAGTAAATCTGTAAATTCAATAAAGATATAGCTTAAAAACTATGGGTGGGTGAAAAAAATCAATACAACATAGTACTGCAATATTTTTGTGTGGCAATATCGTATTGTTACACTGCAACAAGTGTTATCGGATCCTCAAGCAAGAATCTATGGAAAAGGGGCGCTGTCTATTCACCATACTATGGACTGCAAGTATTTAAGCCCAGGAGGTCTTGTTTAAGTGGGCTCACTGCATACTGTGGCTCGATGATGTCACATAATATGCTACAATGACTTCTTTCACCAGTAGCTTAGCTTTTACAATTTTTGTTGTTGTCGTTGTTGTTATTTTGTTTCTTGAAACAAATTCCGTCATAACCCATATACCCCAGCAAAATGTCAGGAAGGTATGAAGGTATGAGAAAACAGATACCTTCCAAGCCTAGCTGCCAACACATATAACATGAATAATAAACATGTTAGTGTGCAACTTTGTTGTCAATGAATATTTAATGTTTTAGAGAGATTCAAAGCCACATTTTTAAGCATTTTAAGCACCTAACTTATCAGATGATGAAAGATGAAGGTCCAGGCAAGTGCAGAGTAAAGCACTAACATAAGGGACAGAATAACGCTGAACCAGGTTAAAACAATATCATCATTTATACATCTTCAATTAAATAGAAAATATCTAAGACTCTTTAACTCCCTTGTGCATTCACATAAACCCTCACTAGTCACCTCCCCTTTTTCTGTCTTTATAACCATTGGATGCTCTTCTCTCTGCCAGTTGACATGGTAACAGATTTGTGTTTTGGAAACGTGTGTGTTGTACCTCAATGCTGCCACAGCGTGGCCCAACTCATGTATGATTCCGCTGAGCAGCAGGGCGATGAAGAAGTAGGCCAGCTGACTGGTGGGCAGATTGACACCAGGGACCTGAAGACACGCCCGAAACCAAAAAAAGAAAGGCAACACACAACTGTGACTGATACAGAAATACATCATGAACTCCAACAGTCATCCTCAGGCTGACAAATCAACCTGTTTCAAGAATTTGGGGCCTCTTTGATCTTATTATATTGGCATTTTAATTCTTATAGGAGGAAATGTAAACTATGATACAATATATCTGGCACATACACATAACTCTTATATTACCAAGATATTAAAATCTTCATCCCCACTTGTTTTTTGTTTTGCTGAAGCTGTGGTTTTCTGTGTGGTCTGCATTTTCCTGCTCCGCTGGCTGTGTGGTGCATTTTCTGCCACTCCAGCCTGAATGCCTGTTTATAAATGGCCAACTAACAGCTTCCCATTAATCACCTACGTACAGTGGTCCACTGGGAATAGCGCTCACATTAATGCATGGCGATTTGACACCTCAATGAATAAGAGGTGAACAGGGGAAAAATGCAAAATAAGAGCCCTTCCTTTAAATGGGGGCATCTTTCTCCCCCCTCATTTAAATATCTCAGGCTCTGTGTGAACTTTCAAGGACATTTGTGCTCTGAACTCCAGTTAATCTCTGACCCTGTGCACTGACAAGACAGTCACAATATTTACAAGTCTAACCAGCTCGGTGTGTACGTACCACCACCTGCAGTGCCTGCTGACCTCCTATCCGAGGGTTGTCTGTGGTCATCTGAGCGAGCGTCTGCTGCAGCGTCTTTATCAGCAGCACCACAGAGCCCAGCATGGCCACTATACCAAACACCAAACCGCTGTTGAACCTGCCAGAGATCAAATTGATATAATAGAGCAATCATTTAAATTTGGCCAGACCCTATAAATGTGATCATTTTATCTGAAAACACCCCAAAAGCTTGCAAAAACAAACAAACAAACTGCACAGTACAAAAGATATATCAACATTTTGGAGGACCGGCCCACTTGTCCATTAAGTGATGAGAAGAGATGAACAAAAATCATCACAGCAGCACTTCAGCATCATTTTGTTGAGAGGTAGTGATAGCTGGCCACTAACGATATGTCATTAGTGAGAAAATTAAAGTTTTCAGTAACCCTACATGATACTTCAACAAGTGTTGTAGTTTTAACAGTGGTATTTCCTTTATGGCTAAGCTAGGTGCTCATCATATAGTGCCAATACAGATACTTTAACACTCATATTGGTTTTGGAATGATATTTATATTATGCATTTAATTTCAAAACAGAGAGCCTTTTTTATTCTCTACTTACACTAAAATAATTAAATAAAAATTATAGGTCAGTCACTAGCCACCTACAATCAATATGCTGTTTATTATCTCCTCAATGCATAAGCTTGAAAGGGATCATGCATTGGGTCGTGTGTGTGAGAGTGTGAGAAGTACTACTGGACCAATCAGCCTAATGTTTTGGGCGTACTTTTATGACTGTTTACTCATGGAGCTCTTGTAGCTGTGGTGATTCACAACAGTTGAAATGGTTGAAATTGTTGAAATTTATTGACTGTTTTATACTGCTATTGACTGCTGCCTCCTCGTAAGTGCCCAGTAGGGGCCATAAATGTTCCAAAAACCAGCTCAGCTAAAAACAAGCCTCTCCCAGTCTGTTTCAGGCCACATTTTGGTCTTCGTCGTGGCTCAAAAACTGACATCCATAGTAAAGTTTGGTCCTACTTTGAACTGGAGCAGATTAATTCCATATGCGATATGTAATGACCCACTAAAGTTAGGCATGATAGACGTGAAGAAAGCCCTGTTTCGTTTTCTTCACTGCCAAATTGACTGTACAGGAGCTGGGAGGGACAATTCCAGTGGGTGCAGCTGCCCAGAGTGGCAGCGATCAGCTCCAGTGACCACCTTGCAGAGATCTGCACCATACAGAGTGCACTTTTCTAGTTTTGCGTCTTTAGGTGTTTTTCATTTTGTTTGTATTGTTGTGGAAAAAAAGCTTGTTTAGTGGACTAACTTTGCACTTGAAGGTTGCCCGTTCACTTATGTTTTAACAGGTCTGACGCTACTATGCGCCCCGGCTGTATCTAGGCTAACGGCTAACATGCTAACTATTTTTATGTCACTAGTCACTCGAAACAAATTTAGGACGATAGGAGACAGGTTGAAATAAACCAAAATTTCCCTTTAAGAGGAGCACTGTATGAACCAAAAGCTTCTTGACCTCTCACGTCAGGTTTGTTTCCCGTTCTATTTAAATTCTGTTTGTGTAAGTGTAATAAAAAATAAAATGTGCATTAAACTAAAGCATTAATAATCAATGAGTTCAAGTGGGCCAACTGGGAAATCTTCCAAAAAATTGGAGTTTATGTTTAAGAGCTGGAACATGGACGCCTGAACCAGGAGAGTACAGAAATGATGCAGGAACAGTTCAGGTTAGTTGTTGTTCATTTATTAAGTATAAGTACTCACCACAGGTATTGGGCTCGGGGGTTGATGCGGGCACAGTATGCAAACAGGCGGTTGAACATGGTGGTTTGCCATCTCACATGGAAAGGAGACAACATCAACCCCCGACTCGCCAACCATGACTCGTAGCTGATCCGATGTGTCACTGACGACTGTGGGAGTCAATGGAAAACAAGGGAAAGTTAACTACGAGTGCAATAACCAAATCATTACAGTCCTGAAGTTGAGTGCAATGAGTTGTGTGATTAGAGTCTGACCGATACTGGAATTTGAAGACATCTGTTAATGACATATTCATTTTTAAATTCAGACACATATTTTTTTTTCAATATCCCGTAAATTTGTTTGTTTGCTCATTTGTGAACAATACATTTCATAACCATGACATAAGTCTTAATGAAATGTGGTACAGGCATGACAGAGGAGAGAAATAACACTCAGCTTGACTTAATTAGGAATGAAATTGAATAATTTGCATAAATTAATAATTTACATTTTTTATGATTTGCTCATTCAAATTTCATTTTAGAAAAATGAAATTTGGCTCAAATAATAAGCAAATTCATTATCAGAAATGAGCACTGTTGATAATAAATAACAAATAATAATAAATAATATTCTCTAAATAAAACTCTCTCACCAAAATATGTTTTAACATCCAAATTAAAATCAGCCCAAAACCTGTCACATGTGCACACTGAGCAAACAGATGTTTAAGAGTTCCACCACATAATTACAGAAGGAGCATTAGTCCTCTATACTAGGAATAAACTTACAAATAATAGATTTATCAGGTAATATCTATCTACACCGATCAGCCACAACATAAAAAACACTGACAGGTGAAGTGAATAACATTGATCATCTTGTTACAAAGCAATGTTCTGTTGGGAGGACTTGGGTTGTGGTATTCATGTGGATGCCACCTGACATCTTTCTTTCTTCCTTTCTTCCATCAATCCTTCCATCTGTCCTTCCTTCCTTCCTTCCCACGCCAGGTCGTGGTATACCTAAACCACCTCAACTGATCCCTTTTAATGAATAAGGAGCAGCGGCTCTACTCCGAGCTCCCACCGGATGTCGGGGCTACTCGCCCTATCTCTTAGGCTGAGTCCAGCCACCCCAGGAAAAAAACTAATTTCAGCTACTTGTATCCGCAATCTCATTTTTTTTGGTCACTACCCAGAGCTCATGACCATAGGTTAGGGTTGGGGTGTAGATGGACCAGTAAATCAAAAGCTCTGCCTTCCAGCTCAGCTCCCTCTTCACCATGATGGTCTAGTACATCACTGCAGACACCACACCTATCCAACTCGTGCTCCATTTTACCCCCGCTCGTGTACAAGACCCCAAGATACTTGAACTCCCTCGCTTGAGGCAGTAACTGTCTCCCAACCCAGAGGATTCAAGAATCCTGCCCACTGCCCACTGCCCACGGGGACAGGAACTGGGGTCAGGTGCTTTTTTGTGACGGGCAGTAGGCAGGAACGGGGCTCTAGGTGTGCTGATCCCTGGTGTCACAGGCTAGCTGACATGTTCCACCCATCCAAACACCATTACAGACCAAGTACACTCCCTCACAGCTGCTGGGGAAGGAACTCCCCGATGGCAGCCCCCTCGACAGCAGGACAATGCTTCATTACACACTGCAAAAACTGCTCAGAAATAGCTCAAGGAACAAGCGGCAAGCTCAAGGCTTAGAACTGGCCTTGAAATAGCCTTGATCCCAATCCGATTGAGCATCTGTAGGATGTACTAGTACCTCACCTCACAACTCACTGGACTCCAAATACCTGTCGCCACTGCCTCAGTGCCAGACACCACAGGAGAAGTCCTGTGTCCATGCCTCAACAAGTCTGAGCCCAGTTAAATTTGAGGAGGCCCAACCGTGGATCGGGGGTACCGGCACGTCCCCTTTCCCTGTTCCTGGACACTTTTTGTGGCGTAGTGGTGCGGTGCATTGTCCTGCAGAGGGGGGACTGCCATTGGGTGGTGATGTTGCCATGAGGGGGTGTACCTAGTCTGTAACAGTGTTTGGATGGGTGGAGAGTGTCAAGATGCTTCCACATGAATACCAGGACCCAAGTTTTCCCATGTATTTGACATAACTTTTGTCAACTTATGTCATGTGTTGTCCAATACTAACTGTAATTTCTTTAAAGGCTAAATCAAGTCTTTAACATTATTTGACATGTGTTAACTGCATTGCTGTACACTAGAAGACGGTAAGTTTTCTTATTGCATGCAAATGTGTCGCCTAGAGATAATAATGATGAACAGAACCATAATAACAGCAGGAAACAGTTTCTCTGAGTGAGGAAAGAGTGGGAGTTACAGCCATAACATGTCGTGAGGCTGCTAATGTCCACTGTGAATACTGCTGGCTAATGAAACAGCCTTATATCTGCTCGTATGTTAGCTGACATCTTACTTAACACCTAAAACAAGACTATATATTCACCTTCAGCAGTGTGTCGGCGAGGTAGACCGCACACCAGGCTGCCATCACAAACACCAACAGAGGCACAGGGATCATGGTGCATCAGACGACTCTCCGCGGATACAATGAAGCAAACTGCGCTGTCTCCATCACTCCGTCCGCCCGCTCCTCATCCCGCAGCTAGCCGCGGTTACACATGTTCAATATAACATAAAACATCTAACATTTTAGCTTAAATACGAACAAAACACGGGTTTGTATCAGGGATGCTCTGAATGGAAAGGTCCGTCAGCATAGCACTGTGCGCCACACTTCCGGGTGACTCTTCTTCGTCTTCTTCTTTTTTGTAAGCTCAACCAACCATAGCACTACCGCCACCAAGTGTTGAAGTGGAGAACTCCCCTTCGAAGAAAAAGGAAAATACTTCCTAGGCTGATTTTAATTTAGTTTTATTTAACAGTTAGATAAGGTGATAATTATTAAACTACATTGTCCATATATGCCACACATCACAGTTTGTGCTTATGCTTTCCCATTTTATAAATAAAAATTCTCAGTGGTGAATGAAATACCTGAATGCTACACTTGAGTAAAAACATAGAGGTTACAATATATTTGTGAGTGTAAGCTCTTTGGTTGAAGTGCAGATATCTTACCAGAAAACAACTTTGGTAAAATTAAAGTCACCTGTCAGAAAATTAAATGGATAAAAGTCTTAAAGTATCTGATATTTGCTGTTCGTAAGTACCAACATTAATTTTATGATAGTAAATGCCTTGGAATTTTGAGAATTGTACATGTACACCACCCTAAAAATGGAGCATACATTACACCAGAAACAATTAGGTCTTTTTCACAATTTAATGGATTAAGAAGAAATCTAGTTTTTTTCCCTCTCATTCCTGCATTTGTTCATCCATCCCTTCCTCTCTTCCTTCCTTGTTTAGTAAGTAACTAAGATGCTTGGGTGAAATGTATTGAAATAAAAGTATGCATTTTATTTAGGAAATGTAGTGAAGTAAAAGTGAAACTTTGTTGTAATTACAGGCAAATAATAATACACAAAGCACAGATGACAACATGACATGACAATGTAGTCTAACAAAGAAAAAAACAACAATCAAACCAAAAAGTTAGACTACTACTAGTGTAATTATAGTTCTATATAGTTCCACCTTTCACTAGAGAAACTTTTCTCAAATTTCATGTTATGTTGTGCTACTTAATAATTTGTAGCAATACATTTTTCCATAAGAATTTGACATTGCACTGTATTTCTCAGGAAACTTACATTCAAAATTGTTTTTGATTGAGCTTTAGATATAAATATTTTACAAAACAGAATAATTGTATTTAATATCTGGGGACAGATTTCATCCAGGACCCCCAATAGAATGTTTAAAGCCTGCAACATAAGGGCAGTAAAATGCAAAAGTGAAAGTTCAATTTCAATCAATTTTATTTATAAAGCCCAATATCACAAATCACAATTTGCCTCACAGGGCTTTACAGCATACGACATCCCTCTGTCCTTATGACCCTCGCAGCGGATAAGGAAAAACTCCCCAAAAAAACCCCTTTAACGGGGAAAAAAAACGGTAGAAACCTCAGG
>NC_065516.1:11799841-11849616 GCF_006386435.1 Epinephelus moara
GCATTGCGGAGGCCCCTCTTATAAGTTTTGAGACTGTCTGTCCAGATTAAACGAGATTCTTCCAGTTTGGTTAATCGCCAATTCCTTTCAAATTTTCGCGATATTTGTTTTAACTTACGGGTTTGAGAGTTATACCAAGGAGCGAACTTTCTTTGCTTTTTTAACTTCTTTTTAAGAGGAGCTACAGAGTCAAGTGTTGTTCGCAGCGAGCCTTGACAGTTGACAGAAATATAAAAACTCAAGTAAAGTACAGATACACACCCAAAAAATACTTATGTTCTGTAACAAAGTTTTATGACTTTGTCACATTACAACACTGTAAATTGTTGATTGTCCCAGTTTTATGTTACTAATCCCACATATTGAGCTACACTAGAGCTGTCAAGTGTGATGCCTTCAAGTGATGTGTGGGAAATGTCGAAATTTTGACTTAAAAGCCAAATAATTTTCAATTAGGTTGGCAAATATGAACTGAGAGCAGGAAATTTAAAGTTCTTTCTTTACTCTGCTTTCTGCATTAGCCCATCAAGACCTGCATGATGCATTTGATGTAAAGCTTAAATGTCAACGTGCAATTCCTATATTGAGTAAAATATGAGCACATAATAGAATACAAGAATGCTGTGGAGAGGAATGAGCAGTACATTTAAAATGTCAAGTAAATTATATTGTATTTTATCAAAATTAATTCTCATATTATTGTTTGTTATGTGTTTCATTTTACAGTATTTTGATATCATTACTCTGTTGAAAGAAAGAAAGAAAGAAAAAGAACATCGTTTCAGCTTGATTTTACCAAGGGAACCTGAAGGCAGCACTAGCCCTTGAAATGGAGCGCAGAATAATTGATCAGGTTTGCAGAGCAGCTTTGGCAGAGTTGCAGCAGTAAAAAATGAAAGTGTGAGTCTAGATATTGGATTTCATCCTGCCCAAAGGCCAGGAGGGTAAAAGGACACCAATAAATGTTGATGGTCTGACTCAGATGCGATGAGGAAACAAGCTCCCAGTCTGACTCATTAAGCCATAAATGTGAGCCAGGGAACATAAAACCACTTGTGGATAAAGACTCATGTGTTGATGCATTTCACATCCAAATTGGCACAGTTCAGCGCCACACAGAGCCTCCAGTTTGTCAGTCCTGTTTTACTCACACAAGTGTTTGGAGGTCACTTTTTGGAGGGATTCTCTGTGAGGTTAAAGGTTCATTCCGTACAGTAACATGAAAGTGTAGACGAAGCACCAAAACCCAAACTGTTAACTAATTGTCAGACAAATGCTCACCATGACAGGGAAATATTAGTGGCTTTTCTCCATTGTGGTGTAACAACATGAGCAGCTTGAGCAGATGAGCAGGACAGATGCCCTCATGTACATGTGGCCTCCAACTTCCCATTTCCTGCCAACTAAACAGCTGCCTGAGGACAAGAGGGATGAACTGTCAGACAGCGAAAACTATTATCTCCAATGAAAACTATCACACACTAGAGGGAGGACTCATCATTCAGTGGACTCCATTCATTCATTTAGCCTGAAATGCCTCATTTTTATTACCTTATTTAAGTTCTAATGTCAATTTTAGCTCCAAATTACACCCAAATACAATGATTCAGTCAGTGCACTCTACATGTTAGTGTGGGTGGGTACCACAGGGGAAAAGAAGAATACATACATAATAAATAATAAATAAAATTAAAATGTAGCCTATGTTAAGAATAAAGAAAACTGTGGAGACATTATTAGATAATAAAAAAATATACCAATTTTCTTGTCTTCTTTGGCGTTTCTTGGCACTTATTCAGGCACAGCTGTATTAACCTGCCTCAGGACCAGCATGTGCCGCCACAAAATACCGTTTGTCCCCGTCCAAATAGTGCTCGAACATCGATCCAAATTTAGTCTGAGTTTGAGGGAGATCCTGAATAAGTTATAAATATATAACTAGTAACCACTGTAACATTTTCACTGGCCTCTATGCGACTCTCTTCTGTTTACTAACCTGTTTCCAGTATGTCTTTGATGTTGATTGAGACACACCAGAAAAAAACACACACGGAGAGAAAGGCATACTCCTTTATTTTTCTTTAAGACTTTCTGTTAAAAATATTCTTTATTTAAGGCACTTGCACATGACCAGCATTAAAAATCTCTTGATGTTCGCTGTGCCATTGTTTTCCTATGGAAGCTGGCGTTAACACTGGCGTCGGGGAACTTTTCGACTTCACCGTCGTGTTGTGGGCTTCACCGGCATTTTGACGCAATGCCGAAAGTTCAGTTTTGTTGAACTTCGACCCCATTTGATGCTGACCTTTCCGTAAAGAGCCAATGATTTTACAGTAGAACGCAGGCGGGGGGCGGGGGTGGAGATGGGGCGGGGAAAAATTTAAAGATCCGACTGCAAGATGGAGGTGAGATCCGCGTTAGGTCAAGCCGACGGCGAGCACTGCGGCGGCGGCAAATCGGCAATCATGTGCAAGCGCCTTTATAGATAGGTGTAAAACTTATCATATGGATCATATAATAATTTGTAATAGTTTATTTGGATTATTTATTTATTTCGGTTCTGTTACTAATCTCTCTCTCACTCTCTGAGGTTCTCCTCTGGTTTAGTGAGTGGCAGACTCACTCTCACGTCGCAACCTCCGGGCTAAAAAATTAAGGCAGCACGGAAATGCCAAAAACTGCAGTTCTTCTAATGGCCACTTGAGGCTGGCTCCAAAAGTGAGTCAATCTCCATAGACCCCTATGTTAAATTTTCCAACTTTACAGCAGGAATAAACATGTTTACAGTCTGATTCAAAAACCAGTTTTGGTCTTTTATATGTATACAGTATATATATAAAACTAACACATTTACATTTTGTTAAGTATTACAATTACGCGTATTTAAAGGCTGTTTTGAGTGACGGGCTGTCAGGCAATAGTGGCTTCCCAGTCAGATCCACCCCTTGCTCCTCCACAGCTCCACCCTCTTGCCCAAATGTGGTTACCTCTGGCTCCAAAAAACCAAGATGGTGAAGGCCAAAACGCCAAACTTGATGCTTTAAAACAGGAGTCCACCAAATAATGGGTGACATCACGGTAGCTATGTCCATTTTTTTTTTTTTTTACAGTGTATGCTCTCAATTAACATTACTGGACTGTACAACTTCAGCTGAGAAAAGGGGTAATCTTGAGCCAGCTACAGCGGATTTTGTTTTGTTGTTTTTGCTTATAAAATGTAGCTTCAGTATTTAGTTGAGGGCATTGTTTTATTGTTGTTGTTGTTTTTGTTGTTGTTGTTGTATTTTATTGAGGGGGTGGGGCTAAGTGGAAGGTCTGGAAGTATGTTTGGCCTGACTCTACATGTCACCTCTCTTTACTCCTCAGTGCTGTGGGTCACCATCCTGTGTAAAGGTCCTTATAACAAAATCTTTACAGCCCCCTGACCCCCTGTTTCTCCCAGCCTCTGCACAGTGTACAGACACACGGGAGCTCCATTACATTTTGCCTATATCCTCGTCTCAGTGTGCTGTTTTCCTAAAGGCCAAAAGATGCAAAACATTGCAAAACATTTGAGCTCCTACCTTTACATGTTGTTACTTGATTAATGACGTTTGGTCCAGCTTACTGCAAAACGTCAGCTACCTAGAATCAATAGCAGGCCGTTCACCTGCAGCATGTTGTCAAATACAATAAACACATTCAGTGATGATGGTGTTTATCTGTAATAGGTCAGGGTTGTCCTTGCCAGCAGGTGAGACCAATGTGTGTGTGTGTTGGAGGGGTGTATTTGCATAGTCTAAAATATATAACAAGCCTACAGTTTGAGTCTGTTCATTTTACTACCTGAGCACACAGAAGATTATTTCACAGGATCAGTGTGGTTTGATGCCATGAAGGTGGACAACTCCATTTGAGGAAAAGTTGAGGAGAATTCTGAGAGAAAGGTACGTGGAAACTCGCTTCTAAAGACTTTAAATGTGTAGAAACAGATGAGAAAACACATCTATAGACAGAAACACACACACACACACACACACACACACACACACACACACAGGCTGAAAACTCATTCTACTTCTCTCATGATGGGTCGGATTCCTCTCAGGGAGGAGTTTTGTGTCTCCCTGAGCCAATCAGGACAAGCGGAAACAGGTCAGGTAGCCGAAGAGGACCTCAGAGAGAGCGCAGGCAGGGCAGAGCAGCCACGCACGCCACGAGGTAAGAGAGCACACACACATATACACACTCACACACACACCTTTAACTCTGTGAGATCACAGTTCCCCTCTGAGCCTGTGGATGTACATCAGTCTATACATGTAGATATACCAGCATAACCACTTCTGTGTGTGTGTGACTGTGTGTGTGTGTTCAAGAGAGTGTCAGAGCAGAAATAGGGCAGTGATATTTTAGTCACTAAGATTAGAAAGAGTGTTTTGAGGACTCATGTATCAGGGTTTAATGAAGACGCAGCAAAAATCACCATACTTGTCATACATTTGTGAGTATCATATAAACAGGCTGTTCTGTGTTTAAGGATTTAATGCTTTAATGATTCATTTGAATGAATGACGTTTGGTCTAGCAGTTAAATTATCTCCCTCACTGGTGCATATTACTTTAATTATAGCTTGCTAGCTCATTGTAAACATTTGTTAATGCCATGTAAACAGACAGTTATCTCTTCAAGTGTTTCATACATTAATGTTCCTTTTTTTTAATGAAGTTTGTTTTGCCAGTTAAATTATTTCCCTTGCTGGAACATATAATATATATATACATATAACTGTAATTTTAGCTTTAAAAGCCTTAAAAAGATGTTCAAGTTAGGGACCATACTTGTCATTCTGGACATTTGTAAGTATCATATGAACAGAGAGTTATCTCTTTGAGTGTTTCATACTTAAATGTTCCATTTTCTGAATGAAATTTGGTCTGAGTGTTGAATTATTCCCCTAACTGGAATATTTTACTGTAACTGGGTGGGAATGATACTCTACGCAAAAATTCTGCCCACTTTTATGTCATGCTACTGCTTCTACATTTTTCAACATAGAAGCTTCAATCAAACATCAAAATATTCAGCTCAATTAGGACACATGTGGTTTGTATTTTTAAGCATTCATATCTTTCAAACTTTCCAAATATTTGCAGTTTTCTAGGAAATTTTCCCCATTCAAATAAAAGGAGGAACGTTCAAATTTAAATTCAAGGTTTTTTAAGCATTTTCAAGGCCTATTTCTTCATTCATACATTCACATAGAAACTCCATTCAAACTTTAAAATGTTCCCCATCTTTGGTACATTCTGACTTGTGTTCAACTTTCAAATCCCATTCAAACTTTTTTAAATATTCAGACTTGTTTGGAGCTTGGTAAAATGCCCTCCTCAGGAATTTTCAGAGCTATAGTGTGGGGGGCATCTCTCAGCATTTCTCTTCAACTCGCCGTCTTGCCCACAATTTTCATACATTCATACATAACTTTTGGTCAAAATGGAGTAAAACTTGTGCTTTTTCAAACTATGTTGCTGTGGAAGCAAACAGACATACACATTTGGCACACTGAGCGTAAAAATTAGAGATATTCCACCAACTGATGCAGTTAACTGAGACCAGAAATCGTCCAATATTCCACATCACTCATACATTAATGGTATGATTCAACGTTTAAAGCCAGCACTGCAGTGTAGCATCAGCTTTTCAACATGCAGCATTCAGTTTCTTCAGAAATTGCATTCTCTAGTTAAAGCTTGAAAACCTTTAAAAGATTTTAGAATCAAGGACCACACTTGTCCTTACCAACATTTGTGGACCTTAAGACAGACAGTAAGAAAGTTTGGTTTTTCATGCTTAAATGTTCACTTTTTTGAATGAAGTTTGGTCTAGCAGTTGAATTATTTCTCTCACCAGAGGAACTTACTGTCTTTAAGGATTAAAGACCTTCAAAAAGTGTTCCAATCAGCTACCACACTTTTTTATAGTAAACATTAGTGAATCTCATATAAGCAGAAGGTTATCTGTTTGACTGTTTCATGCTTAAATGTTCCATTTTTTAAACGAAGTCTGGTCTAGCAATTAACTTTCTTCCCTAACTGAACCATTTTATTGACATTATAGCTTCAAAAGCTTAAAAAATATGTTCAAATCAGGGACCATGCTTGTCATTATAAACATTTGTGAGTATCATATAAACAACCAAATTTGTCTTTAATGCTGAAATGTTCAATTTATGAGATAAAGTTTAAACTACTTTCCTCAGTGGAGCTTCTTACTGTAATTAAACATTGAAAACCTTGAAAATATGTTCAAATTAGGGACCATACCTACCATTAGAAACATTTGTGAAGCTTACGCAGACAGTTATCTTTTTCATGCTTAAATGTTGCCTTTTTTGAATGAAGTTTGGTCTTGTTGTCAAAGTATTTCCCTCATTAGAGCATTTTACATAATTAAAACTTAAAAACCTTAAAAATCTAATCAAGGTTTTTTAGTCATTATTAACATTTGTGAAAATCATGTAAACAGACAGTGTTTCATGCTTAAATGTTTCTTATTTTGAATGAAGTTTGGTCTTGCAGTCTATGTATTTTAGTCATTGGAACATTTCACTTAGCTACATTTTAAAAACCCTTTAAAAGATTTTAAAAGTAAAAAGATCAAAGTGCTCAGTGCTCCTGTTTGACAATGTTTTGGTCCGTCACTCTGGGTGTCCATGTGTGGCTAAGAGAGTGTGTGTGGATATAAAGCAGGTCCCTTCTGTGTATCACTCTTCTATTTATAGTGAGAACAAATCCCAGATATGAGAGGAATCCTTCCACCACTTACGAGGCAGAGAGAGAGAGAAAGTGAGAGGGCGGAGAGAAGAAGAAAAGAGAAGGAAAGAGAAAAAGAAAGAGAGTAGAGGGGAAACAAGTGTGTGAAAAGGGATGGATAGAAAGTGGTGAACGAGTAAGAGTAGTTTAAACTCAAGCATTGCCAGCATTAGACCATACAGTGTTGTGCCATCAACAGGTAAGTTAGATCTGCTTTGTTTATGTGCGCGTGTGTGCATGCATTTGTATGTGTGTTTGAATGGCAGGTAAGTTTAGGCCATTACTGTAATGGTAATTCAGCATTTTATAGTTTTTACAGGACAGTCTGGAAGTTTCCAATAACCTGCAGGAAGACTCAGTGTTTAATGTGAACTCCTGTTGAATTCTGTTTTTATGAAACAAAGTATTGATTTTGTCGTATTTGTGCACAAAGTAACTGTCATTCTGAGAGGATAAGGCTGGCAATATTCTGCATTGTTGTTATTGTCAACAAATCAAATTAAAGGTCAAAACCAACAATGAATTAGTCCGTCCCTCAGTACTTTCCGACATCCCCTTCCCTGTTTGCGGCACTCAACCACAACAATCATTGGTTCCCGCTCAAGAGTAGATCTTTAAAGGAATAGTTCAACATTTTCAGAAAGACACATACCAGTTTTCACTCTATTACAAAACTTCAGTAAGAAGAATGGTACCACTCTCAAGTCAATACACTGAAGCTTGAGCCAGGATGATTAGCTTAGCTTAGCAAACACCGGCTATGCTCGGCTTCCTGGCCAAGACATTGTCTAGCACATAAACTCTGTGAAACCACAACTCCAACAAGGATATAACGTCTTAATTAGTGAGCTAAGGGCCTAGAGATGCTGATTACTCAGACTGTTATATTTGGACAGAGCCAGGCTAGCTGTTTCCTCTGTTTCCAGTCTTTAAGCTAAACTAAGCTAATCACCTGTTGGTTGTATGAGGGCCTCAGGAACAGCCCCAGGCTTTAAAGTCAATTTTACATAGTGGCCAAAAGTGGAATCACATCGTTTAGGTCCATCATGTAGTACCTTGAGACCGAGAAAGACTTTTCCGTGTAGACTGTAAAAGAGACGTCTGTTTATCAGTTGATACATTTTTGGAGCATCACAACCCCTGCAAAACGATTCATTTCACTATCCGGATTTGATCCATTTGGTCTGATAACATGTCAAAAGCACGATTAAATCATTGTATCCCCATTCAAGTTAGCAAAGGGCCAAACCGAAAGTTTGTCATTCAGCCGGCAGAAGTTAGCCGCTTTGCCTCACTTGGCCATGCTCATCCATTGTAAGTCTCTAGTGTGCTTGCTCTTGGAAGATTCGGGTAATTTCATACTGCAGAAATTGAGCTTTTTTGGCTTCATGCGCCACTGAGCAGCTTTCAAAGGTATGAACAGAGGCTCACCTCCAATGCTATATCCAGTTTTCTTAATACATCCATGGGTCGTTGCTTCATTTTTAGAGTGGTATAAATCTTTTCATCTAACATGTAGATAGGAAAGAGAATAAGCTTCCTAAAACGTTTAACTGTTCTTTTTAGAATAGATGACAAATATATAATTTCATCTTTTACAGTGCAACAGTATGGCTTATTTACGTATCTTTGAACAACAATTGAGGTCTATGGCATAAAGACAAAGTAGGCTAATACAGTTGCTTTATACACAGACACTCCCTCTTAGTAAGTTCAATTCATTGTTGGTGTTGCTCTTTTCAAAGGATTTGTTGACATTAAGAAAACAAGAATAACAGTCTACAACCATGTTAGCAGCTCTGTGAAAATAGATGCTAACTTCAGGATGCTAACATGCTCACAATGATGTTAACATTTTGAAGTGTAACAGATTATATTAAGTTTAACCTATTAGCATACCCTGGAAATCCAGAGTTCTCTCTAGAGCACAATTTGAATTTGCTCAGCGAGTCACTCTGGCAATCAGTAATGATGCTCATTATCTATGCCCATGAAACCGAGCTGCACCAATCACATTGGTTTATCTGATATAGGCGGGCCAGAGGCGAGCTAAACAGATGACTACAGCGCTGCGAAGTCCGAAATCAGTCAGTAAACATTGCAAGATGGCTACTACTTGGTCGTAGTGTTATCCAATTGCGTGCAGTGATATTTTCAAATGCATGCTTGGTGACCGCCTTCGAGTTGGGCCATTTGCATTACTCATAGCTAGACCCTAAATCTTTCTAGATTTGGGCCTGGTCTCCAGGCTACCATTAGCATGCTAATTAGCACCAAAACCAAGTGTTTCATGGAGTCAAAAACCAAAGTATTGGACACATTTTGATGTGATAATGCTGCTAGATAAAAAGTTAAGGGATGATTCAAGTAATTAAAATTCATCATCAATGGACCATGATTATCTGTGGTGAATTCCACAGCAATCTGTCCAATAGTTTTTAAGATATTTACACTGTGAACCAAAAATATCAACCTCAAGGAGGCTACTGGAAAAACACAATGCATCACCAGCTTTATCAGTATTAAAGATATACTATGCTAGATTGTCGTAACTGTTTGTAAACACGCTCACCAGCAAAAGCAAAAGTAAAAGCCAACCCCAGATTCACTCATGCTTGGCGTTTCACTTTACAATATTTGCATTTTTTCAAGGCTGTGTGACACCTGGTTGCTACCTTTTTAGCCCCAACCTCACCTGAATGCTGTGGGGGTACACGCTTGTAAATGTCCTGAACTCAGAAAATACGAAGAAAATAAGAAAATCCAGGCAGAGGGCAGAGTCTCTGTAGAAAAATATATTGCCACATACCTCTACTGGGTCATAAGAGATGATTGAGAGGGGTTACTTCAATGTGAGTCCATACATTTTTTTGAGAAAGTCCTGCATAGTATATCTTTAACAAAGCAAGTGAAACATATTTCTTTTTTTCATTTATTTGTGCTTCTGTATGTGCAGCTGTTGCTCTCTAAAAATGCTCTATTGTTGATGCTCCAGAAATACAGGAATAACCCTGATGTATGCACACACACACACACACTGTTCCTCAAAGAGCCTTTTTGTTAGACGTTTGTACAGAGGTTTTAATGTTTGGAGATTTGAATAATTAAAGGTATGAAGAATAATTATACCTGTGGTTATGAGTCTGAGTGTGAGATGGTAGGCCTGTGAGTGTGCACATACCGTATGTGTGAAAGTGAAAGGACTTTGTGAAGCTTTGCAGCGTGGCGTCAGGGGGGCAGCTGCTACTCGTGGCCAACATAAATATCATCCCGTTGTGTAAGCATAAGAGTGTGTGTCTGTGGTTGTGTATTTTGGGGTGTCCAGGCTTTTGCTTTCATGTCAAGGACAGCAAAGCTCTTACTGTATGTTGTTGCCCAAACAGCACCCTGGTAACCGTATCTAAGGGCTGCCATTGAACTCGGCGGCTGCAGCATGTAGCTGGAGGGCCTGGGACTCACTCTGTTTCTTTGGTCCTCTGCTCTGAGCCACTCGTCGTAGATAAGATAAATAGGCCATGGAAACTTCTACGATTAGGAACCACTTGGGGCAACGCTGATCTGTGCAACAGCAAAAGGGACGGAGGAAGTAGAAAATAACAGAGAGCAGGCTGAGATGAAATGAGGAAGAGGGGGACAAAGTGAGGGATAAACAGGAAATTGATTTAGACCCATTTTTAACAGCTGATTCTAACAGATAGTCTGTGCAGGATTGTTATATTTTACAATTTTAATGCTGAAGATAATCTAGGTTTAATTATTTCATCAGAGAGGAGTAGCCTCAGCAGAAACCTGCAGAATTTACACCATCAGGCGACATCAAAAACACTGAAGTTACTGTTTCACCAGTCAAGCCTCTGGTTTTGCATATGTATACATATGTACTTTACACAATGGCAGATTTAGCTGCCAAAATTCCGATTCATTTTTGAAACAATGGGCCCTTATATTCAGACAGAGGTGAACAAAAATCAGTCTTGTCATTTCTAGCTGGAAATTATTGCTGGCAGCGCCAGCTCCATTAGCTGATTTTTAATGTTTCCAGCTGATTCATTTAAAAATTTGACTTTTGTAAGATGGTCTTTAATATGCACTTTAGGTTTAGGCTACAAAAACACTTTGATTAAGGTTAGGGAGATTATAGTTCCAGTTAGACATCTTCCTAAGCTTAAAGGGGACCTATTGTGCTAATCTTTAGGTTCATACTTGTAAACTTTAACGATCATAAACACTTTATTTTCCTCACACTGTGTGTGCTTGGAACATCCATGTTCACGCTCTGTCTGAAATGATCTGTTTTCGCACCTGTCTCTTTAAGACCTCCTCCCACACAAACCTAGTTTGCTCTGACTGGTCAGCGTTTTGGGGTCTTCCGTCTCTGCATTTTTGCACTGTTATTGTCAAGTAGCTGCAGCCCGCCCACTAGCTACATGACTTACCCGCACCAGCTACCTGTAAGTCTATGATCAGACCCCCTTTGCCCCTAGGTCCAGAGGCGTAAGCACTTACAAAAATGCTTAGTTTGGGGTTAGCAAGCTATGACGTGTGGTAATGGTAAGGGTTACATCTTGTTACTTATGAGGTGGATCACGTCTGTATGTATAATGAATTATAAAAAGGATTATTGTTATTTTTGGCCTCATATTTATTCACCTTTATGTCACATTGTAGCAAGGTTCAGATAACCATCGCAATGGTGGGTTTGTCTTGTACTGTGGCGGGCACACTTTGAAAGTGGCGTGTCATGTAGGCTGCAAATGGATTATGTCTGCAGCTATACATGTCTCGTCACTGCAGCCAGGGAATGACAGGGAATAGCAGCAATTTCCTGCCATGAAAAAAATAAATTAAAGCCTCTAAACACAACCAGACATGTTCCAGCAGAAATATGAAAAACTAAGATTAACATTAACCTGACATTAGCATGTAGCTACATATAGCAGTGTACTTGCAGCTCGGTAATGATTGTAATGAAACATAGCTGCAAGCTACCATGAAAAATCACCGTTAAAACTTCTAAACACATGCAAACATGTTACCGCAGCAATGTGATCCAAAATCTTAGAGAAATTAAGAACATCAGCAACCAAAATTACAGGTATCCCTGACGTTAGCATGTAGCTACATGTAGCAATGTACTTGCAGTCGGTGGAATGACTGAAACAGAGATTTGCTGCACTTTCTTTTATTAAAAATCACCAATAAAAGCTTCTTAACACAAGGAGACATGTTCCAGCAGCAATATGATTCGAAATTGAGGAGAAATGAACAACATTGGCAACCAAGATTACATGTTTCCCTGATGTTAGCATGTAGCTACATGTAGCAGTGTAGGCTATGCAATGTTAATGCTTGCAGTAGTTTGCCTGCGGATGACCATATAGAGAAATTTGTCATCATCTAATGTCGGCTTGTCTCAAAAGCAGAAATAACATTAGGCAAAGGAGTATTCAGAACAGTGTCAAGCCTGAGGTTTTTTGCTTTTACATATGTTTACCTAGTTATTTAAAACCTTGACCACGTGTAGTATAAACATCTGACATTGTAACATTATATGACAAAACAAATAAGGAAAACTTAATAGGTTCCCTTTAAGCTATTATATGTGGGAGTTTATGTGGTTTGTTGAGATTTGAATCTAAGCCACTGTGATCATAAACCCATTTAGAGCCTGTCACTGCCGTTCCTCAGTAAAAGAAGGTAGCACACATTTAGATTTCCTATCTATCCTGCCATGCAAACATCATTATACTCACTGAAAAGGTTTCTCTCTCATACACTTGCCGAAATTGAGGCACTGCTGCACTTTTATTTTGACATTCCCCTCTGTCTCCCTCTCATGAATGATTCAGAGAACAGTTCCTCTACCTGCTTCTCTCTGTAAGAGTCGCTAAGCAACTGAAATGCTATCCCAGCCCTTTAAAACCACAGAAACAGAGTCCCAATGCCCCCAATACACACAAACACACACACACACACACACACACACACACACACACACACACACACACACAGCTGAATGTCTGTGATCTGTGCTTCCTCTAGGTCAGTGGACTTACCGGGGGGATAATGTCCAAACCTTCGTCCAACGTTAAGGCCCTTCAGGTAAAATATTTTCATCTGTGTGCACATTAAAGTGTGGATGTGTGTAAAACTTTACTACTTTAAAAACATCATACATTTTGTTGACAACAAGAAAGCAAGACTACTGCAAGAATGAAACTGAAGAAGAGCTTCAATCAAATGGAATAAACTCCTCATCCTGTTAGAAATAAAGACTCCAGGTGCTTCCACATTAAAGTATTTATTGGTAAAGGCAAATACAGAGTTCAGACTGTGCATATACAGTATCAAGGCTTTGTTAGTGCAGAGTTGTAGCGAGGCAAAGGATGAAGAGTCGTCTGTATCACTGTGTGTGTGTCTGTGAATCAGTCTGTATTTGTGTTGTAATGGCTTTGTGCGTGCATGTCGGAGAGGGTTTCTTCCATCGTCTCTCTCTCTTCTCATTGTGCTCATTTTCATGTCTAACCATGGGATAGGCATCTGGACAGAGGACATTTAAAACACCAGTACAGTTCAAGCATGAGGTTCCTCGTCTCAGTACTCCACCGTCAGTTTGAGTTGATCACAAACAAGAACAGCAGTACAGATTTACAATATAAATAAGAGACATCTTCATCAAAAGAAAAAACTGTCTTAAAAGTTTAATATCTAGTCTATTTTCTTTAAACATTTTCAAAAGCATACCGTATCCTCATTACACTGATATTCCAGAAAGCTATTAGCCTCCATTTAATCAATACAGCATGAAAGCCAGTTATTACTGTTTTAGGTTAATGCAGCTGCAAGCGGGAACTGATTTAAAGACCCTCTTCTGTTTGTGTGGTTAATGTAGCTGAAAAATCCACAATTTAAGAGCCTGTCAAATGCAAACAATATAAAAATTTACATCCATCGTATTTACAATGTCAATATTTGCCACTTGGTTTTATTGTGGGTTTGACTTTCTGTTAAAGTAGCACAGGGCTGTGTTACAATTTGGCTGCAGATTCTCAAATATTGGATGTTGGAGTGTTTTCTTAAAGGGAAACTTGGGTAATTTTTTTAAACTTGGACCCAATTATCCTGCGTTTTTGTGTCAAACTGACTAATCGAGACAAAAACTTTTGTAATTGGTCCAGTGTTGAGAGAGGCAGTGCATGCAGGAACGTAAGTTCTCAGAAGGGTGCTGCACAGTTTAAATGTGCGTGCATGACTATGAATGTACTCTTACTCGTACTGGTTGTTTTTTAGCGGTATATCAGCAATATTTCCAGCAAGGATTGTCCCTCAAAAACTGTGTTAGCAAAATTAACCAGCTACAATTGTGCCACCAAAAGCAGGTATTTTATATGAGACACTGCCGGCATTTCCACCCGTGACTGTGCCATCTATTGCTGGTATTTTAAGCCAAAACATGATCTGATTCTAACCGTAGGTAAGTGGTTTAAGTGCCTAAAAACTATGTTAACGACAGCATTGTTAAAACACAAAGTTTCAACACATCTGCTACATAATTTGGTAAAAATGTTACATATGCTTGGTTTGAAGAAACTTACAATTCAAACATTTATTGTCATCATTCAAATCTCTCTCTAAGTGTATCGTTAGCAGTCCCATGAGCTGACCTCGACCTCTTATCACGTCAGATCAGAGAGATTAATTAAATAAGCACAAACATCTTTTTTCATATATTTTCTGACAGTCACCTTATCAAATGCAGGTAAAAAATTAAAACAAATCTTAAGACCAGGAATTATCTTAAAATAGCCAGCTATTTACAGACTGTGTTGTTTCATCTCTTGTCAATAGGGGGTGCTGCAGCACCCTAAGCACCCACCTTTCCATGCCCTTGGGCGCAGGAGTAAAACAGGCTGCAACATAATCCCTAGGGCCAGTTGTACATCAATTTATGTCCAAAAAAATGGTTGTTTTTGACACTGAAAGGCCCTTATTGTTATTAAGATGCTCTAGCAACATCACAGATGGGGCTCTACAGAGAAATGAAATGTTTTTCTGTACCTTTCACTGCTCTGTTTGTTAGTGTGTCACCAAATCTCACTCAAGAAGTCTTACTTTGAAATGTCACAGACTTTTTCACACTGCCAAATCAGCTAAATATTCAGCCAATCTTTTAGATAACACTAAGCTACACTCTCTGTACTCCAACACAACAAACTCTTCACTCCTCTCTCCAACTCTCACAAACTTTTCCAACATTGTTTTCCTTCAACAAGTCATCTCTTGTGAGATTATGGAAGGAAACTTCTCCTTGAGGGAGACTTGGTCACCATAACAAACAGACCAGCGAGAGGTAGGGAAAAACATTTAATTTCTCTGTAGTGTCATTCCTGTAATGTTGTCAGACACTTAAAATAACAATCTGAGCCTGTCAGAGGCAAAAACAAACACTTTCATTGGACTTAAATTGATGGTGCACAATTGCCTTTCAGGATTACATTGCAGCCTGTTTCTCTGCTGCAGCTGCAGTGATCTCCTTACTGCGGGTCCAATTTCAAAAGTTTTTTTACTGCATTTGTCACTTAGACACAAAACAATGAGACAATAGAGTCCAGGTTGAAAAAAAAGTTTCCCTTTAAAGGCACCGAAACAGACATTTTTCATTGTAAAGAACTGAATAGAAAGCGTGGGCTGTTTGGAAGGCAGGGACCCAGTGAAAAACCTGTTGTTATGCTTTTGAAAATGTTTGGGAGTGAAGTAAATTATTTCAGTTAAAGGGCTAAAACACAAACACCAGCATGATCCGTTAACAACAAATGGCCTGTGCAGAACAATTAAACTTAGTTAATAGTTTCTATAGATCCCCTTTTACACTCGACACTCTGTGTTTTATACCCAACAACTATAAAATAGAAAACAACCACCAAACAGTGCTGGACTGCTGCCATAATGGCTGTTAGAGTCCTTAAATGTACCCCACCGAAAAGTAAAATCAAAGTCTGTCTGAATTTTATTTGAGCTGAAAAAGAACCGATAATAATTGGGCCATTCTCTGATCAATAAAGGGAAATGATCAGCTTGCTTTAGTGTCTTGCTCAAGGACACAAATCCTGCACTGAGTGACTGATTAAAAGACTCACTGCCCTGCTGGCCCTGAAGTCTTTGGTCTTCCATCTTTATCTTACGCTCCCCCGGAGGCCACCTTTAAAGACTTAGTTCACCTTCAAAATAAATGGTTATTATTTCGTCGAACCCGTGTCATTCAAAACTCTCATAAAGTTTGTCGGAGTGATTGACACGCAGCCAGTTACACTCTGCAGTTTCATCTCAGCCTCCACCCAGATTAACAGCCAGTACCATCTTTTTATAGCTGCAAACAGCAAGCAATAAAAGGTCCATTAAATTTTCTCCAAACAGCTTGTGCAGCACAATTGGAGCATTTTGTGCCCAAATGTTTCCAGTGTGGATCCTAAAGTCCAGTATTCATTTCTCTAATACATATCCTATCCTTCATCAACACAGCAAAGCAGATTTGAGTCATTGGTGTGCATTATAAGTTAAAAGAATAAAGATGAGAAATAAGCAGTAGTGGAAAGTAACTAAGTACATTTAGTCAAGAACTATACTGAAGTGCAAAATTTGAGGTACTTTTCTTGCGTATTTCCATTTCATGCACCTTCATACTTTGACTCCACCACAATTCAGAGGGAAATATTGCACTTTTTACTCCAGTACATTTATTTGACAGCCATAGATACAAAACACATGATCAGCTTATAAAATATGAGTTGATCAACAGTGAAGTTTTGATAACTAATTAATCGTTTAAGTTGTATGAAGAAAAAATGTCAACCATTCTCTGGGTTCCTCTTAATTAATGTGAGATTTCACAGCTTTTCTCTGTTTTTATTTCATGGTAAACTGAACATTTTGGGGTTTTGGACTGTTGATCGGACAAAACAAGACATTTAAAAATCTTTAAATTTATGATGGGTATTTTTTGCTATTTTCTGCTATTTTATAAAATATATATTTAAAGCCACAGTGGTTAACTTTTATAAAAGATAACTTTTTCGTCATAACTGCCACTATATCCTGACAGTAGTACATCAGGTACAATAGTACAAAAATCAGGTTCTTCTGGCTCCTCCTAGTGCTGCTAATGGCATTTGCAAAAATCCACCACACCTGAACAAAAACAACCAATCAGAGCCAAGGAGTCTCTGACACGAGTCTGACAAGCTGTACAGCCAATAACAGCATACACAGCAAAGACCATGGATGAAAGTCCATCGTCCACCGTCTGGAAAAGTGAAAGCTTGTTTTTCATCATTTGTCTTCTTCTGTATGCAAAGCTACTTTAGTTCAGGTACGGTGGATTCTTGCAGATGCCATCAGGAGCACTAGGAGGAGAGAGAGGAGCCTTTTTTTCACTGATTATCTGTCTCATGCACTACTGTCAGGATATCGTGACAGTTCAAGCAAATATGATAAAAAGTTGTTTTTCTTATCTTTACCTACCGAACCTTTAATCAGTTTTTGATTTGTTCAAAAATTAAATAATTATTACAAGCAGCCCAAAATTAAACTAACCAACAGTATATAAAATACTTAAATTAGCTCCGTCACTACAAGAGTAACACTCAGGTAGCCCAATTTTTGAGTACTTTAATTTATAATTCACTCTGATGGACTGTCTGCAGAGACTGTTTGGAGAAGACTTTGAAGAGTAGAAATCACATTGACTTTACACAACAGACATGTGAATGTACATTTCTACTGTTCTAGCCAGGCATCCATTTGTTTCCATTAATGTCACACTCTCACAGGTTGCCAAATGTGTTATCCATCACAATGAACATCACATCTGCACACATTTTGGATGAAGATACAATATTGTTATGACTTTTCAACTTCTCAACTCTACACTCTTTATGGTAGTTGTATCATGTAAATTGTAAGATCCAGCATTTTTGGAGCTTATTGGAGACTAAATGCATATCAGAATATCTCTGCCCCCGTTCCATCAATTCTGACCATTCTGTCTTTACACCCTTTATAGTGCAACGCTGTATTTCTTGAGTGTCCCTTTAAAAAACTAAAACTTGCAAACACACTGGTATGGCCCTTTAGTAATGCAGGGAGGCTCAGATGGAAATACAGCACGGGCTATTGAGTTTGTGTTTGAACAGAGTTAAAGGAAGAGTTCAACATTTCGTGAATTCACTTTGTTGCCGGGATTTAAAGATGAAGATCGATACCAGTCTCATATCTGTGTCTGTTGATCATGACCTGTGTTGGGCTCAACAAAACATGTAATTTATTACTCTTTACTCTTTTCAAAAGTAACATCAATACTTTACTTACTTACTTTACTCCCTGCCAACAGTAATTTGTTACACTACTCCTTATTTACTTTTCCATTACACCCCACAATATTAAGACTTTGCATGTGTGCAAGATAGCCTGCAAATGATTTTTTACCTGGGGGTCCTCTGTTGCTTGTGATTGTATTTTAACAAGGCTCTGTCTAAGAGACGGAGAGTGAGTCATGGAGATCAGCAACATTTCATCCATTACACATCCAGACACAAGCATCATTAGCTCTTTTCTCTTGTAGCCTGCAGCTTTCAATTATTAAAATCCAGTTTTGGTTGTTCAGCCTTGTAGGACTACAGCCGTCCTCCGCAGCCAAGGAGAGCTCAGCTTTGGTGGGGTGTATTTCCTGGAGCTTTGTGTCGTTAAGCTATCGTAGTAGGTGTTTCAAGACATCTGAAGTCATGTTTTTCACAAAGGAAAGAGTCTTGGTACCACTACCTGGAACAGCAATGTTCTTATCATCTTTCGTCCCAAAAACATCAAAGAAATGTGAATATTTACAGCCACTGAATGCTTCTATCTTCCAAGCTAGCTTGCTGCTTTGTGACATGCATGCATGATGATTGCAAAAATGAATGATATTTGGATTTTAAATCAGTAGGGGGGGTGACAACAAAAGTAAGGCTGTAACAATATATTTGTTTTGGGGGTAACTGTATTATTTATTGATGATATTGTGTTACTGGGTAAAGTAGTTTTACTGTAATGAATTACTACCCAATACTGATCATGAAACTACAGCCAGGAGACAATTAGCTTAGCGTAGCATAAAGACCGGAAGCAAGCAGAAACAGGTAGCCTTAAACAGAAGAGTGTACGATCAAACAAACAAGTTAGATCATATTAGTGGGCTTTAAAAGGTGCTGGTAGAATTTTATAATGTATAATGTGTCATGTTCGATAGGGCAAGGCTTCCACCTGTTTCCAGCCTTTATGCAAAGCTAAGCTAAGTTAATTCCAGCTCCAGCTTCACAGATATGAGATCGGATTCAGTCTTGAAATAAACTTGTTCCATAAAATGTCAAACTATGATTGAATTTCAAATTTAGGGTGAAATATTGGTCTAACCTTTGGTTGGAATGTCAGAAGATGATTGCCGACAGCACGCTAAGCATAAGACAGTAAACAACCCCAGCCAAAGCAACATTACAGGGATACAAATCTGAGCAAACATGCCGCGAATGAGGCGATTTTCTTCCAGAACTTTAAACGGTAACCTCAGGAAAAAATAAAAACCCAGCGTCCTCTGTGACACACACCACACTCCCTCTCTGTACAGCTGTACAATATGAGCATATATACAATACAGTACAGTACAATGCAAAAAAAAAACACATCAAATCCAAGTGACAGGACGTCAGGGGCAGGCAGCAGGAACATCAAGTTAGCAGGCAGATCTCTGAGCTCTGTGTGTGTGTGTGTGTGTGTGTGTGTGTGTGTGTGTGTGTGTGTGTGTGCGTGGGTGTGTGCGTGTCCCAATTTTCATAAAGACACAACACCCTTTTTAGGGACATGATTAAACCAGGAAGTAGTGGTCATAATCAAAATGAGGGTTTTTGAGGAAACAGGAGGTGTACACACACACACACACACACACACATACGCACACAAACATATGCACACACACACACACACACATGCAGAGACGCAGAGACAGAAAATTTGTTTAAAGTGTTGAAAGTATCTCATTGGCTCTTCTCGCTGCCCGTCAGGCTAATTTGAACATCCCGATGGGAGCTCTGCGTCCAGGGGCGGGACATCCTGTCAAGAGGAGAGAGGAGACAGTAGACACAGAAGAGGTAAGACAACACAGGAGACACACACACACACACACACACACACACACACACACACACACACACACACACACACGTACAAGAAAGTGAAATCAAACATTTACCAGCAGCTTTCTGTAGCTTCATCTGATGTGTCAATAGTAGATTTTGTGTGCAAACAAGAAGCACATTTGCATCACTTTTCCTCAGTTGGTACATGCTGCATTTTGTTTTCCCGTCATATCCCACATGCCTAATACAACATACATAGATAATGTAATATATAAGCAATATGAGTGAAAATTTTTCATCTTGTATTTACCCCAAAAAACACAGTTTTTAATGTGTGCCACCGTGTACTGCTCCTTTATTGTCATCACCATCACCACCTTCACTCACAGCACTTCTGTGTGTCTCCCGATAGCTGAGAGGGACAATAGAGTGCTGCAGGGATGACAGTTTTTTGTAGGCCGACCAGGAATGTAGCCTTGCCTCAACAAAAAGCCACTGGGATTTTCCTACTGGATCTTGCAAACAAACTAAAGTTCATGATAGTTTGTAGTTTCCAGCAAAATAATCTTCACAAATGAAAAAAAACGTATATGATTTTTGCCAGAGATAAAATGCTAACATCAGGCTATAAACAAACTACACTACAGTTGCATGACTTCAACATCACCACAACAACAAGGCTGTAAAGCTGTGATGACGTTCTGTAGTCACATTTAGCCACTTGTTAGCAACCACCTGTTTAAATACACGTAGCTAAAAGCTTAGACATTCATGAGTAGGGTATTTACTGACATATTTTATTTTGTAGAACAAAACTTTAAAGTCTCTTAAGCTTGTGTTAACTACAGACCTTATTTCAGGCATCTAACCAAAAAGCCATTGAAAAAAAAACCTACTGACTTTGAAACAAGGGAACTGCGGGTGCTTAAATGTTAACTCATTTCTGGGTTTACCTACTAAGGGGCACTCTACAATAGCCCAGGCTATTAATTGAAGTTTTACAGTAGATGAGTTTCTGTGTTCAGCATGATAAGTCTTATGAGTCTCTGTAGTCTCATTTAGCCACTTGCTAGCAACTTTTTGCACAGGCTTCAAATTCACAAGTGGGGTATTTCCAGACATATTTTATGTTGTAAAACTAAACCTGAAAATCTCTTATGCTTGTATTAACCACACACCTTATTTCAGGCACCTCATCAAAAAATAAAAAACAGTGAGAAAGTGAAATTAGTGAAAACTCTGAGTATGTTAAGCCTGAGATGAGGGAAACTCTTGAGTTTTACGCTTCCGCTTTCCAGTTCAGTGTAACCCTGAGTTAGTAACTATGGCAACATACTCCATGAAGCAAACCTGCTGGCCGGCTGATCCCAACTGAGCGTGTAGTAGGAAGGGGAAACATGGCGTGTTGAATAAAGTCGTGGGCGATAAGGCACAAATTATTCAGAGGCTGTCGCGTTAGGAGATGTTGATTAGACCTTGTTTGGTTGTCTTTATCATTCCCAGTAGAGTGTCTATGAAAGATACCGTTTCACCTCACTGTATCATTTATCTTCACAATCTGTTCCACCCAGATATATCAAATATTACACATCGTGGATTTGCATCATCATCGGAGCAAATTTTATGCAATGCCTTTCGGCAATGGCAGTTTTCTTTATAACATCAGAGACACTGAACACATCAGCAAGGCAGCCATTTGTTAGGCCATAAGAAAAGGGACCCTGGCTCTGAAAAGACTTTTGCCTGTTTTTGTGGTTCTTTCCTGGGCGTAATGAGAAAGGATCATCAAAGAGGAATTCCACAGAACTGCAGGGTTGTCAATATTAATAAGAAATTAATCTACATGGATACATAATGCAATAATTTATGAAAAATTTTCATATATTTGTAACCCTCTTTTGATTGTTGGTGTTCCCCAGTCCTTCCGGGCTGTGGGCAATACGCAGGCTACGACATTTGTTTCTTCCTCTTTGTTAATTTTTAAATTTCTACCAACACAGCAGGACAATACCAACACATTGAAACTTAGGGTACGGCCTCAGTACGTGTCCCCACAAAACAAGGGCAGGTAGTAACCATAAGAATAAAGGAGATTACGTGATCAGAAGTCATTTCACAGCAATTCAGCAGTTCAGTTAACTCCAGACGGTTAACGACGCGGCATGAGTATGGCCCCCTAATTAACACAGCTGGTACCTTCAGTTATCACACAGGCTACTTCATAACATGTCGGTGAGGAAATCCAAAGTGTGGGATCATTTTGAGAAGGTGAAGGAAGAACCCAAGGTGATATGTAAACTCTGCAGGCAAACATTTGCCTGTCATTCGTGGACTAAAAACATGACGTATCATCTGAAACATGGAAGTAGCTACATGCCCATTAGCCACTTAGCACAATCATTACTGCTTTGCTGATAGTGTAATTAACAGGCGACTAGGAAAATTATTAGTGGGGGCGGCCTCTAATGCTAACTGCTAACTCATGCTAACTCATCTCCAGGTTTTAGGTTTTAGGACTCGTTTCTGCACCCCGATACTGTCCTATACAGACACAGAGAGAAGTAAATAAAGTAGGGATAAAGGTTTTTGTTTTTTTGTTTTTTAAAAAAGGAGGTGAAAAGTGTTGGCTTCTTAGCCACAACATTGAGGACCAGTGGGAAAGAGCTGGTAAATTTAGCTTTAGCATAGGCTAGCTAATGCTACCTAACCAGCTAGCTTTAGCTTCCCTGCTTTTTAGCTAACCTTTTCATAGGTCAATTGCAAAATTTTCACTATATCTTCCCCAAACTTAAAAACTAACATGGCATAATAATATTGTGTAAGATAAAATAAATGTCAAAAAGACAGTTTCAATTGTTTTTTATTCCATTTGGAGTGAATCTGTAGTTACTAGATTTTAGATTTCTAAGGGGCTGATCACACGGGTCCATGTCATTGGTTTGACAGCCCATTGGTTCGACATCCCATTAGTCCGACTGTCCGCGGTGCTGAACGGTTCGCAGCGGGCGTATGGTGCGCTGCGACCAGCTTGAGGCGGAGCAGGCTCACGGCTTATGAGTTTGGCACTTTTCTTTTTCATTTTAACCCACACCATGATCTTTCCTGACCCTAACCAAGTGGTTTTTGTGCCTAAACCTAACCAGACCTTAACCACAGGGCATCATGATGATTTCGGAACAGACTTCAGAACAATGAGTTTAATATGGTCGGAACAATGGGATGTCGAACCAATGGGCTGTCGAACCAATGGGCAGTTCCCCATCACACCTACAGGTGGCGCTAACACGGACGCTTTAAAGACACTTGAAATGCCCGAAACGCTCTTTCAATGAGCAAAACAGTGCAGCAGTAGCGCTAGCAGGTAGGTACAGGCAGTGAGAAGGGACGTAAGGTATTTGGAGCATCTTGTTGGTAATGTTAAATTGAATAAACCCCAAATCTCCTGTTTGGACAAAGTACTGTGAATATATTTTCAAGGGGTCAAGGGAGAATTCCTGTACACCAACATGCACATGACAGAGTGTGTTATACAGTATTCTTCAGTGAGATTGTTGGATTTTAAGAACAATGAAGCTGTTGACTAATTTAATCAGGTTATCCCAAAATAATAATACTTCTGTTGTATAATTATTTTATCAGGCTCATTCACCAGACCCGCCCTGCGCCGCCGCCGAGACGCCAGAGGAGAAGAAGACGTTGCCCGGTGCGGTTAAACTGCCGGGTCCTGCCGTTAATCTATCAGAGCTGCAGAACGTCAAGAGCGAACTACGATGGGTTACCAAAGATTAACATGTAGGTGGTCAGAAAATCCTCCTCCTTATTGTTTTGGGATGCCACACACCGCTAATGTGTACAGATAATAATTAAAAACATCAAACAGTTTATACCTTTAGATATTATTTTTTCTCTCTTTCTGACCTAATCAAAACCTGATATGTAAAAACTATTGAAGTGGTAAGCCTTCCGCTGGCTATAAGCTGGGCTTTGGTGAAAGTAACAAAATGCAGAAATGACCATATTACATCAAATAAAAAAATAGTTTCTTATTTTATAATTATTTATAAGTCATTCACAGATACATGTATGCTGTTCTACATAGTGACTTTACCTATGTTTAGGGTAAAAAAAATCTAAATAGACTTATTAAAGATTTGCGAGTAGTACTACATAATACTTTGAAAGTATAGATTGCAGCCCACAGGTTAGAATGTATTTTGTACACTGTAACTACTTTTTAAATTACCCAGTAGACTGTAGGTGTAGGTGCCAGTAGACTTTAGCCTTGTAGCCTGTATGTCTTTACAAAAGCTACATCATGAAAATGTGTTTAAAAAAATACTTCATAATAAGCATTATTATAAATGGGATGAACAAGAGACCACTTTATTTTACAGCCCAGTTGTTACTCATCAGACTAAAAACATAAACCTATAAAACTAAAAAAACGTTTTAATGTTAATGATATTAATAATGTCTCAGCAACACTTCTAAGCTAAAGTTTTGCCTAATGTTTTGTTCCTCAGCACCAACAATAATCGAAATGAATAAATAAATAAAACTAAATTATAAAAGGTTAAACATATATTTAAAAAATCCACAACTTTAAAATAACTTGAGAATATAAATAATTTTATTTCAGTATCAACACTGTTAACCCATTGTTGCTGTCTTGTTGTTGATACTGCCACAGTGCCCTGTAATCATTTAGTCCCTCTTAAATAGTTCTTATTATCTCTAAATATGTCCTAACCTAGTCTCATTCACTTGTGCTTACATAAAAGTACCTAAAAAGTATTTTGGTGATACCCTAAATAATATATTGTACACTTCATAGTTATGTGTATATCATTTAAAGCCTTTAGATTAAAACTGTATTTAACCATTTTGTTTTACAGCAGGAGTCTCTGAGACCCCATAGAGTTGACAGAAGTGGACTTTGAAACATCCCATCAGTTCAAAATCATGTTAAAAGCAATACTCATGAAGTTATCTATTTTAATTATTAATTAAGTCATTAAGTATTAAAATAATAAAACAAATGTTAAGTGTTCTTTTAGCTACAAGGTACCCCAAAATATGGGTTCAAAGATGAAGAATTTAAAACCAAAAGTATAAATTTAATGTTTTTTTCAGTTGTTTATATACTTTTTAAAGTTTGAAAAGTTGTGTGTGGAAAACATGAATATTTGCACCTTCACAGAAGCAGGATTTCATCAGGAGGTGCTACAGGTGTGTCCAGTCAACAGGTCATTTGTGTATCTATTGTCATCATTATTTGGATACATCGAATGTCCCACTGATGCCTCACGCTAACGGCCTGCTTGGAATTATTTGCCACAGCCCTTTTCAGTGTTGTGCAGTGCAGATATGGTGGAGCCAAAGAGGAAAATGCAAATCTGAACCAAACCATGGTGTGGACGCACAAAGATGAGTTCACACACTTTGTAAATGATGCAAATCCAGTTCATGAAAACAGTAGATAACTATCTAATGCTACAACAACACGCTACACACACAGATACTAAAGTATTCTGACCAATACCACACTGGTTGTCCTGCACTCAAAATGCTACTCAAGTCACTCGTTCTGAACCTGGGGGTCATGACCCCCACTAGGGGTCCCTGAAGCTTCACAGGGGGTCCTGAAGTATTCTAGATTTTAAGGGATGTGAGGAATCTTTTCCTAAAAATATACAGTAGCCCTTTATCTTTGCATTCATTTCTCTGAGGTAAACTAATTTGAATTATTATTTTTAAAGTTTAGATTATTATTCAAGATATAAACTTCAAATAATGTCACAGTATAAGGACACAGTGAGGACCTGAACACACTCTGAACAGCCTCCTCCTGCATTAGAAAAGTGCGCAGTCAAAGAAAACCCAAAGAGCTAACAGAACAGAAACCAGGCGTCAGAGAGAAGAAAACAGTTACTGCAGTTACTGCATTCACTATATAAGTGATTTGTACAGTTTATCAGTTGTTCTGTACTGTTATTCTGCACTGAATATTATATGAAATATCAGTAAAATATTTCACTTAGTTAGGGTTTGTCAGTTTACTCAATTCTTGAAAAGGGGTCACTTAAACAAAAACACTGGGGACCACTGACTCCAATAAGTAAGTGTGTAGTATGTTTATATCAGGGCTGTGGGTTATGATTCATTATAAATCTAGAGCCACAACAATAAATCGATGAGTCATTTTTCAGAAACTTAATGTGCACCCTCTACTCGCTCAATCATCTTAGTCAGTTTTTCCAAGCAGAAATGTTTTATATTTGGTGAGTTTAGCTTCTCAAATGTTTTTCTTTTTCATATATGACAGAGACTGAATGAATTTGTGGTTTGGACTGATAAAGGAATGAAACAAGCTATCAAAATAGATCCCCTTGGGCTGTGGGTGACTGTATCAAATACTTTTTTTTTTTTTTTTTACCACTTCCTGACAAAAACAATTCATCGATAATGAAAAGGATAATTAGTTACAGCCCCAGATTAATCTGCCAGTAGTTTCGATAAATTCATAAATTGTTTGCTTTGTAAACATCAGAAACAACAGTGACAAATGCGATCACATTTTACTGTTTACTGTCATTTAAGACAAAAAAAAAGAAGCAAATCTTCACATTTGAGAAGCTCAAACCATTAAAGTTTTGCTATTTTTCATTAAGAATAACCTTCTTATCATACTCAACTAATCAATTAATCGATTTATCAATTCAGATGTAATGCTCTATACTGCTGGGTAGTTTAATCTTTTACATTGCGTCCCCATTTAAAAGCTCTTCATATGTTGTGTTTGTAAAATCCAGTAAAAAGTAAAATATTTTACTCTGAAATGAAGTACATCAATCTTTTTCTTAAGTACCTCACAGACATACTGTTAAAACTAGATTACCTAGTCTACATGTCTACAGTTTCTACAACCACTTATCTTGGGCAGGTTGATCAGGTACACAGATGAATACTTTCACCTAAAACAGGCAATTGGTAGTTTTAAACCCACCTAATCAGCATGTCATTGCAATGTGGGAGGAAACAAATCAGACACTGGGAGGACATGCAAACTGGGAAAACTAACCACTGAGCAAGTCAAATTATATCTGTATTTGCTTGATAATAACGTCTCCACAAATTAGGTACTTGCAAAAAATCTTTTTCAGTGCTCAAAAAATCACAAGGCACACTATTAATTCCATAAAAGCTGGACAAATTAATCAAAACTGTCTGCTTAATAAGTGAGAAAATCATTTTTACTTACATAAATATGAATAAATGTTTTACCTCTGCATATTAAGTGAATTTGAACAGATACTTGACATTTTATGGAAGATATCTAAAGCTTTTAGCAGTTTTTACATCCTTACCTAACAAGACATTAAACTATTGGTCATCATGTCTCTGTAACAGTATAATAAATGCCGAGATTCAGCTCCTCAATGAACCTCGTCTCCACTATAAATACTTGCAGTGGCCAGAGCTCGCCACAGGGGGTCAGTGTGGGCTGTGCAGTCTTTGTTTGGGTCAAGCAGCGTGTTGATGCCTCTGTGTGTGGGCAGGAAGGGTTGAGTCAGGCTCTATATTTACACTTTACAGGAGTGTGTGTGTTTTAGAAAAAGTGTGTGAGCACTGAGGGGCAGTCTGTGCTGCGACTTTCTCAGCGGGACACAGAAACCACAATATCCAAACACTGTGGCTGTTCTGCCCTGCCCAAACCATGTGGGTGTGCTGTGTAGGAGATAAATGAGAAGCTGGTTCAAGTTTTAGTTCTAAACATGTTTCTGTGAGGCAGAAAAAAATAATGCTGCATGGTATTTGTGAGCAGGTTCACAGTGTGCATTTACACTGGGAAAATTATATTATTATTGAAAATAACAGCAGCAGTGTACTGCATCTGCCTGATTTCTCAGTGTGCTTTTGATGGACACTATTTGAACCACGATGCAATGCAAAAAGAAAATAGGGGAGCTACTCTCAACTGCAAAAATCACTTGTAATATGAAAAGGAAAGCAGAAAATGAAGTGGTAAATATCTGAAAAACCACTGGCTTTGACTTTGGAAAGTTCGACTTTGGTGTTATTCCAAGGTTGAAGTTTGATTGACGTCTGTCAGATCTTGTCTAGTGAGCTGCACGGCCAAAAGTATGTAAAATGAATAAATAAAACAGGGAGCAAATCCCTGCAATCCCCAAGCAAAGTTACAGGCTGCACAAGTTAATTTGAGCCATGTTTGGAGACTTAACATGCAGCTAAAGCAACCCACGCCACAGTTGTGTGTGGGGATGGGTCTGCTGATAATAACTAGTCTGCCGGGGACCGTGAGGGACTCGAGCAGTCGAGGATTAATTTGCTGCTACATCCTCCACTCTTCTAGTTTCAGGCTTTCCGCTACATTTTGGATCCTGGCTGCCAGGAATCACTCCAATTCAGCCACAAGAGCATTAGTGAGGTCCAGCACTAATGTTGGGTTCATCCCAGTGGTGTGATGGGGTTGAGGTCAGGGCTCCCTGCAGGCCAGTTAATTTCTTCCACACCAAACTGGGAAGGAAAAAAAAAAAATCTTTTGTGGCCCTGGCTTTGTGCTCTGGGGCATCATCATTTTTTAAACAAGACAGGGTCAAACCCTAACTGTCTCTACAAAATTAGAAGCAAAATATTGTCTGAAATATCACTGTATGTTGTAGCATTAAGACTTTCCTTCATTGGAACACAGAGGTCCAACCCAAACTTTGAAAAATAGCCACAGACCAGGAGTACAGTACAAGAACAGGAGTGTCCGCTTAGTTTTAGCCAAATAATATATCACTTTATGTGGGTACAAAATGAAAAAGTACATTGATTACTTGTACAGTAACTGCAACAAGTTTATTCGTATGCACAGTTTGCTACTAGTATGCAGTACACAGCTGAAGTTTGAGCTAAAAATCTGATGTTGAACCCACTCTAATAAAACAAACAAAAAGAAAAAACAGATATAAAAGAGCGAGGAATGTCTTGTTTATTAGACGGCCTTAGTTACATAGCTGCAGGCTAGTATAACCACTTCAAATCTGAGGGGTCAGCTAAGCTAACACAAACATAATTTAGCAAGGGACTGTATCATTTTAAAGCTGTCAAAGAGTCAAGGGCTTCATATTATTAGCTTTCTCTCAGTCAGCCTGTTTTCAACTTAACCAGCAGAGCTGTAGCTCTTTGCCTCCATTCACTGAACTTCAGGCCTGAAGACCTGCACTGCCTCCTGAGAAATCTTTGTACTGCTGCATTTCCACTGCTTGGTACGGCACAATTATATTATTGTATATCCATCAGCAAAAACTGTGGGTCGTTCCTGGTACTCTGTCTGGTACCACCTCGGTCAAGGTTTCAAGCGAGATGAGTGGATACTAGAGGGTGGAGTTAAATCACTGCAGACCAGTAATTCGTCAGAGAGAACTGTCACACGAATTGTCATTTGCGCAACACGGGACATCATGCACAACCTGCCATTTTTAAATAGCGAAGTTACCGTCAATAGCAGCCACAATTTTTTATTCACTCATACAGTAACATACACTATGTAGTAAACTAGGCTGTACACTATGCACACTATGCACTACATTGTAGACTACGTACACTACGCTGTACACCACATACACTATGACATACACTTTGTCATACACTACGTCGTACACTACGTAAACTGTGCCATATACTTTATTGTACACAACATTTTACACTATTCTATACACAGAATAGTGTATGGCATAATGCCATACACTACACTATGCTGTACACTACGTAGTATAGTGCGTACACTATGCCGTACACTACATACACTATGTCTTACACTACGTACACTATGTCCTACACTACATAGACTATGTCCTACACTACGTAGACTATGTCTTACACTATGTACACTATGTCCTACACTACGTACACTATGTCCTACACTACGTAGACTACGTCCTACACTACGTACACTATGTCTTACACTATGTACACTATGTCCTACACTACATAGACTATGTCCTACACTACGTAGACTATGTCCTACACTACGTAGACTATATCCTACACTATGTCCTACACTATGTACACTATGTCCTACACTACATAGACTATGTCCTACACTATGTAGGTCCTACACTACATAGACTATGTCCTACACTATGTAGACTATGTCCTACATTACGTACACTATGTCCTACACTATGTACACTATGTCCTACACTACATAGACTGCGTCCTACACTACGTAGACTATGTCCTACACTACGTACACAATGTCCTTCACTACATAGACTATGTCCTTCACTACGTAGACTATGTCCTACACTACGTACACTATTTCCTACACTACGTAGACTATGTCTTACACTACGTACACTATGTCCTACACTACGTACACGATGTCCTACACTACGTACACTACATTGTACACAACGTACACTACGTTGTACACTATACCATACACTATGTCTTACACTACATACACTATGCCATACACTATGTACACTATGCCCTGCACTACATGCACGATATCATACACTACAGCATACTACGTTTGGTTGCTGATGAAAGGATTCAGTTAGTGTCATGTTGAAGATGTCACGGCAGTTTCATGTGGGGGTGCTATGATTATCAGCGGAGAATCCGACTACATTTACAGTGTTTTATCCACATAAGAAAACAAAGTAGAAAAAAGGACTTGGTAGCAAAAGGGAGACAAGTCGAGTCGAGTCGAGCTGTACCGTGCAGAGGAAGTCAGGCATGTGACTAAAACTTGAGTCTTCCAGATGGAAATAAACAGGCAGTGAGGGGAGATCAAGACAGACAGAAACAGAAATGGAAAAAGGTCAAGAGAAAGATAAGTGCATGGAGAAAGCAGGTGATAGATCAACCAGATCTTATGTGGAAGCCTGCATCAGTGAATGCAGTAACCTGGCCTTCTCCTTGTCGTCCTGGCCCTTCCTGCTGTCTCTCAGGGGTCAGCAGCTCTGAGACCTGCCGATAGCAGACAGTGAAAATCCCTCACAGTGTCTTTATCTGTCTCTTTCCTCCAGGATCCCCAGCCAGGCGAAGAGGAAGGCAGATAATCTTCATAGACACAGACTTGCCCACTGCCACCGAAGACTAAGCAAACTACAAACTAATCCCAACATGTTCAGAAACAATAAAAGCTTTGTGTGAAGCCAACGTCTGCAGAAAATGTTCAGCATTTAACCAAAACCACTAAGAAGCAGCCATCCACAAACTCTCTTTCTATCAGTACGATAAGAGGTTAAAGCACTACAAATATTTACATTTATCTTATCATGTCAGATTGTTTTGTCACTAAATCCAAACTCAAATCATAATTTGTACAAAAAGTTAATCACTGTTCATATAAAGCGAGATTTTCTGGCTTGTTTCTGCTGCAGATAAAACTCCAATTTGCTTGGACTTTTAGGAGTAAGTGAGTTATAATGCAATAACAACTTATTCTTTGCTTTTTTTTAGTTTTTGGAGTATTTCAAAGTCTGAGTTAACTGGTTAAGTAGGAGATTTGTTGACGTACATTTAAGGAATTCACTTGACAAACACTCTGTGATGACAATTATTTTACATACTGTCAAAACTCCAAATATACACCACTGATTTATACAGATGCTTTCTATTAAATTATTCATTTCTAAATGTTGTAACAATTTACAGTGATGCAATGGGATTTAAGTTCAGTTGTACTACTTTGTTTGGGAGGGAAAATAATACTGTTTTTCTTGTTTTATTGTTATGATTCCCAAAATCTTATCTTCAGGAAAATGTTGCAATAAATCAAGATGGTTCTAAAAATCCAGTGTTTTATTTATTACTGGCTACATCTGCTATTACAGTGAAGGAGAATAGTGGTCAAATATTATTATACTCTGTCTTTTTTGTGTTTTCCTCAATCATTGTGGAAAACAGGCTTTCTGTTATCAGAATTTTGTAACATTTTTAGCCATGCTAGCACCGTGGCTCCATGGATGGACATCTCGGATGGTCCGCCACCTGGTCCAGACTGAAATATCTCATCAGCTATTTGATGTATTGCCATGGAATTTAGGACAAATATTAAAGGTTCCCAAAGGATGAGTCTTACTAACTTTGGTGATCCCCAGGCTTTTGCTCTAGCGACACCAGCAGGTCAAATTCTTCACCTGTCTGGTGAAGTTTTTAACATATGCACACATATATCCACAGATATTCATTAACTTTTCATGCATAAGGTCAAATTCTTAATTCATGCTATAGAGTGCTGCAGAAATGAGTCCTAAAACCCGAAAATAAGTTAACATTTTTGCACTTTCAGTTCCCTCATCTTTAAGTCAATGATTTTTTTTTTTTAATTGGGTTTTTGGTTAGATGTCTGAAATAAGGTCTGTGGTTAACACAAGCTTAACAGACGTTCACATTTTGCCAGGAGGACGCTAACTTCTGGGTTGGCCATACAAAAATTTGTCATTTGTCAGAACTTTTTTTGGTGCTTATTTGCAAGTCTTAGCATGCAAACATGCTAAACTAACTTGGTGAACATAGTAAAAAAAACAGCAGCATGTTAGCATTATCATATTGAGCACGTTTGCATGCTGACTCTTAGTCTTGTTTCCTTGTCATTAAAAAAGAAAATGTCTTGCTGATGAAGTTGACAGCTGTATCAGCTAACAAAGACACCCCGAATAAGGCGACAGGACGTGACAGTAAAGTTTTTAAGGTGACATATTTAAAGGGGATTATTTCATGGTGGAGACGTCCTTTTTTGCCTGTGGGTGTAAGGAGACTGACAGTAAACAGAGCGTGACATAATGCATGCACTGATTTAAAAAAAAATACATTCAGGCAAAATTAAATACCCTGAAAACTCTGACAAAAGCAAATTAAAACTCCGTGTTTACTGTGATGGAAGATGTGGCCTGGAGAGTCTTTCAGAGTCAGGTTTTCACATTAAAAAATAAGCCCTGATATTTCTAGTTGTAATATCCTTGTATTATGTGCATATGTAATGGGTATTACGTGGGAGTCAGGGGCATCTTTGTGCACAGATTCACTTTGATCCTCCAAATCCAACTGTTTCATGAAGGAATGCCACATGGACGGAGCACACACACATGCCATCGAGCACACCACCAGCCCCCATTACAGCAGATATCCATCATCACATCACATGTTCACACAGACAAACACACACAGAGCAGCTGTAGCTAAGTTTAGCCTCCATCAGGTCACGGTGGAGAGAGAGACACTGCTGGTGTTTTAACAGCCGTACGAGAGGATCTGACATTGTGTGGGAAAGATTAAAAACACTGTGCAGTTTCAAAAGGCGTGAATCTTGTTTTTTCTCTTTGCGAGCAGCCTGTGTGCTGAATTCTGAACCAACGTTTCAATTAAACGAAAACATATGCAGTGGTGGAAGAAGTACTCAGATCTTACTGTGACAATACTCCACTACAAGAGGACGGCATTCGAAACCTTACTTTATTAAATGTATGTATCAGCAAACTGTATTTAAGTTTTACAGCTGTAGATGTTTCAGATTGTGCTAATCTGAACTCCTTTATATATTGGTAGGTATAATGCATCATATTCTATAAGACCATCATATGGTTGTAGCATGGCCGTCCTGTGAGGACCACATATCTCTAAAAAGTCACCTTCTCAATGTGTCAGAGACAGCCATTTTCAGCTTTGTGACGATGCAGTTTATCAACTGATCCAAGAGGGTTTTTAAAGAATTTATTCAGCTAAAAGGTCCATTATGTAAGATTTATGGTTGATAATATAAGTTTATATATGGATTTTAGATTTAAAATATATTTTAAGAAGAAGAGGTTTTTATTAGTGTATAATCACCTGACAATAAAGCTCTGTGTCCACAGAGCAGTACGGTACGGTTCAGTTCAGTTCAGTACGCTTTTTTTCTGTTTCCACTGTTAGAAGTTGTGGATGGTACCAATGGAACTGTTCTGTACCATTACCATTTTTGGTCACCCCTCTGTTGGGGTACCTAGCACACAGATGTGGTACTAAAAGGTGGAGCTGTAAACACTGCAGTCCATTGATTGGTCAATAGCGGATGATCACTCTGCTCAGGGCTGAGCTGTGGCTGGTTTCGAGTTAGTAACCACTGTTCATACTGTGGAAAGTTTATTAGTAGACTGTAAAACTGACTGTAAGACTATAAAATGAAAGGATGTTTTGCTGCCTCTTACAGCATCTGTAGTCTGAGAATTTTGATTTAATTCACTTGGCCAACTGCCGGCAACATTTAAGGTGGAACGTTTACTTGTTACTGTATGTTACTCAATGCATGAGTTGACGACGTGAATCCATCAGCACACCTTAAATTTCAGTATGACAACTTTGACCTTTGTTCTGAACATGTCAGCGTGCAATCTCATTCTGTGGACAATAAACAATGTGCAGACTGATAAAGGAGAAAATACAGTGAGTACTGGACAGAGCAGTGAGTAACAACAACTCCGCACACATGAAAGAGTACTGTTTGTGGTGGAGACAGTAAGTGGACAGAGAGTCTAGGTACAATGTCTGAAGGGTTACTGTTGTTTCCAAAGGTACTATACTGAAAGTGTTTGGTGGAGATGGGGCTTAATAATAGTGTTTTCATTACATTAGAATGAGCCGTTTATATCTATACAGGAAGTGGGTCATTGTCTACGAAGTCTGCCATGTTGCACTGCCATGTTTCTGCAGTAGCCCAGAAGGGACAAACCAGCATTGCCTTAAGACAGGGCTATTTGTGGTTTTTTTCCCCTTGTCCACCAAAACACAGATTTATTCAGTGTTTTTAACGCTTTAAATTGTCGGGTGTGTGTTTTGAAGACAGAGAGACCAATCAGCTTCCAGTAAAAATCTCCTGAACATCTGGATCTTTAGTTATCTGTGAAAAAAAGGTCAGCACACATCGGCAGGTGCTGGGGTAGCAGCCTGTCTGCGACAGGCCGAACAGCATAGACGAAATACTGATTTGTAACGTGAAACTGTTTTATTTGGTGTTTTTACTGCAAAGTAACTGCTGACAAATGTAGTGGAGCAAAAAATATAATATTTGCCTCCCGAATGTAGTGGAGTAGAAGTATGAAGTGGCAGAAAATGGAAATACTTGAGTAAAGTACCTCCAATTTGTACTTAAGTACAGCACTTGAGTAAATATACTTAGTTAGATTCCACCACTGCACTTGCATACAAATACACACTCATCTCTGGGTGTGAGCCAGCATCTCTTCAGAGATCATAACTCACGACAAAATGTACGATGCAGAGAGAGCTGCAAGAACTTGTAAGTGTGCTGTAAAGCTATGCCGTTTGCATACTGATGTATACATGTATACCAGACAAACAGTGGCTCAACATTAATCACACCACAGTAAACACGCCGGACAACTTGTAGCCTGATACTGAAAACAAATCTTCATCACTCCCACCCCACCACAACCCTGCTGCCCCTATCTCTGCATAAAAATAATGGCATGACATCAACCTGTCTGATTTTGAAGCAGCACAGGTCACAATAAGGTTAAATGCCTCCCAGAAGGGCACAGCTCATTCTAATACCAAATGCTACACGCTACTTTTGACACTTCTAAAATCCTTTGACAGCTTGGCAAAACTTCCTCTGGTTTGATATGTACCTCAGAGCCGAGCCCTGCCTGTGTTTCTATTCCTGTCGCCATGGCGATGAGGGCACAGATAGGTGCCGTGGCAACCGTGCCCTGGAATCTTAGTTCTGCAGACTGTGGCAGCTGTATTTACCAATGAGTTCATCCACCGGGATAGACACTAAAACCCTGCCAGGCTCCCAGTGTGTGTGTGTGCGCATGTGTTTATCCATGCATCTGCTCACTTGCCCCGTTGGTGGGTATGTTGGATGCATATATTCTGGTGATACTCCCTCCCGGACGCAGAGAAAAGGGCAGCGGACAGACACAAAGCCAACAGAGCTGGGACATCACAGAAGGAGACAGGAGGCTTTGGGAAGTTTGAGGGCCAAAAGGAGGGGCGGTACGGACCGTGTGTGTGTGTGTGTGTGTAGGGGGGCAGTTGATCGCCTTTCTGTCATGGTGTCACATGCAGACAGAGCAGGACAAAAACACAGATGGAGAGACGTCGGCTGAGGACACGCACTTGACTCTTCTCCTCTCAACTCTCCTGTCGTCTCCTATCATTTCCTGCTCTTTGCTCTCAACAACCCATTATCCTGCCTCCTACTAATGTCTGATTCTCTTTAGTCTGATGTTCTAGTGCAGCTTGTCGACTACATCTTTTTTGACAACACTCATTACTGCTTTTTCTCTGCTTTTAATCTTTCTTCCTCTTACTTCCCTCTCACTGCTGCTGCTTCCTCCTACCTTCCTGACTAAGAATTTTCTTTGCAACTAATCCTTTTCTGTTTCTCAAAAAGCTTTCTCTCTCCAATATCTTCTCACCTCCTATCTTTTGGATGGATAGCTACTCCCTCCTCTACAGTTCCTCCCACAGAACCGGACTTCTTGCCGGCTTCCAGCGCCTGCGCTCTCAGGGAAACATGTGTGATGTCGTCCTGGAGGCTGGCGGTGTATCCTTCCCTTGTCATCGCGCCCTTTTGGCCAGCTCCAGCGAGTATTTTTGGGCTGTGTTTGGAGAGACTACCGCTGAGAGATTAGCGGGCTGCGTTAGCCTCCCCGCGCTAACACCTGAGGGTTTAGACGCCATTCTGGACTTCCTGTACTCTGGCTGGCTCAGTGTATCGCCGTTAACACTTCCTGTCGTCCTTGAGGCAGCCAGGTACTTGCAGGTGGAGACGGCTGTGTCAATATGCGAGCGCTTCATGATTGATGGTTTAAGCGTTGAGAATTGCTGTTGCTATGCTAACCTGGCCGAACACCATGTTCTCTCAGATGCACTTGAAGCTGCCAATCAAACCATCGCTATGGAGATGGGGACGTTGCTGCAGGAAAGCAGGGATGACCTTCTCAAGCTGAATATGCAGTCATTGATGGCGGTGCTCGACGCTGATGAGATACCTGGTGTCAAGGAGGTGGAGCTCATAAAGCTGGCTCTGGATTGGCTGGATGACAACGGACCCCTCCCTCTGCTGAAATCAAATCTCCTGCTGAGTCGTCTGCGCTTTGGATTGGTTGCCCCGTCTGAGCTCCCCAATCTTAGCCATGCCCACAAAGCCATGGCGACACCTCTAATCAGAGGTCAGTTGACTCGGGCGTTGGAGTACCACAGACTGGGTTCAGCTCAGCCAATCAGACAGAGCAAACAGTCGACACTCAGAGCGTCGCCCAATCGTGTGCTGCTTGTAGGTGGAGGGTCCAGTCCTGATTGGCCAGAACAGAAAATGGTGATGTTTGATCCCAGAGGCAGGAAGTTCTCACCTCTGTGCTCCAGCATCCCGCTGCAGCTGAGAAATCACTGCGTGTGCTCAGTGGGAGGTTTCCTCTTCGTGATCGGAGGAGAGGAAGTGAAAGAGGGGGAGGAGGATGGCAAAAAGTCTGTCACCATGGTGACATCCAACCAGGTGTGGCGCTACGATCCTCGCTTCGAATGCTGGGTAGCGGTAGAGTCCATGCTGGAGAGGCGGGCGCAGTTCACCTGCTGCGTAGTAGAGGATGCTATTTATGCCATCGGAGGACGACACACACAACCAGACGCCAACACACACACCTCCGTAGCTTCTGTTGAGTTTTACGATATGGCCACAGGAGCGTGGAGGAGAGAAGCAAACATGCCTCGCCCCCTTTACGGCCATGCTTCTGCTGTGCTTGACAACAACATCTACGTGTCAGGTGGCAACCAGGGCGGCAGTAACCATGGCGATAACCGGGATGACCACAGAGAGAGCAGCAAAGAAGTCCTGTTCTGGGACCTCAAAGGCAGAGCCTGGGAGAAGCGAGCGCCCATGTCCATCGCCAGGTTCAGTCATCGCCTGGCAGTCGCCCATGGCCACATCTACGCCTTGTTGGGAATGTACGAGCCTTTCTGCGATATTGAACGATACGATCCGCAGTCAGATGACTGGACCCGTCTTCGACCACTCCTCACTGGCTCCTTTAACTATGGAATGGTGTCAGCGCCGTCTGGGAATCTGCTGGTGTTCGGAGGGAGGAGATGGAGTGAAGGACAGGAGGTGATAGTGAAGAGTGTGTTGGAGTACGATACAAAAAAAGATCACTGGAGAGAGATCTGTCAGCTCCCCAGACCTCTCACTGGCACTGAGTGCACACTGCTGCCTTTACCAGACTAACGTGCACATAGTGTGAGAACAGTTTAACATGAAAGTGAGACAGTTTCTCTCAGAGGTGCAACAGAGTCTCAAAATTCTGAGAAAAGAGCACACACGCATTTTAGGCAACTAAAACTATTGGGTTCAGCCATCTAGGCCCATCTCATCATTGGAGAACAGGTGTGCATGACTCCAGGACATTTAGGAAAATATGTTAAGTAAGATTTTCTTAACTTCCTCTATTACTACTGAAAAAAACAGTTTAGAAATACACTAACACTTTTCTTGCTGAGAATTAGATAAGAACATTGATACCAATCTAATATAGGTCTGTTAAATATGAAGCTAATACCGGGAGGTGGTTAGCTTAGCATCATATTTACACTTTGGTTTTTGTATGATTATAGGTATTGCATATAATATGTTTATTAGTAAGCTTTACAGGTGCTTGTAGGCAGAACTGTTGCCTCTGGAAACGGCTAGCTAGGCTAGCCATTTCCCTTATTCCCTTATTCTTACCAGTCTTTATGCTAAGCTAATACTAATACCAATAGCCTACTGCCATATATAGAAGTGGATATACATTTTGGGAAATATATTTTCTGCTGGATGAGAAGATTGTTGTGAGTCTCATATCTGTCTGCCAAATATGAAGCTAGAATGAGGAGACAGTTCGTCCTTAGCATGTGGCGCAGTGTCCACCATAGCATTTTTCTGGGGGCTACCTTATTCTTTTTAATACTTTGCAATGGCAGTGTATTTATGCTATGCTACAAATCAGCGTGACAAGGTGCTGAGCGTCTATTCTGAGCTGAGTGCTGCATGATTGCCTTTTTTTTGAGTGCCAAAGGTGAAAACTGTTCCACTTTGATTAAAACACTGCGCTCATCATTGTCACATTTTACCGCAATCACAGTAGAGGAGGGGCAAGACAAATAGCCTACCACAAAGACCAGCCGTCACATCTTACATGCCCAAGTGCTGAGGAACAACAGAAATGGAGGGGAAATATGTTGAAATACTGCATACCGTAAAACTTCAATTAATAGCCCAGGCTATTATTTGCTTAAATCACTAAAATCAACAGGCTTATATTTGGGACAGGCATCTATATGGGACAGGCCTTTAACTTCTTTCACACAAAACTGTTGCTCAGCAAAGATTGGTAAATACAATCTAATTGTTTACTCAAACTAGTATGAATATAACGTATGAAATTAAGGCTTGAGATAAAACTTCAATCAAAAGCCTAGTCTCATTTACTAGCCTGGTGTAGCTACACATTTTGACAAATAAAGGCCTGGCTCAAATAGACGCCCAGTTTGGTTGCCAAGCCGTTTATTTCTATAGAAGTTCTTTGGATGGTGGCTAACCACTTGAGCTAACCTTAGTTAGCCGTTTAGAAAAATATACAAATGTAAATGCTTAAACTTTTGTCAATATGGAGATGCTACACATTGTTAGCTTGGTTCGTTTAAATGTACTGAAACTATGAGCACCAGAGAAGACCACACTTCATTCAGATATACCGACATGATGAAAAAAACAACAACTGGTGACTTCCTTCTTCTAAAGTTGTCGCAAAGTCAGAATATGTGTTCAGTCCTGGATTACCCACCAAGTTATTTATATTCCTTTAGTCCATAAGGGTCCACCAATCAGTAGAATAAAAAGTGTTTTTCATCAAAATTAATCCAAGTTATGAATGTTGTACTAGTACTATTCATACTGGTTCAAATCAACAATTTGGTTGAATTTCCCACAGTTTTGTGTAAAAAGAATTAAAGGTCTGTCCCATATAGACACCTGTCCCTAATATAGGCCTGTTGAGTTTGGTGATTTAAATAAATAATAGCCCAGGCTACTAATTGAAGTTTTATTGTATACATTAATAGTGTTTCCTCTGATGAATCCACATATACCAGCGGGTCCATCCTCTCTCCCTACATGTTTCAGCCCTCCCTTCATCCAGAGCAAGTGCTACCTTGTGCCGACATTTTCACTTTCACTTTTTTAGCTAACAGAAAGTGAATAAGCGTATAGTTACCAAAATGTTTTATTTAAAAAACACGTCAAGCATATAAAATAACACAAGTTAAAAGGTGCATTTCATTGTAGCCTATTTTTGTTTTAGTTTTTCGAGTGCATTTCTGTGTCTGATTACTCACTGATGTGACAGATTGTTGGAAAAGACTGACAAAAAAAGGGATGCAGTTTAACTCTCAGTCTTTTTATCATCTATAATTATATATTTCATCATCTATAATTTCAAGTATTTAGTGGATCCAGTTATTAAGGGCTAATTACAAGCAACCACCACTGAGAAGTGATAAACATGGTGTTCTGTCAGTGATATTCCTGTGACCGGATGTGCCAGTGTTCTAAGAGGAGAAATAAAACAAGAGCTAAGGAGGAAGATAAAGGGGATTTTGAGAACAATAGCGAGGAGGTAAAGAGATTTAGTGGGACAAAGGTAATTCCTGAACAAATGAGTTTTCAGGAAGAGGTTGAGCCAGGCTGTGGAGGCAGAGGCTATTGCACATAAGAGGGAATAGAGAAGATGTCAAAACAGGAGATAAGCTGGTGAAGGTGGAGGAGGACATCTTTGAAATATAACAGCAAAGCTAAGCTGAGTATTTTATGTAAGATGAAAGTGCGACGCATGTGACATTCCTGTTTATTTACTAGTGATACATAATTTAAGTTATCTATGAGACAGATATAGAAATAAAAGCAAAGCAAGGATATTGAGTGACCTTTTTTCGGTCTTGTTTTCCATCTGCACTGGCAACCAAATGGACAAAGAAGCTTAAAGCTGCAGAGCAGAAAAAGCATTAGCAGGAAATCATATGCATGATTTGTGGGTAGTAGCTAGGTAACCTGCTCGAGTTCATTATTCATGGACCTCAGTTCTCACTTCCATTTAAACCTAAATGCTTACTGTCTACATAAACATTATTTATTTAACATGTTTTATCATGTTTGAAGGTAATACTGGATTCAAAATTAATTTGGTTTTCTCAGTATATACCCTAGTGATTACTTTCAATAAAATGTGTTTAAAAAAGTTTGCTCAAATGTACACTGGTACAAACTTCCAAAACATTTTAAATTACTTTAATAGGCAATTTAAATATTTAATACAAATCATGGTGTGTTGACTTTTTAGACGCCTATTATTGTCAAACCATTGCTTGGATTTAATGTAGGGGTTTTTTTGCACCATTGTGCAACTAAGTATTCCAATTGGTAATAAACATGAAGTTATGAATTTGTATTAATATATTTTTTACGGATTCTGATAAATCAAATAAACTGTATAACAAGATAAAAAAAATCTGAAAACAGCCATTCATTTATTCAATAACTATTAAGAACCAAGAACCAATAAAACTGAATTGCAAAGGTGATCAGCTCTGGTGTGTCTGTTTATTTTATCTCCATTTCATTAGTTCAAAGTAGCATCCTGTGCTATTATCTGTTCATTTCAAACCTAGATTATCATAGAAAACCAGCTGATGGAAATTTTTTGATTGTATCTGGACTACCAGCTGAGCTTGGAGCTGCAAATCTACCTAAATATGAGCTCAGTGACTTACAGGAAACAGGAGGTTTGTGTTTTTATAATAATGTTGCCTTTTAATCTTCTAAATTTAATTGATCTTGAGCAAACATTAGCAACAATATCTTTTGGAAAAAATGTATATGGAATATAATATTCATGTTCAACTATGTTGTCTTTAGTATATAGTCACCTAAAATTAAGAATCATGTTTTTGATCCTTTAGGATGAGCTGTTTTCATCTCCAAACGGATCTGCCATGTTGTTTTTACAGTAGACCAAAGGACTTTGCAGAAGACATAAGTGAGCCAAACCAAATTACAAGTTAAAAGCTTAGTGGTGTAGTCATGCAACCGTGGTGGAGTTCATTTATAGCCTTACATTGGCTTTATATTTCTGGTGATTGCATTTACACTTCAAACATTGTAAAAGTGGTGTTCATTTGTGAAGGTTTTCCTGCTCAACAAAATGTGTAAGCATCAAAAACTTTGGTCTGCCACAGAGTTTATTTTCTCCAAAATGCAGTGGAGAAATCCCATAGGCTTTTTGTCAAGGGAACCAGGGCAATGTTCAAGTTCTCACTCAGCTTTGATAGTAGCATTGTGGGAAAGGTGGCAGGGATTTGGACTTGTCAACTGGGAGAAGGAGCAGAGCTGAGTTTCTAAACCAGAGGATCTCTTTTGGTTTGTCATTAACTCTCAGCCCAGTCGAACAGAATAAAATGTCGGCAGTGTACATTTCTGCAAAGCATGGATATGTTACATTTGTAGGTTTCATGTGTATCATATCAACATTTCTGCAGCGACGTCGTTCAGATTAAATGTTTATAAGTTTTCTATCATGAAGAGGAGGGGATGGTGGATGGCGTGAAACCAAGGCGAGATGGCTGCCAAGCAGCAGACCACTGTTCGTGACCAAGAAACAACAAAGGCTGGTATTTTTAACCACATCAAAACATGTTTAACCCTGTTTGTTGCAACAAAACAAGGTATTTTTAAACCATACGTTGGGACATTTCCAGCCTTGTTTGCAACAACAAAACCAGGTATTTTTATACCATATGTCTAGACATTTTCAACCGTGTTTGTTGCAACAAAACGGTATTTTTTAAACCATATGTCAGGACAGTTCCATCTGTGTTTGCTGCAACAAAACCAGGTATTTTTAAACCATATGTTGGGACATTTCCAGCCATGTTTGCAACAACAAAACTAGGTATTTTTATACCATATGTCTAGACATTTTCAACCGTGTTTGTTGCAACAAAACGGTATTTTTTAAACCATGTCAGGACATTTCCATCTGTGTTTGCTGCAACAAAACCAGGTATTTTTAAACCATATGTTGGGACATTTCCAGCCGTGTTTGTTGCAACAAAACCAGGTAGTTTTTGACCATATGTCGGGACATTTCCAACTGTGTTTGCTGCAACAAAACCAGGTATTTTACAACCATATGTTGGGACATTTCCAGCCGTGTTTGCTGCAACAAAACCAGGTATTTTACAACCATATGTTGGGACATTTCCAACAGTGTTTGCTGCGACAAAGCCAGGTATTTTTCTACCATGTTGGGACATTTCCAACCGTGTTTGTTGCAACAAAACCAGGTATTTTACAACCATATGTTGGGACATTTCCAGCCGTGTTTGTTGCAACAAATCCAGGTAGTTTTTGACCATATGTCGGGACATTTCCAACTGTGTTTGCTGCAACAAAACTGGGTATTTTTTAACCATACGTCAGGACATTTCCAAAAATGTTTGCTGCGACAAAGCCAGGTATTTTTCTACCATATGTTGGGACATTTCCAACCGTGTTTGTTGCAACAATATCAGGTATTTTTTAACCATATGTTGGGACATTTCCAACCACGTTTGCTGCAACAAAACTGGGTATTTTTTAAGCATACAACTGGACATTTCCAGCTGTGTTTTATGCAAAACAAAAACAGGTATTTTTAACCATATGTTGGGACATTTCCATCTGTGTTTGCTTCAACAACTGTGTAGTTTTCAACAGCATGTCAGGAAATATCCAGCTATGTTCACTGCAATAAAACTGAGTATTTTTCAAGCATACGTTGGGACAATGTCGCTGTTTGTGTTTTTTATCCCAGCTACATAAATTAAACATACAAATGTAATATGTCCATGCTTAGCTGAAAAATGCAATATCAACATTTATTGGGATAATTGGGTTGGGACTCTTTCCTCCCTTATTGACAGTGACGATATAACAGCTTTTACTAGTGCTCATCACATCCTGTCAACCTCCTCTCCATCTCAATGTCCACTGAAGCGAAAACAAACCACAAATACACCATCACCCAAATGACCACACTTTATTGATCCACTCTTCTTCTTCCGACAGAACACGTAGAATGATAAATAAATACTGTTATTTTACCATAATTTATAGATTGAACATTAAACAATCTTTACTTAACTGTCCAAAAAAACCTGATAGAATTAGAGAACATTTTCCAAGACACTTAGTTTGCACTCTATAAAGAGAGAGATCTACTGTATCTAGAGATTTCAAACACAAAAACAGAAAAGGAATATTGTGTTTCTCTACAACAAAGACATGCTACTACAACCAACCACGGGCAGCAGCATAGAAAGAGCATTCAAACTGTGTTGTGTCATGTGCGTGTTATTGGCGTGTGTGCATGTCTTTGTGTATACCTGTGTATATGATTGATTTCATAGTTTTGTGCAGTGTCTCTGAGTATTAAGTCATTTGGCAGCAGCGTACAAATAACAAACTAGTATATTTTATTTAGATCCATATTTTAATTCCTATGCAAATATTTCCTCATACTCTCTATGTGGCATGCAGGACACAGAGAGACGAATGCTCTCTGAGGAAAAATCCACCCTTAGAAACTTTTACACCATCATATAAAATATAATCATTCTGTGATGTTCAGAAAGTTTCAGGAGTTATTTTGTGATAAAAGCTCTACTTTATTACTTTCCTTGCTTATTACTTAAATTATAGATTTTTGTGTTTCAGGATGCCTTTCTCTGGCGACCAGAGCAACATTACACAAACTTAAGCACTTGTTGTTGACTCATATACTTGCAGTTGTCATGGTGATCATATTTCAAGTGATAAAGTCAGGCTGCCTGAAAAATCAAAGCCTCGAAAAATCAAAGGAATAAAAAACAGGTCCAGAAGAGAAAAGCAAGACTCCAGTTTGTACCTTGGAAGGTAAAAAACACTGGATGGGTGTACAACAGGAGTGCCTTTTGGTGCACCTAAAGGCACTCCAGGGGTGCCTTTTGAAATCAAATAATTCAGTCAAATATGCATATCAAACAAACACCAGATTAAAATTTGAGAGTTCAAGAATTCTTAGAGTTAAAAACTTCAGATAATTTTACCTCAACAGACCCTTTGTTAAAAGATAAGTTAGGTAGGATGTATTATCAGTAAATTACGCATTTCTATGCAGTATAAGACCCCGATCAGACAGAGCAGTTTTAACAGCAGGGTGACTTTTTGTTATTGTTTTTTAATGAGAGTGAAGGGGTTTGTTTGCTGCTTTTGCATCGCTGAGTGCCTCACGTTTTGCAGGAGCGCCCTGAAAACCTCCAGTTGAAAAAACTTAAGCTAAGACCAGAGGAACTCCCAACTTCATCGGCCTTTTTGTCCTATTGTCCGATCAGATCAATTGAGAGGCGGGCCTTCTGTGGTGGCGATGCAGTAGCGCACACACAAACATTAGGCTTTGTGGCTCAGAGGAAGATTAACGGTTAAATCCCCAGCTCCTCCAGTCTGCATGTCCAAGAATCCTTGAGCAAGATACTGAACCCCAAATTGCTCCCGATGATATTGGTGTGTGGTGTGTTAAAAACTGAGTAGCAGGTGGCACCTTGTATGGTAGCCTCGGACACCAGTGTATGAATGTGTGTGTAAATGGATGACTTGTAGTATAAAAAGCGCTTTGAGTGGTTGGATGACTAGGAAGGCGCGATACAAATGCAGTTCCATTGGCTCACTTGTGCCACAGTAGTACACGAAAGTCAAACCAGAGCAAACATTGCAGACTCCTGTAAAATGCAGAACCAGAATGGAGGACTGCCGACAAACATCTTGTAGTTGTAACAGGCAACGCTTCTAACATAGGTGTTGCCATTCAGTTAGCCGGAAACCTGCATGTGAAGTGTTTCGCTTAGACGCTTAATCTGGCCTTGCAGAGGGCATTAAATCTACCAACAGTTCAGTTTCTCAGGTCTATGCTGCATTGAGTTTTATGAAGGTGTTGGTTAGTCTATCTGCTTTGCATCACATTTTGCTGGAATAAAAATGATTAAAGTCAGATAAACAGACTGAAAACTGATGCTGACAAAGTTTTCCTTTGGGGAAATGATTTGCAGTTGGAAATTAGGTAATGAATCGCAATATATTGTATCACAATACTCAGCGTATCGCGATAATATTGTATCTTGACCTAAGCATTGTGATAATATCGTATTGTGGGTCCTCTGGTGAGTCTGACCTCTAGTCCAGTCCCCAAGTGTCCTCCATGTTTCAATTTTTGTATTCAGATTTTAAAGTATGGATCTGTTTATTTCACAACAAATTAGCGGTAAAGCTAAGGACAGCTGATTTGGTGGCTGCCTAGCAACAATGTAAAAAAGACACTGCAAAACATGCTCTGTCTGATTGGGGCTTATTGCTGCTGAAAAAGTCAGAAAGACTGATTGTTGTGATGTGCATCGTTTTTGGAGCTATGGCTCATGATATACAGTCTCTCTTTTCCCATAGTCTAGTGTTACAAAGTAAACAAAAATTGTAAAAAAGAATTTTGACATCGCATGGCAATATACATGAAAGTAGGAGATAAGCATATTGTCACAGCCCCAGTATATTTAAGGCTTCTGCATTCAGAGTTAGACAAGTCAAACAGGTATTTTTAGTCTGGTCAGCACAAAACAGAACAAGGACTGTTGACTTTTCCTTCTCTTTCAGTGAAATTACTTTAAAAATTGATTTCTTTATGGCCATTACAGACAATGTACACATGGGTATAACAGTACTGTTATTAGGCAGAATTGGAAAAATGGTTACTGTATGTAATATCATGGGATTGAGGAATGTAATCAAAGATATGACAGTATCTTTACACAGGTATTAAGAGGTCTTATTTCAACATATGCTGTTTATGGAAATGTGAACAATAATAATTAAAAAAAAAAAGAAGTGTCCTGCATTATAATATCGTACTGAAGATGAGTCATGTTTCCATTAAAGTGATGTGATTTAAAGGAAATATTTAGGCCTAGAAATGAATTAATGAGAGGTAGCTGATGTCAAATGTCAAATTAAATTAACAGTATCAACGATAGTACTGCGAGACAAGACTCGCTGGAGGTAAAATGATACTGACAGTGAAAATGAAGTGACAGCATGACAAGAGAACTGGCATCACATCAGTTTAGTGCAAAAAACAAAACAATAAAAATAGCACATGGCCTCCTAAATGGAAAAAACACTGTCACTAGCAGTGTTAAAAATGGTGTTAAATTATTTTCAGGGTGGATTTTTCCTTTGAATGGTTCCTATTCCAGTTGGAGTGTGCATGCTTCAGGTCCAGCCCAGCACAGTACAGTACGTTATTCTACCAAACCAGCACAAACAAAAGTCTCTAAAACTAGAAACTGAGACTATCTGATTTAAAAAAGACTTGTGCTTAATTGTTCTCTGCTGTAACACTCACTGTACAGAAAATATCATCATAGATATCAAGTATAAGGCTTGATAGAATACAATGTATGTCACTCTGTGGCTATGCAGTCGGTATAAACATGGCACAACAAGCAGGATGAAATACTGTAAATGAAGGAACTACTCTGATGCCTCTGTCCATGTCAGCGGGAACAAACTGATGAAAGTCGTCCAAAGTATTTATAGAGCACAAAAGCTAACATGTAATACTAAAGATTCAGTTAATCGTCCGCCCCCGAGCCAGCTGGAGTGGCATAACCAATCAGCTCGTAGACTGATGTGACATGAGGGCCACACGGGCATCTCCTCAGAAAGCTGTCATGTTGCACTTGTACACCGCGGCTGCTGAAAGCGTATCTGGATGTGGAGCTGTCCCTACTCTCCTCTCTTGACAAAGTCCGTCACTGATCGCGACCCTGATGCATCAAAACATCCATTGCTGTTTTGTTCGACTCTTCAGGAGCAACTCAAACATGTGTGTGTGTGTGTGTGTTTCACTCGTCAGACGTGGGTCTCGATGTAGGAGTGTGTGTGAGAGAGCGAGGGGGTGAGGGGCGGGCCGGGGTCTGATTCGGCGGTCGAGTCAGGCTCCTGAGAGAACAGCTCCTGATAGGCTCTTTTCCACTCCTGGAACTCTGCCGACGACAGCTGGGGATTGGCCAACAGCTTGTCAATCAGCGCTAGCTCCCCCTCCCTGTCCTAAGGGGAAACACAGGAGGGGTTGGGGGGGTGGGGGGATGGGGGGGGTCACTCTTTTTAGTTGTATACTTTTAAACCACTAAGCTTTAAAACGCAGACACACGTGAAGCAAGACACACACTTAACGGGATACACTAAGTTTTGGGGAGATTTAGTATGTGTTACTTCAAGACCATCCATTTGTTCTTGGTAGATTATTTGTTCTACTACTCTGATACTAAATTTTAAGTAAGGAAGCCTTTACAAAGGGTTAAGAAGAAAATGACATACCTTAACAATGTTTCTTTTTCCATATATTTCCTTTTTATATCACTATTTAATGTTTTTTTTTTTAACTTTATTGTCGTTACATGTTGAAACTGTGCTTCGTTAACTATCATCATTTTTGTATTTTTAAATGCACTTCCATACATTTTGCACTTTCATTTTCTTTAAAGTCAAGAGTTTGTTTTTTTATTGGTATTCTATCTACCTTATATAAGGTCATCTCTTATATTTGCATCTTTTTTTCTTACATTTGCATCTTTGATCTGCTTTATTAGAGCTTATTTCTCATATTCACATATTACTTATTAACAGATGAACCATTACAAATGACCATTTGTATATCAATTACTCTGCCATGTTACGCTGTATTCTTGAAGTAAAGCTGTTTTTCTCACATGCCTCCACAGTGAATGAAGAATCCAACAACTGAGAAAATTCCTTATGAATTGAAGTTCAAGGGGTCTGCATTTAACAACAGCAAAACTATATCAAAACATCTGTTTACAAACCTTCTCACAACTCGTGCAGTATAATCCAAGTCTCATTTATCCAATCTTATGCTCCATACTTCCCAAACAGACAGACCTTTCCGATGGGGAACTGAACAGACAGTGAAACTTATCTATGTTCTCTTCAAAGCCAAACTCCATTGACAAAATCAGTAATTTTACCTTGGTGATCACAGGAGCTGCTGGTCTACCCCTGCCTTGATAAGTTTGTTTCTTTTTGTTATTGTGTGACTTTCGTGTTCAAAACGATTAGTTCAGATTCACCAAAGTCAAACAATAACATAAACAAACAAACTAATCGAGGCAGCAGCAGACTAACAGCTTCTGTGCTAAGCAAGGTAAAATTAGTGTTTTTGTCAATGAAGTCTGGCTTTGAAAAGAGAATGGATAGGTTTTACTTTCAGTTCAGTTTTAAATGCTAAAGTTTGAGCGAAAGTGCAGTAAGTACTGAGCATATGACTTGATAAATGAGCTGGGGCCTGTATCACGAAGCGAGATCAACCTTTCCTGGGTTACCCAGACCTATCCTGGGTTGACTAACCCTAACAATGGCAATCAGGATAATCGGTATCACGACGCTGGATATCAACTCGGTAACTTACCAAGAGCCATGAACGCGCACACAGAGGACCAATCACAATCATGAGAGAAGCGCAGCGTCACTGAGCGTCCTCACAGAGCGCCGTATGTGAGGAAAAAAAAAGTATTTCTCGTGAGGATCAGAGATTAATTCTACTAAAATATGAGGAGGAGAAAAGCAACATTACAGAAAAGGCCAACACCGTGGCAGCTGCAGGAGGAGGAAACATGCGTG
>NC_065516.1:11849861-11881321 GCF_006386435.1 Epinephelus moara
GCAAAGCTGTCAATTAGGCCCATTATCTTTAACAGGGATCATTTCCTCCAACAACACAAAATGTTGGCACTAATTAATGGTGTTATTAAGTGTTCGCAAATGATCAGTTTCTTTCTTATGAAGGGGTGGGATGAAATTTCGACTTCTTTCCACTCCTTTTTGAACAATCTTTTCATTGTCTGTTGTTGTTGCTTTCCTTTCTTTTTTAATGTTCAAAATAAACTTTCAAATCAAAATCAATCAAATGAATTAACAAAATAAACTTTCAAATCAAAATCAATCAAATGAATTAAATTTCCCGTCATGACTGGGCTGCATTTCTGTCAGCGGAGTCATTTTTTTCCGAACAGCGGATTGGCCAGTGGGTGGTGCGTTTTATAGGATCAGATTCAACCCTGAACTTACCCTGCTCCAGAGCAGGATAGCCGTTCAGAGTAAGTTACCATGGTGATCTACCCCGATAAGAACTGAACCGGCTTCGTGAGACCGAAAACCCAGGGTTAACCCTGAAGTTACCTCGCTAAGACAAATCCTGCTTCGTGATACAGGCCCCTGGATTATACTGCACAAGTTTCATGAGAGTTTGTAAACAAATGTTTTGATAGATCTTTGCTGTTGTTAAACGTGGACCCCAATGACTCGTATGATTCATGAAGAATTTTCTCCGTTTTTCAATTCTTCGATCACATGGAGGCATAAAAAAAAGTTTTCTTTGTGAATTAAAAGTAACAGAGTAACTGATACACAAATTGTCATTTAGGGGGTGAGGTTTTCCTTTAAGTATTTGTGGGTTCAGGGAAATCTTTATTAATGCCTTATAACGCATCTGTAGAGCATCAATAAATTATAATTCATAAGGACTTTAAAAAGGATGTCTTACAAAAATATGTTCTGAAATTGGATGATGTTTAAAAGAAATATTTCCTACTGCACTGAGGAGAACTTCCCTTATTTACATGAAAATTAAAGGTTTATGGGACATTGTGATTAAATTAAAAATCATCGTTCAGTGGATTAATATCTGAATGTAAACCTAGCTGTATTACTGAATCATTAATATTTCAATGTTACATTTATTAAACAAAAAACAAAAGCCTTTTGTTAATAATAGATGTGTTTTCTTACTTTAAAAAGCTGGTCACTCACTGAACTGAGAATTTAAAAAAAATTGAGATACTGTGTATTAGATTGATATAAGAGATGTGACAGTTATGATGGTGATGATGACTGTTGATGCTACATCTAGAGCACAGTTATCCAGCCATAATGACAATATTAAACACAGCATATAAGAGCCTCCTCTGTCGTTATTACTGTTCGCTGCATGAGACACTCTGCATCGCTGTATCTATAAAGAGTTGGAGTGCACATCTCCACTTGTCATCTTGACTGTAGCTTCTTGTTTCCGTTCAATTTTAATACATAAAAGATACAAAGAAAATATGCGTGTATGTCTTTGTTGTTTCCACAGCAACCACTGCAGATAAGTCGCTGCTGCCTGAGGACACAAACACAACCTGATAGATTGTAAACAGCAGTTAATGTCTACCAGGGTCACATGGATGACTTTGCTTTTAATATTTGACACAAGTATGTTTCATCCCAACTCCCCCCACAAAGACTTGGTGTATTCCTTTAAGAGACGCCAGACAGGGAACAAACATGTAAGCTCCTCCAGCCAACCTGTACCAGCAGACACGTGCAGCCAAAGCCAGAGACCCTCGCTAAAAGCTATTGAAGCGACAAAGATCCCTGCGCCCTCGCCAACCATCCCCGCCCACGTACACGGAGGAAGCAACAAAGATACAAACTATAGAGACAAAAAAAGAAAACAGCCACAGCAAAAGAGCCATTCACAGGCACCCAGCCCAGAAACATAACCACTGTTCATATAGCATAAAGCCACAGATGGCTGCTTGACAAAGCTCTCAAACCAAACCGAGGAGACAGACTGGGACAGATGACGGCACTGAAACTAACAAGACAGAGACAGTGTGTGTGTGTTTATGTGTGTGTACTTCAGGGTCAGGAAATCATGGTGTATTACAGCTAAAAATGCACATGAAAGTATCCCTCTGCAAAATAAAAGGAGTCCCATTTTATCCATTTCACCCTGCTCACATTTAATGTGGTTAGGTGCAATCATATGTGAGTGTGGGCCAAAGAAAAAGACACTGTGACAAAGGTAATTCTTTCAGTTCACGCTGGATAAGAAAAAAAAATATAGAGGATGTGGATGAGAAAATGGCGAGATTTCTGTCTGTGAGTTGTGTCAGAGAATGCCAACCTCATACAAACTAAAGCATTAAAAAAACTTGACAATAGAAGGGCTAACAGAACGGCTTATGAACAAAGAACAGAGAGAATTGCATCATTTTCTTCTGTAAGAATTGCAACAGAAGAGTGTGATATCAAATATGAGTTTGATATGAGGTGTATTTAAAGTTAAAATCCTTAAGATTTTCATGAAATTGACTCCTGTTTAACCATTTAATCATTTTACACTCAGTAATTACCTCTCTAGGTGGTAGTTTTCATTGTTAGTTAATGCGCTAGAGTCAGGGTGCCTTCACATGAAGAAGGGACTGACAGGAAATGATGCAGCCTGTGATCCATTACATTTGTAATGTTTTCTCATTGATAACAGCTTCACTGTTTACTGCTCAGTCTCTTGCAGACGTATCAGCACATATTGTGTTGCTGCTAAAGCAAAGCAAACATTCCCTACTGTTGGTACTCAACCATGGCTCCACAGTAACAGGTGCCAGCTTGCCACTGGCAAACATTTTGGCAACCCATTCTTGGCCTTTGGTTGCCACCAATTTTTAACGTATAAAGAACAGGTACAGAAAAATGAAAAAGACGTGAACCCTTAAATAAATATTTAAATATTGCTGTTACAGTCAGAACTGGCAGACAATGCTGCATGTGCATTTACCCGCGTGCACACAGGCATCTGTTTTAGAGACAATGGTGAAGCAAACTAAGTTGTTTGACCATGGGGTGGAAAATTCAATCAGCCTATCAAAATCACAAACAAATTGAATTAATTGAAAAAGAACCAGATGAACCTGAACAAATTACAAAGAACTGTGCATAGCGTTAGATGAGGCAGGCTAGCTGATTGATAGAAGGAAGTCAGCTGATAGATTACATGATTCCTTTCTACGCAACCAGTTGGCGAATCTCATTCAGGGCGCCCTATTTAAACTGCTCTGGCCTGCCTACTGTTGCTGCTTCCTCTGCAAGTTGCTTTGCAACCTGCCTCCACCCCAGCTCCTCCTTTTCATGTTGTGTCTGATGTATCAATGTCATTTCTGTCATTGATGCTGCTCTGTTCTATTCCTGGAGGGTCTTTGCTGCTGCTCTCCCTGCCTTAGGCTTTCCATGTAGGCACATGGAAGGGCAGGGAGGGTTGCTCTCTCTGCCTCAGGCTTTCCTCGTATGCGTGTGGAAGGGCAGAGAGGTCCCAGAACAGAGCCATACCACCAAATATCAAATTGCTAATGGAAATTAAGTTTTCTTTGACCAAAGTGTTCCTGACTGAATTGAATTTGTGAAAATTTGGGAGGCAAAGTATCTCAGCATCTTTGAGCTGGAGGGAAATTATACTGTTTGTACAGCACACGCTTCAATAAGTGACACATCAAGCCACCAGTTGAAGGTAGCACATCCTATAGCACCACAGGACTAGACAAGCACTGGAGCTTGGAGCAACATGAGCGGGCAGCTCAACATCATTATGAGGTGGAGGCATCACATTTTATTTTATTAAGCTGAACCATAATTGTAGTATCTCACTCAAAATTTAAGGTGACCACAAATGGCAACCAGATTTTAAGTTTCGGCAACCAAAAGCTGAGGCCTGGTTGCCAGCCAGCCATTAAACTTTTTCAACTGGCTAAACAAGGCCTGCTTTTTTGTTTTTGTGTGAAGCACTCACAGAAATTCCAATGTATTTGTCACAGAGATTGACGGCACTTATGCATCAATAAATCTTCTACAAATCAAGATAACGATCATTTTAAGCATTCTTTGACCACAGATATGTTTTAAATATTGCAGCCACAGTGAGCTGTTCGATTAAGATTCTCATGGGCAACAGCAGATCACAGTTGCAGTTATTTTTGCCCAACTTTGTTTGTTTGGCTGCACTGTAAACACACACATCAGTTGCTCTTATGTTATATTTCTGGCAAAGTCGCTGCTCAACAAGTGTTTGTTAGTAGTTTAAAAAGAAAAATAGTTTTAAAACCGCGCTTGTTGATACCACCAGGAGCAGGTGCCACCAAATCAATCAGGTCCGAAATCTTAAGGATTATAACTTTCAAATTTGAAATAAAAATCAATAAAATCACCTCAAAAAAGGCCTGAAAATGTTTTTTATTTCTTACCTTGTACCAGCTTTTTGTAGTGTGCATGATATCCATGTATGTGTGTTCCTGTGTGTTTGTGTGTGCACATTTATGCCCATATATTTACAACACGTGTCTTTGTGCGTGATCATACCTTCAGTGTGGAGGTCAGTATGCGGAGGCGGTGCAGGCGGTCATTGAGCTGAGGGTCGGCGGCCCGTCGGAGAAAGGACTGCCTGCACTCTGACTGACCTTTGGTATCCGACCCGCGACCCAGTGGACATACCCCACCCTGCTCACAAGCACGAAACAGGTCGCCCAGGGATGCACCCTCACTGCCGCCTTTAGAGAGAGAGACAGTAAGTCAGTCACTTAATGATGATTTAAACCCTCCTCCACTCCTCCATTCACATGATGTGAAGCTAAAGGCTAAAGACCTGTCAAAAATCTGATTAGATTGAGTTATATCTCCGAGTAACCACTGGAGGACAGCAGCACACACCTCAACACCTCTGCTTTACAGTGTAATGACTTGTATTATTAATGATGATAAAGTCGTGCTCTCTTCCCCTCCAGCCTCAGGGATGTCCTCTCCACTTTTTATTTCCTCTGCTTGACTGGCTAAATGAGAATTCACATGGTTATTATATTTCATTGTTTACTATTCTGGTTTGGCACTTTTCTTTCAGCATGCTGCTGGGTTCACCTTGGCAACCAGTGCACCATTGTCTCATTAGCCTCATTAGATCAGTGTAATACTGGAGTGTGTGTTACTCTACTCGATACTGATGATGATTTAAATGGAAATGTGTCTGCCTCAGAGCGTTTTTTATTTCTGGCACATGTGCTGACGTCCACCTTTAAAAAAAAAAAAAAAAAAAAAATTTTTTTTTCAGTCTCTTGTGGCTGTCACTCAATGTGAGACACATTTTTCCTGTTCTGCTCTTACTTGACGTCCACCCACACAATCACTCAGCACAGAGCTACATGTGTTAACTGCCTCCTCTTGTTTGTGTCCACGTGTTTCACAGTACATGTATGTCCCTGACTAAACTCACCGTTGTGTGTTTGCTGTTCTTCTTTCGCAGGGGCCGCGAGGAGTGTGTGTAGGTTGCTGTCTCGTGGCAGTGTGAAGCTGCGGGGTTTCCCTCCCTGGGTTGCCATAGGAATCAGCCTCTGCATCGCCATGGGCAACGGGACATTCCTCTGTGCAGGGAGAGTGTAAACTGCACCGGCCATCATAGTCCCACTGCCCGGACCGGGCTCAGCGAAGACGGCGTCCTCTGTAACGTGAAGACAAGAAAATACAGTTCACATTTTCTTTGTTTTCTTCAATTAAAATAATCAACTACTGATTGTATCACTCATTTGTAAAATAACATAAAGTTCACATATAAAACATAGACACAAACAAAACAATTAAAAATAAAACAACAAGTAAACATGGAGCAATAATTAAAGATATATAATATCCAATTTAAACCTCTCCAGCTACTTGTTTACTGACAATCTGGCAACATCTGTTTGTTTTATTTCTTGTTAATTTTGTGCAAATTATACTTTTGACAGAGATGTAATGTGTGTGTGTGTGTGTGTGTGTGTGTGTGTGTGTGTGTGTGTGTGCGCGTGTGTGTGCTGTGGGAGGGTGAGCTCTTATGTGTATTCTTGTTGATGATTTTTTTTAATGGTTTGGATTGCTTGATTTATCATCTTTATTATTTATTTAATCATTTTTATATAATTAAGTGCCTGAGGATCTCCTTGAAAATAAGATCTTGTTGGGTTTATAGTCAAATTAAATTTGAAAGAAAAAAACAAATATTTTCTGCATTAAAAGTACTAACACAATGTTTTAAAACTTAACTCTTTTTCTGTGTCAGTTAATTCTCTATGGAGTGATGTGCTATTTGGAGGAAGACTATCAATCACACATACTGCAAATGTACAACAAGTTTGCACAATACATCAGTCCGTGTCAAATTTCCATGTCTTATTAATATGTGTAGCTTGCTATGTTACCTTTAGCCCCCTTAGAAACATGGCAACTTGAGATATTACTTAAAAAACATTTATTATCATGCAGTGGAGAGAGAGTCTTTAAGGATTCTGGAAACACCTTCAGATAAGTGGCAGGAGTTGTTAAAGGTGACTTATTATGCTTTTCCTTATTTTCTGTCTTTAGTCACAATAGCTGGGTTTCCATCCAAATGTATCGCAAATTTTAAGCAAATTTTGTGAAAATGCGCAAAAGAAAATGCGAATTTATGCACGTTTCCATTCATTATTGTTTTGCGAGTATTGGGAGTCAACAGGTCGAGCAGAAGGTGGCGTTTCTCATGAAAAATAAAATGCAAAAGAACACCCGTAGAAGAAGAGGGCGCCGTGAGATGACGTCATTGAGATCGTCTCATGTCCACAACTGATATAAACAATTACCGGCACATCCATGACTACGACGAGATGGAGAGATTCCTTGGGAACTTCTTGGCTATTGCGAGAGCTCTCATCACACTCATATCAGCGTTGTCAGCGTAGCCTACATAATGCCGTGATGTCTGTGTTGGTACACCAGGCAGCGCACATGATGCAGCGGTATTCAACACATCCAGTCTATTCAGGTAAGTTGTGAAATAGCCTACACTCACCTGACACTGGAGTAATTACCTCTCTCTAAGTTCACACAGGTGTGTGTGTGAAGTAGAAGTAGGATTCGGTAGCCTACGTCATTGTTTATTCGCTAAATCTGTTTCCATTGCCAAAAGTCGCATTTTCCTAATATCGATACGCTGACTTTTCCACCCCCTCCAAGCGTAAAAACTTTTTTGCGATATTTCGGCCTTTTTTCGAATTTCTGGCGTTTCCATTCAAGTTTTTTTTCGCAATTGTTGAAAATGCGAATAAAAATAGGTGGATGGAAACCCGACTACTGTCATGTGTTCATATTAAATGTGACCAAAGTTTCAGTAATGAGGTAAACGTATGTAAAAGTAATTAATGTGAGCAAAAACCTCCCTGTTCTGAATACGGTTTTACAACATTTTTCCTACTTTCAAGACAAGCTGATGTCACATTATGACAGATTTCTTAATAAGGTCTTCTGCTTCAGGCACAGCACTTCAAATGTTTGGCATGTAACTGCATGTAGTTACATGCTAACATCAGGGAATCCTCTGTTCTGAGTTGGCAATGCTGTTCATTTCTCCCTGATTTCAGATAATATTCCTGCTGGAACATGTTAGATTGTGTAAGATTTTGGTTTAGAAGCTTTGATTGGTGATTTTTTGCTGTAGGAAGTGCGGCTATATTCTGTTACAGTCATTCCCCTGCTGCAAGGACATTGCTACATGTAGCTACATGCTAACATCAGGGAAACATGTAATCTTGGTTACTGTTGTTGTCAGTTTCTCTTTAATTTCATATTCTGCTGGAACATGTCCTGTTGGGATTGGACGCTTTTATTGGTGATTTTCCACAGGAGTAAGTGTCACTATACTCTGACAGTTACAGTCATTCCCCCAGCTGCAATGGCAGTGCAGAGATGCCAAGATGTGGAAGACCAGAAAACACTGACCAGTCAGAGCAGACTGGGCTTTTGCGGGAGGGGGACTTAAAGAGACAGGTGCTAAAATGGAGCGTCCTAAGACAGAAGGGGCTCTAGTTTCCCGGCGCAGCACAGGGTGGCGAATCCCGCGCAGAGCTAGTTTCGAGCAGCGCAACCCGAGGCGCGCTCAGTTTGGTAGTTTGGCAGACCGAGGTGCGCTGAGATGGGTGCGGCGGCGCAGCAGGGGGAGGTGTCGACAGATCCAGCTTGGTGCAGTGACAGTTTCGTGCCAAAAGGCTTCGCCGAAGGTGCGCTAAAAATTCGCCAACTGAAACCACGTCTACTGTCAACGCAGGGGGAGCGCACCCGGTGTAGCGGAAGTTTGGCTGACCGGCGGACAGTCACCAAAACCTCACAGGCAGGTTTCCAGAATATCAGGCACATTAACAATGCAATAAATACCCAAAAAAACACTATTCAATGCAACTATCTGCAATCAGCACATAAATGTATCTCTATATCGACTGTCCCGTCACATCTGATGTCAGATCAAAGGGGATTGGCACCGTTTGGCACGTTTGGCACGCGTAATGGAAACCCAACCTGATTTGATTAACACAGCTGCAAACTAATGAGTTCACATCCCTCTCAGCCAACCACAAACAGCCACAGCATCAGATAGGGAGTATATATTCAGCATCTGTCATCTTAGAAAAGTCAAAAGAAAAGAAACAGAGTGAGACTGCGAGAGAGAAAGAGAGAGCGCGCGCGCACGAGAGAAACGCAACATTGATTTACAATTGTGGTGACCTCCTCCCAGGCTACCTTTGCATCATCAGCCCATGGAGGTCTGCTTGCAGTTCCGTATATTCGGACACTGCGAGCTTGGACCTCCCAGACCAAAACATCAGTTTCCTCCTGGGAGAAGTTTGGCCGTCTAATGCTGCTGCTCTCTTCTGCCATGGCGAATTGAGTAAACTCTCATTCACACATTTGCATTCGCATTTAAGGGCGAGGAGAGGGGCTCATTTGATTGGTGTGCTGTGTGTAAAACCCACTCCACGCCTTCTCTCCTCCCTCTTTCCGACTTGCGCAGGTAGGAGGGACGGAGGTGGGAAAGAGGAGTAGCTGCGCCAGGCACACGGTGTGCCAAACTTGCAAAATCCGCCTGGCCACACCCAGTTGGCGAAGCGCAGGTGCGCTGTGCCTCCACCTCGCCCGGTCTGCAAAACTAGAGCCCAAGGTGTTCCAGCAAAGACAGTATGAGGATAATAAAGTGTTTTTGAACATTAAGGCATGCAAACATATTCTAGAAGAAACCCAAAATACAAGTATGAAAAAGAAAATGAGCATAGTAGGTCCCCTTTAAATATCACACGGTATTAATTAGCTTTAATTCTGTGACCTGAATGTAAAAGAACTCATGAGAAGCCCAAAGTGGGGCTCTGTGACCCTATAATAGTATTCAAGCGATTTATAAAAATAAGTAAATAAAATAAAACTACAACCTTTGACCTTGTGGATATAAAATGTCATCACTTCATCATTCAATGCTATTAGACATTTGTGTGAAATGTTGTCATAATTAGCATATGAATTTTTGAGGTATGGCCAGTTATCTTTTGTGAGGTTGAACAGTTCATCCTTGACTCAAAGTGGATGTTTGTATCAAATCTGAATAAAATCTCGTAAGGCCTTTTTGAGGTATCATATACATGAGAATGGAAGTAACTCAATTTTTATGCGGCATAAAAATTATAAAGCGTTAAACTAACTGGTTGTTTGTGTGTTACCTAATGGCCCAGTTTGTAGGTAGTGCAGTCCAGCTTCAGTCAACGGTGTCTCAATAAGGTCCTGCCACGAACGTCTCTGAGATGAGGAAGAGCGGCCAGGAGACCCTGTCTCACTGCTGCCCCCTGCGGGACTGGATCGGTACTACAAAAAAGAACAAAGACAGAACGTCAAGTATTTTTCGCAAGAGCAATATCATCCACGTGTCCCCTGTTAATCATGGTAACTCGCATTATCCAATAATAACATTATTGTTCACTGTATGTAGTTTAAATGCAAACATTGTTGGCTGTATTTATGTTATTTGAATATAGACCCAGGAAGAGTAACTAATGGAGATCCCAATAAAGAATCCAGAGGGGGGCGTCGGTGGCTTAGTGGTAGAGCAGGCGCCCCATGTACAAGGCTGTTGCCGCAGTGGCCCGGGCTCGACCCCAGCCTGTGGCCCCCCGCTGCATGTCACTCCCCCTCTCTCACCCCCCCCTCACACTTGTCCTTCCTATCAAATAAAGGCTAAAAAATGCCCCCCAAAATATCTTAAAAAAAAAAAAAAAAAAGAATCCAGAGGAAGAGCACTCATATTTTATTCACAACAGCTCATTTGATTCTGATATGGCTGCTCCACTTCACTTCCCGTGAAAAAACAAGTTAAAGTTAAGAGCCTGGTAACTTTAAACTGCATATTTTTGTATAATTTGTATGAATTTCAAAAAACTAATTTCCCAAACTGCTGGATTTGGTGAATTTAAAGAATCATGAATAAATGAAAGATTTATCATGCTCAACACTACAAATGTGCTGGATGTGCAAACAGCATACTGAGACTTCACCCTCAGAGCCTTGATAGCAGCGGGGCTTAGAAATGTACATTTTGTCTGGAACAAAAGCCATTATAATAATTTCTAAGGTAATTAAATCCAGAGTCCCTACTGGTAGGATGGATGTAATCAGCTAATTGTGTGCCAATTACATTGTGACATGACGTGTGCAAGTTTGACATTTCAGCCTGAAAACTAACAGAGTGCAAAATAAAGAGGGGTGGGGGGTAAGGTGGCATGAGGGCGCACAAAATTCTACTATTAATTGTCTGTGGACCATGAATATTCACAGCAATGATGATAGAGTGGCTTACACAACACACCTTTAGTTGTCTCCTTAAGTATGACATTTAAGGCTTAACATCTCCTTAGCTGAGGGATTTACCCAAGTGTGTTGCACAGAATCCTTTTAAAGGTTTCCTCAGTAATGGAAAAATATTAAGGGCTTTACTGCATTGAAAGAGTTTTTACAGCAACAAAATTCTACAGTTTCCATGGAGACTGTTTGCTTGCACTCGCGTTACCTTTTATCATCTCACAAAGATGGCCTTTAGATAGTAAAAATATGGCAGATGTAAAAACCAAACTGGTCAGAGGAGGAAAAGATTATATTTCTGGAGGAATACAATAAAAAAAGCACATCCTGAAAAAAGTAGAAAGTAAAAAATTAAACAACAAATGTGGGAAGTCAAATCTATAGTATAAAATCAGTTGCCAATCGTGAAGTGCATCTCCTCTCTGGATGTGTTCAGTATCTTGAATTAATCACCATAATCACCACATTGTGGTTAAGATAGTCAGATGGAAAGAGTCAGAGGTACCTTATGTTTTTTCCCCACTTTGGTTACTAAGGTCTTTTGTGTAACAGTTAAACTAACTTGAAGAGATTCCTTAAGTATAAGACCAAGATCAGGAAAAAAACATAGTCTATAAAATGGGTAATATCCCTCATTTGTTTATGGATTCCCATATTGAAGCCTTGCGCATTTTGGCCTTTGCAATCTTGGATTTTTGGAGCCAGAGGTGACCATATTTGGACAAGAATGTGGAGCTAACCCTAACGCTAGCTACTAGCTTGGTTAGTAACGCATTGACAGCTATTGTTAACTGTGGTAGTGTTAATGTTTATGCTAATTAAAACAAAATATACTTAATAGAAAAATAAACATCAGACTCCTTTGAGGGTCTTTTAGTACAACCAAACCCTGATGAAGACTTTTTATGCGACCAAAATGTTAGTTAACTTTCATGAACTGAAAACACACTGAAATAGCGACAGCGAAGGCTACACCTATACTCTATGAATCTGGGGCATGGATATATCGAGAACTGAATGCAGCGTTAAAGGGGGTGCTCCCATTAATTCCTATGAAAATTGCTCAGCAGCTCATGAAGCCAAAAAAGCCCAATTTCCACAGTATGAAATTACCCAGCTCTCCTGCAATGCCTGGTGAACCAGAGACTTCTGCTTGCCGAGCGCCTAACTTCCAGTTTAGCCCTCTACTAACTTGAATGGGAGTAAAATGATTCAACTATGTAGCTCCTCTAGACTCCAGATAGGGAAACAAGTTATTTTGCCAGGGTTTGTGATGCTCAAAAACGTATCCACTGATTTAAAGACATGGCTTTCACAATGTAAGTCTATGGAAAAAGTATTTTTGGGCCCCAGTGCATCATGTGATGGACCCCAAAGTTGTAATTCCATGTTTGGCCACTATGTGTAATTGGCTTTAAAGCCTGTCGCTGTTCCTGGGGGCTTGATCTGGGGTAAGGTCGTAGTTACGTCACCTAACCAACGTGTTGCCATGGTAGCGACTTGTCAACGGACAGCACCCACCTGTCACCCAAAGCAGCCACAGCCTTGATTACACATAATATCAAGCTTTAATAAAATGTAAACAGGTGAGTTATATCAAAATTCATCCCTCGTACAGTCGTCATAAACAGGGAAAAAGCTGTAGAGACCGAAACTGTTTTTTTTGTACCAGACTGTAGAGATGTTTATTTCAGCTGTAAAGTTGAGCATTGTAACATGTGTGTCTATGGGGAGTGATTCGCTTTTGGAGCCAGCCTCAAGTGGCCATATGAGGAACTGCAATTTTTTTTAGCACTTCTGTGTTGGCTCTCTAGCAGGTTGCTGCTTGGAGAAAACCTTAAATACTTAAGTGAACATATTAAAACATTAAGGAGAAGGCTTAAGGGTCTTTTGTGCAACTGATTTTATTGAGGGAAACCTTAACTCGGACTTTAGGGTGTTAAGGTGTTTTGTGCAACCAGCTGGCCTTTAGTTGCTGAAATACCTAGCATCGGGATGGACTGACACACACCTCTACAGGATCACATCTGTACTGCACGTCGCTGCTGCTGCTGCCTCCTGGTTTCCTCCCACTGTGTGTGTTGCCTCCACCTAAAGGACCGGGATGGTACTGCGGCTCTGCAGCCACCGCTGGGGGCTCGCCACAGAGGAAGTCCTCCTGAGAGGAGCGTGATCGAGACGTCTCTGTGGAAGACAGTCGAGTGGTCCGGCCTTCCAAGTAGGCACTCATCTGACAGGCAGAGAGGAAAAAGTGAAGATGTGGCAGACGTCAATTGATCACCGGGTCTCATTCAACTGTAATGAGATACTTGAAAAAAGGATTTCATCTGGCAAGGAGGCGGGGTAATGACTGAACAAGTGTGTGAGGGAGAGACAGAGACAAAAGAGAAGTAATGAGTGTTTGGACATGAGTGGAAATGTGTGTCTGTAGAAAAAAGGCAAACACTAAAGACTTCTTATTACAAAGATTTTTAAATATCATTATCTTGCCTTGTCTGGTGACTCTGATTATTTAAACTAAAGAGCTGTTGTAATAAAGTGCTGTTGTTTTAGCTTTTCATTTAATCCTACGCTGAAAAATACAAGTCATCTAAAGTAGAACAAAGCAATTATAGCATCAATTATACCAAATTTAGCCCCACCACTCCCTGTAGGCTAAATTGGCAATAACTTTAACTGTTACAATGGATTGCGCAGGAGCACCGAGCTTAAGTTTCGCCTTCAAGTACAGCATGAACTTTATATGAGTGTGTGTGCGTGACTCACTGATGGAGGCCGTGGGTAGGTATCGTATGGAGGTGGGGGACTGTCCTGTTTGGGGCTGGAGGTGGTGTCATCCTCATGTTCACTCTCACTCCAGTAATCTGCAGGAAACCCACACACACACAGTCAGAAACAGCATCAATATACTTCCATCCAAATCTATGTAGGAATATTATAAAAAATATCATAAAATGTTCTACAAATACTGTACCATATGCACACTATATGTCTTTAAGACACCGTAATGAACCCTCACCCTGCTCCTGGCGTATCCTCTCTCGCTCGGCGTAGCCCACGGCGGCCTGGTTGAGACGACTCAGCCATCTAACAGAAGGGTTCAGGTTCAGATTTATGGATTTATCACATAACTGATAATAAAAGAAGGGTTAGAAGGAGGAGGAATACATACTGAGACAAATTAACCACAAAAGGCTTCTTAGCACCCTCAGAAAGTGCCCATCAACAATGAGCACAACTGAATGTATTAACAGAGAAACATATTAAAGTGAACGTTCATCCCCAAAATCAAAAACACATATTTTCCTCCAACCTTTAGTGTTATGTTTCAATCTAGACTGTTTTGGTGTGAGGTGTCAAGTGTGGAGATGTCTGCCTTCTTTTGAATATAATGGGACTTGTTTGCACTCAGCCTGTGGTGCTCAAAGCACCAGAAAAAAACACATTTGAAAAACTGTATCAAGGGAAGAAGCGAGAATCCACTTCTAGCCCACCTAGCACCGCTGAGCTAGCTAACGTTACAGCTCAGCTGAGGAAGACGGCATTCATGTTTACATTTTGTGCTGGAACAAGCACGAGCCTCTCGTCCATGACTAGATGCACGCCTCCTTCTCCGCAGTGATTTGTTTGGTGGGTGTAGTTCAATAGCAAAAAATAGTTCCTACATGAAATTCCTCACAACAAAGGTCTGTGGATTATCTTGAGTCACTGGTCATGATTACTGTAAATAGACATTGCTGTTGAGTTTTTCAAATGTATTTTTTAGGTGTTTTGAGCACAACAAGCTGAGTGCCATCTAGCTCCATTATATTAGGAGGACGGGTGAACTATCACTTTAGGACAACCCACAAGAAATGGACATCACCACTGTGAACAACCAAATGCATTCACAATGAAATATTTTAGATCAAAGAGTACTCCATTTCAAAATGCTAATAAATGTTTTTTAACCAAAGTTACCACCTTGCTGTTGTATGCCTCCACGCACCAGTCAAGTTGCACTTAGACTTTACATCCATGTCTGTGACAACATGGATGCTTTACACACATTTTCCCTCAGCAGCACAAAAGATCTATTCAATCAGCCCAATTTCAAGGTGGAAACCCAAGGTTAGTGTCACCAATTCAGTATCTGACCAAATGTCTCCCCTTCTGTTGTCATGAAGTCATGACTGAGTCATGACTGAGTAATGGCCAGTAAAGTGTTTTGCAGAAATATTGTGTGAAATGTTGTCATGATTATATATAAATCCTTGAGTTATAGTCATAGCATGTTTTGTGAGGTTACACTGACATCTGATGACCAAAATCGAATCAGTTCATCACTGAGTCCAAGTGGACGTTTGTGCCAAATTCAGTGAAATTCCCTCAAAGCATTCTTGAGATATCACATTCACAAGAACTGGACGGATGGATAATGCCTCCAGCCATAGCTTTTGCCGGTAAGAAGGCATACAAAAGTATAAAACTTGATTCAGCAGAACCAGATGTTGTATTTTTTATTCCAGGCATTCTTCTTTCTTGTCTAAACCTGGTGCCTACATTACCCACAGTGCAATGACACCGCCATGAGCTGGGTCAAAGATTTGTGTGTGTTATGTTAGTAGCCTCTAGCCGCTAGCCTCAAGCAAAGATGAGGAGCTGCAGAGGTCTGGTAACCTCACTTCTTTCTAACTCCCCACCCCCAGATATTCTTATTTTCAAACCTAAGTCTTGAGCTCTAACCGACACTGACATCACTTGAGGCAATTTATCAGACTTCATGCAGCTCCCTCTGGAGCCACAAAGGGCTTCATGCAACTTTTTTCATATATGCAGAGGTACAAATGGGCCATTCTACATTTTCCTGTATGGTGTACTGTTACTTTCCCTTGCACACTGGCACTTTTCACAAGATGCCATATCTGCCCTGTCCGTATCAGGTTCTTCCGGCGATTCCTGATGGCCCGACATGACCTGCACTATTTTTGGTCTTCCAGCGAAATCGTATCCTCCGACAGTTACTGTCCATAACACCCTGATTGAACGAGTTTCCATCTATAAACATTTGGCCATCTATGTGGACACTTCTTTATCCTGGAGTGCACATATAGATTATATCTCTAGGACGGTATAACACATATACTGTCTTAGGAGACTGAGGTCATTTGGAGTAAACAAACAGATCCTGATATTGTTTTTCCAATCTATAATACAGACTGCAGCACAGAGTCAGTTCATGGTACAGTTGTCTCTCTTCAGCTTGAGGCTCAACTATACAAACCGCTACGTATCTCATCCAAGACTGGGTCAAATGCTTCAGTCAAGTTTTCAAGCTGCATACACTAAAAGAAATGTTGTCTCTGAATGGAAATAAAACCAAACACAACCAATCCCTTTCACACTTTATCTAAAGAAGGTCAGCTTCTGCCATCACAGAACATATAGAGTCCCACAGGCTTTGAACATTCTGAGGAACTCTTTTGTTCCTCAGTCTGTCAATCTAATAAATCAGAAGTAGCCTCAGTATACCTGGTCAGACACTGTATGTTATATGAATAATAAATTTGTTGCATTGCATTCCCTTTTGATAATGTGTGATGTGATTTGTAGAGTTTGTATTACAGTTTTGTTGCTCGGTTAAATGTTGTTTTCTTTTTTTGTATTTAGGTATATTTATGTGAAAAAGTTGAAGTCCTGGGATTCAGGGCAAATTTCAGATTTTTTTCTGATAATAAAGAAATTTAAATCAAATTACCCAGTGGGCACTGGGGGCACTGCATGACGCTCACCTGTTCCCGTTCTCACCTGCCTGCAGCTAGTCTAGTAATGTTACATGACAATAATGTTGGCCTGGCTCAAAAGAGCAACACAAAGAGAAAACAAACATATTAGAGGATGACAAAACAGAGCTTCTTAAGTCAAATCCTACGTCACTAAATGCAGGCTGGAAGCAGCAGGCTATCGTTATGCCGAAAAACACACCAAGCAGCGGTAAAGTGCGTCCTGTGGTCCGAGCGTCGGCTGTTTTGTTTTGCACCAATGTGCAGTCAAACTTAATGTCGGTGCTGTTAGCGCCAAATTTCAGCCAGAGAATACCTGCAACAAATCTGTAAACAGAATCCTGTGACTCCTTTGACATGTTGACCTGTGTTACAAAGAATAATAATAAACACATCTCCTGGTGGCAAGCTGCACTTTGTTGCTGCTTGGTGTTGTCATAGCAGCAATGAAGACCCTGTTGATGTAATGTTAGCATTAGCTAAACCACCTGTGGCTACCACCACTGCTAGTGATGAAAAGACAGTTTTTTAAAGTAACCTGGTTCTTCTTGTTCACCTTCCACAAACGGAAAAAATTATAACACGACTTATTTGGTTCCAAAGTATAAAATAAAAAAATGTGGTTTTACAGCCAGGCTAGCTGTTTCCCCCTGCTTCCAGTCTTTATGCTAAGCTAAGCTAAGCTAACTGGCTGCATCTTCTTATCCAACCCTCAGCAAGAAAGATTTCCCCAAATGTTCCTTAATAAGTAATTTAGGAAGGTCTTAGAGATTATTTCTCTCTCAAAAAGTAAAAAATAATCCTCCAGTGGGCTAGTGCTCACCTGTTTTGTTTATACTCCCCTATAAATTAACCTTTTGCAGGATTCTTTTGTAAAATCCTGAATTATTTTCACTTTGAAACTGATTGGAAACAAGTGAAACTATCTATTTAGGATGTTTTATTAAAATCCTGTCTGAAGTGAAGAGATCATTATGTAAATGACAGCAGAGTCTGGAGAGCCTCTGCACAGGTCGAAACTGAAGCCTCTATGGAAATATATCTTGCAAATGATGTTTTTCATACCCACCACTGCCTGAATAAAAACAGGCCTTTCTTCTGACATCAAATGAAAAACATATTTGTCTTGCGCTTTGGGGATAGTAAACAGGAAGCTGCACTCTTGCCACCCTGCAGGGAGTTTGCCCTTCTGCATAACCTTCATCCATGTTTAGCACATGCTGCTTTACCTGTTCATGTCATCCACTCCATCTGCTGCGAAGTAGAAACTCTTGACCTTGGGGTGACACGCTTTGAAAGCACTAGAGAGCCATGGGGGGAAACAGAGGGAGTTATTTTTGCAGGCAAACATTTATACATAAGAGCATGTGAACTGCATGTGGAGTATAAACACATGAATATGCAACAGAATGTTTTCATAGTGCACTTACTACTTCTTGCGACATTCACTGGCCCGGTCGATCTTAAACTCTGGAAGACTGACGAAACCCTCTGCCTTCTCATCCTGAGCCGCAGGAGAGATCAAACATATGAAGAGAAAGATAAATAATAAGCTGATAGGAATAGAGAAGGCTAAAGGAAAAATGTTACAGGAAAATTCTGGTTCATTTCAATCTGGCGTATCTCCCCATAAATGTGGCTGTTGTGACTCTGTGAGTCGTGCTAATTTTGCACTCGTTGTAGAGATTCAGGAAACAGAGGACTCACTCAGAACAATGTGCATTTGTCTCCTACCACTGTCCAAATAAACATCATTTTGACATTTCAAGACTTGTTCCGGAGTCTGACCAAGAAGTAGCCGTCTGGAACGGCCATTATGGTAAACAGCAGAGGGCTCTACGTCTGGGTGTGAGCCTGCATGTCCATTTGTTTACATGTGTGAGGGTGGAGACACCATAGATAGCACTTATTTTGTGTTCGTGCTACAGGAGGTACAAGGCCAGAGATATAATTACTTTTTAACCATGCGTTCGTGTAGACAACTGGCTGCGTCATGAACAAAACTGTTTACATGTGTATTTGCCCATATACTTTAAGTGTTACTGGAGGCACCAGAAATCTCAGACCATATAGAACTTCAGGGTTTGCATGACATAAACAACAAACATGGCGACACTTCAGGAGGTTACTATGTTGTTACTTCTATCCACACCATTGTGGATAGATGGTATGTAAGGCCCCTAAATCTTGCATCTTGCAGACGTGTAGCATCAATGTCTGAGGACGTGCGACGCTCCAAAGAGATGCAGGTTATGCGAAGCAGCCATCAAGTGCATGTTAAGGTATAGTTACAAACAAGTCATGTCTGTCCTGAAATGTGTGTTTCTCTTCTATAATACACATTCTACATCTCAGAGGCGCAGTCTTTCCACATACGGGCTTCCTTCGCCTTTCAAACGGGACAGAACTCCATGGGAAAGAGTAGGAGAGACACAGCCCGAGGGGGAACCGGGATCTGACACAACACCGGAGGGAGAAGCAAGTCCGTGGAGCTGTGACGAATAAACAAGCGCGTTGCACCGAATGCGCGTCGCTACGGCATCGCTTTGGGTTCTGGGCGCGCATGATGTGCGTCTACATTGAAAGTAATGGGTTTGTACGTGCAAAAGACGCTACATCTGAGCGCCCCCCATGCACACACACGTCAGTGTTCGTCTGCAAAAAAAAGAGCTGCCAGTGGGGGCGGCCCAGGGACTGCGGTAGCAGCATACGTGATACCCAAACATCAGACCGGCTCACTCATTGTCCCGGTCCTCCCGATTAGCCACTCCGGGCCTGTGTTGTATTATTTGTTTTTACTTTCTTTTCTAAAAAAATTATTGTTTGTTTGTTTTGTCTTATTTTGTATGTTCTCACATTTCTGTCTACACCTATATATATATTGTTTGTCACTATCCCTGTTTCGTGTACTAGCCCTCACACCAATTAAAAAGAAAAAAAAAATGCATCTGCTAGTCAGATCGAGATCTTTACGACGCGAGGCGGTGGTGCTCATGGGAACACTACCACTTCTGTCCACAAGGCTTGCCAAAATCAACACAAAATAAAAGTTCCCTGTAGTTAATAGTTGCTGCGACATAGAGTGCTCCAGGGATGATGTTTTTTTTTAAGCCCGACGCAAGCTGCCCTTGTTCCCTCATCCACAAACCAATGGGATTTTTCCAATGGATTTTGGATTACTGCAGAAAATAACTTATGTGGCAAACAAACATTTATGATACAAAAAAAATACTGTTTGTTTGTTTTGTCTTATTTTGTATGTTCTCACATTTCTGTCTACTCCTATATATGTATTGTTTGTCACTATCCCTGTTTCGTGTACTAGCCCTCGCACCAATTAAAAAGAAAAAAAAATGCATCTGCTAGTCAGATCGAGATCTTTATGATGCGAGACTGTTAAGGTGTGTTCCCTATGATGACATTCTGTAGTCTCATTAAGCCACTTGTCTCATTAAGCCACTTGTTCACAACTGCCTTTTTTAAAGCACAAAAAAGCTTCAGAATTCACGAGTGGCTTATTTACCAACATATTTTTAGTCGTAGAAAAGAACATGAAAGTCTCTCAAGCTAGTGTTAATCACAGACTTTATTTCAGGCATCTAACCATAAACCCATTAAAAAAAGTTGACTTCAAGACGAGGGAACCGGGGGTGCTAAAATACAAACTCATTTCCGGATTTTAGGACTCATTCCTGGGGCACTATATTTTAGTTTCGACTAAAATGATCCCTAGACGATGAACCCTTGCTGCTATATGGCTAAGTTTGACTTTGAAACATTTTTAAGACTTCAGCAAACTTAGACTTTATACAAATTTAATTTGAAATTAGTCTGAAATCTCTTTTGCTTGCCAAAGTGCTTCTCTGGGGCAAACTGTTCCTGTAGCTGTGATATCCTGGCATAAAGCTTCAGGGTAACTTCTGCACCATGTTCTCTCCCTTTGTCACAGAGCACCAATATAAATGTTTCAAAAACTTGCATTGCTGCTATTAACTGACAGCAGGCACAGATTATGACAAATTTCATCACTTCCTCTTTGTTTCAGAAGCTTCTTCAACAAAATGAAATATGTTACACTTTTTGGAAAACTGACACTTGTATTGTAGCATCAATAAAAAGAGGTTGGAAAAGGAGAGGACAAATATGAAATCAGACTTACCTCCTCATTGATGTACCAGTACAAGCAGTTATCCTTCAAAACAAACCAGTACTTCTTCCATTTCTGAGAAAAGTAACCCTTTGCATCTCTCTTTCTCCACAGCCAGCCCTCGCAGTCTCCTCTGCCCAGCGCCTTGCAGGAAACACGCCTCCGACTCAGGGAGGCCAAACTCCGTCCTGGAACAACACAGAGAAGACACACATGAAGACAGACAGAGGGGATGTAAATGAGAAAACTGAGAATAAGAGTGAAACATTGTTAGTCAAAAAGGTGCTTGTAAGTGCTCACTCTGTCACAGAAGTGTGAATAAAATTGCCTCATCCCAACGTCGCAGTAATACTTGGCAACAGTTCAGTTTTTGGATTTGACAAAACGCTGCTGCAGTGCAGTAAGGTAAGAGGTGTTTAATAAAAATTGCCTTTTTCCTTCTGGCACGAAAGACCTGTAAAATTTTTCACAACAGGCTCCTCATTAGAGATTACCGAGGAAACTTGGCTCCCAGTCGAGGGCCACCGAGAAACTTTTATTGTGCTGTATCAAACGTCTTAAAGGGAACGCTATTCAATATTCCATTCATTTCTGCAGCAATGGAAAGTGCAGCGTACAGTATATCTCTAAAGGAAACAACTTTCTACACAAGGAAACTAAAGCTCAAATGTGCAGCATGAAAAGATTTGAAGTCTGGAGAGAATCTGAGGATAATTAATAAGTTATATACTGTGATATAGAGGAAACTATACATCCAAGAAATGTACAAAAACGCCTTTTATTTCCAATTTCTGTGCAGCAGCTCAGCACTGCCAGCCTGATACCATCACCAATTTAATTTCTGGATCCAGCAGAGACTTGTTCTGTTAAAAAAAAAAAGATTGCCTCAGCCATGGACTAAAAGGAGTAACTAATATTTCATTACTCATGTGATAAGAGTGCTACTCGTAGCATTTAGAACAATCAATAAATCATTATTATCAAATCCTATTTAAACTTCGGTTTAATTGCTGTAAACAAACAAAGCTGTCGCCCGAAAAAGTGCAGCTGGAGCTAAAGCTTTCGGAGCTTCTCACGATGGCAGATGGTGAAGCAAGTGAAAGAAAATCACTTCCAACGTGTTGATCCTCGTTAGTGTGGTGAAAGGAGAAAAAAAAGCTTTGGTCAAAGAGGCAAAGAAACTGATAGCAGGGAGTTGGAGAGTGGACAAATAGGGCGGAAAATAATCTTCAAGAGGAAGCAGAAGGATTTAAGAGATTTATCATTTTTGATAAACACTGAAGATACCATCGTCTGATGCATGAGCTCACGTGTTAGAAGAAAGAAAACAAAAAAGGTCATGAAAGAATTGTATATATACACATTTTCTATAGATATTGTGATAATATGATTAGCATGAATTCTTTTGGCCACAATAATCGTGTAATTAAAATCTAATACTACATATTACACTAAATAACAACTAGCTTCAGCTTAACAGTGACATAGCGAGACGGTGAATCATTTGATTTTCATCTGGACAGAGTGTACACTATGAAGCAAACAGATGGAAAGCTGTCTCGCCTGCAGTCCAGTCAGGACTCGTAAAAATCTGTAAGATGAATATGATGTGTTAAAATGCAAATACAGAGATCTCTGCACCAAAATGTGTTGTCCTGACGATGAAATGATTCTGTTGTAGAGAGCTGAACTCCAGCAGGATAAAGTCCCAACCTTTGTGATATAGATCGCTGCAGTCAGTGAACTTTTTAATCTATACCTCACCAGATTAATTACATAAGAAGTTGTGATTGATCATTCAAGCAAACAGCATCTTTTCACTTGTGCGTAAATACTAATAAATGACTCCAAACAGCCTGTTCTATCACCTCTAATATATCTGCAATGCTGACAAGTGCCGAAAGGATTAGTCAGTTTAAAGGTTAATTAATTAATCAACATTTTTAATAGCCAATTAAACATTTACAACAGTTATCAAGCAAACATTAAGAAAAAAGCAGGTTCCAGCTTTACAGGTGAAAATTACCTACTTTCCTCTGTGTAGGTTTGTTTTTTAGGTTTCTGACGGTCAGTTGGTCACCTTGAGCTTTGAAATTGTTATGGCCATTTATCACTTCTGTGGACCATTTGACAGATTAAAATGACTAATAAATTAATCAAAACATAACAGCTGGTTGGTCACCTTGAGCATTTGGAAACTGTCATGGCTATTTATCACGTCTGTGGGCCATTTCATAGATTAAAACGACTAATCAATTAATCAAAAACAAAACAAAATATAGCTACAAGTAGTGATTCCTGGTTCAAGTCAACACAGATCATTAAAGGTTGAAAGCTGCAAAGGATTGAGGTCGTTCAATTGTGACCAAATCTGTATCGGGCCACACCCCTCTTGACATCACCCTCTTTGGGTCAACTGCTAAAACATTTTGGGGCATGTTTCAACAACTTAATAAATTACATCTTCAGAGTTTGGTGATGCTTGGAAGAAGTGTAATGACACTTTTTGCGCCAGGACAATGCACTTGTTCGGCACTGATGGTGCCCCCATTGAGTGATTTCAAAATAATTCTACTCATGTGATCCGACATTGTTAAGGAACATATACTTTTGCAATGATTTTTATTTTAATTTGTGTTTTGCCAAACACATTTTTTTTAATGTGTAGCGCCACCTTATGGTGATTTTAAATGAAAATTCCAGGGTATGCTTCAGGTGTATGTTTCTTTCTTATGCTGCTGTCTTGGCCAGGTCTCCCTTGAAAAAGAGAATGTTGATCCCAACGGGACTTACCTGGTTAAATATAGGTTACGTAAAATAAAAAATAAGGAGGTACTGATGTGAGCATATCGTGCAAGTTTCATTATGATTGGCCCAGCGGTTGTGGAGTTAGGTCTATTTATGACCTGAGTCATGCCCCCTCTGAAGTTCATTGGTCAGAAACTTCAAAACGCAATGACATATAGACAAACTTTTGATATCTTTTGCTAAGCCTTTTTATAATAATGATCCATAGAAAATTTGGTACAAATTGGACCTATGGTTTAGAAGTAAATGTCAAAAAATTCAAATGGTTTTTCAAAAAATTCAAATGGCAGAAAAATCTTGTCAGGCGGACCTTAATGGTTCTTGAGGTCTGTACCAAGTTTTGTGTCAAGTTGACTCACAGTGTGGGATTAATAACTTCTCAAAGTTGACCTTTAGTTATAGTGCCCCCATCAGGCAAGGTGGATGTAAAGTTCAGGGTGTGTAGTAGCTGCTAGAAACGTGCAACACCTGATTCGTCCTTGGTCAGAAGGAATACGCTGGCAATCCAAGGACTAAGCTCAACAATGGTATTCATTTACCAAAACCAGGAAGGAACAGCAGTCTTTAGAATGTCTGGGTTACACATGGAAGCCCACCTAAGATGAGTTGGAAATATCAGGACATATGAGTGTGTGTGTGGCTTATGTATATACACCAGTCTTCACAAACAGAGAAACAGGACTAGATTGAGCAGCAGACATGTGGCTCGCCACTTTGGAGGTTGGAACAGACTATCGCAACTGCACCGAAAAGTGTCACATAGTCAAGCTACAGCTGCTTGGAAAAGGAGTTCTTAAAGGACAACAGGTAATTTTATACAGTGAAGTCATATTTCTTGTGCAGCATTTGCTCACAACTTCCAATTATTGGTGAAAATTTCATGTGTCCACAATGTACCATCGCATGGGAATTTGAGCAAACAAAGAGTTTCAGCTCTTCAAGACCTGAGCCCCTTTTAATAGATAATAATAATTAGTAGGAAACTCAACCCTGACAATAATATTATGACAAGTGTAAGTAATACATACTTGCAAATATTAACTCTATTGCCAGCCCTATGTGCCATGGTATAGACTGATACTATGAATAAAGGGTCGGTAGAATATGTGTAATGAAACAATCACAATAGCCACTAAAATAAAACATTAGCGAAAGACAAACCGGCACCGACAAAAAAATACCCCTCATTGTCTAGAAAAATGTGCAGGCCCACTTCTTAAGTTTCCTAGAAAGGCAATGTTATGTAACTGTAGATTCTACTAAATATGAGGAAAAACACTGTGATCAATGGCGCTTTTCTAAATTGTAATTTCCAATTAGTTACAACCACAGGAGTCTTTTAGTCAAGGCACAGCAGGTCAGCTGCTCATGAAAAACTATCAAAGTGGTTACATTTGAATTTTCATTGAAGTAGGAGAATTCTTGCATTCGATCATGGTGAAAGGAGCAATATTTGCATATTAATAGACTCTGGACTGACTGTATCAGACTCAAATTATTATGCAAGGCGGAATATTTTAATGTTTCAAATCATGTCTGGATGGGAAATTTTCTACAGCCAAGCACACAATGGAGAACGTTTCCAATAATATGATAAAAGACTAATGAATGGTATTTATTTGAGTTAATATGGAGCCTCTTATTTAATGGAAATCATTTTGGTTCTGCTTATAAAAAATATGAAATAAAACCAATAAAACCTCAGTAGTCTAATCTGTAATTACAACCAAAATACATATTTTTGTTTTCTGTGAAACGTTCGAGGAAATGTATTAGCAAATTACAGACCCATAAAATAAAGTGTTACTAGGATAATTGGTTCAACTGAAGCAGCAGCTGCGCTCACATTTTTATACAACGTCCATTAGCTTGTCGTCCCTGAAAGAGTGAAGTGTTGCACTGTGACGACAGCTCACACACAAAAAAGAGGAAACCGAACAGGTGGCTCCACTGCTTACCTTTATTCTTCTTCCTGTTCTTTGACTGCAGAGAGGAGGACTGTTGGTATGTCTGAGAGCGGGTTGGAAGGAAGAGAAGAAGAGGGAGGGTGAGATGGGGAGAGAGAGAGAGCAGGCTGTCAGGATGAATCAGTGGCCTTTGTTTACTGCAAAGAATCCTGGGATATTAAAGATGACAGATCTTAGCGAAAGAGGAGGAGAGGAGGCAGGAGACACTTGAACACAAAGGGACGCTCTCTTTCCCTCATTATCTCTTTCTCACACCGACATGCCCTCATGGCAGGGTGGAAGAGTCAGCCTCATGGAGGACTTTAGCAACTCTCACACCTCTAAACATAGAACAAAGGGACGGGAAGGGAGGGGTGGCACAAGAGGGCACTCAGGTGATGGAGGAAATAAGAGAAATAGAGCTCAGGGGCCTCAGGGGATTTAACAGAAAATTTTGGTAAGCAAAATGTGAAGGGCAAACATCCAAAAGAGTTTTCAAGGTCTGTAGGCACTGTAGCTATGGGCTACAACTTGAGCCCCATTTTTAGCCTGTATTTGTTTACATTTTGGTTACTTCGCACCATTGATATGGAGGACACAAGCTGCCAACATTAAAAAAAATAATAATAAAAAAAAATTGCTCAATAAATAAATATGCCATTAAATGTAGCAAAAATAATGTAGGTATGCAGTAACTGATAAAATGTCATATTATTTTAAATTTCATTTTTAATTTGCTTCTTTATTATTTCATTTTGTACAAATTCTCCTATTTATTTACTTTCTTATTTAATTTGTTCTTTTATTTGTTATTTTTTATTAATTTTCAATTTATTTATTCATTTTTGCATTTACCTTTTAATTATTTTAAATTCATATTAAATTGCATTCCTTAAATCTTTAATTTATATATTCATTTTTTCCCTTTGCATTTTCACCTATTTATCTCCCTAAATTATTTGTTTATGCATTATTATTTATTTTTAACGATTTCTTTCTTTTTACTTTATTATTTGTTTTTGTCAAATGTTTTACAATTACATATACTTTAAATATTATTTTGCCATTTAATGTACAAAAAATAGTCTCGAAAATAAATGGCAGCAATAAATAACAATACATAAATAAATAAATTTAGGGAAATAAATAGGGGGGGGGGTGCAAAGGGTAAATTATACATAAATATATAAATAACATTGAAAATTGATAAATACATTTAAAAATAAATCTAAAATAACTGAAAAAAAAGATTGCAAAAATTAATAAATTTCAAAATTAATATAAACAGAAATGAATTTAAAGGAAACATTAAAAAATAAAGTATAAAATAGAGAATAAACACAAAGGTGAATAGTAAAAGGAGTAAATTAAAACAGATATTTCATTTAATCTCACAATTTCAAATATAAAATGATAAAATAAAAAAATGTACGAATATAAAAATGTGATTCATGTCTTTCATATGTGTTCAGATTTTACTGAGTTCTGACTCCAAGGAGTTTTCATGCACCTGTCCCTTCAGCTCCTCTGCAAACCTCTGATGTATGTAAATAAACTTTGGCCAGCAGATCTGAGATGTGACCTCTCTCGACAGGTCAGATGAGGCACCAGATCAGCTCTGATGTCACGATATTACACATGTCAGAGCCTGGAGCTCGGCCATTCACAGCCCCACGCTCAGCAAGACAGATGACATGGGCCCGCCCACACCCACTGACACGCCATCTGCCATCGCAGCACCCGTGCACACCGTAAACACACACACATGGTAATGCATTTAATTTCCAAAGAGATGCTGTCAAGATATATAAGGTCATCGCCAGCCAAACTGACTGTCTGGACCTGAGAGTACTGAGCTCAGACGGACAGGCGAGGCGGACAGATGTCATGGAAGTGACGGGGGGTAATAACGAGTCAGCATTCACTCAGATCACACTCCACTACAACACATTTTCATCAGGGCTAAAAGCTCAAATGTTTTTCCTTAAGTCTCTCGCTGCATGAAAACAAATCAGAGAGGAAGCAGAGTGTTACCTCATTTAACTAGTTTTCACTTTGAGGAGGCAAATGAGGGGGAAGTCAGAGGAGTTTCATAACCTTGTTTGATCCACATTATGCAACTACATAATGCAATCTTCAAGCTACTACCTGCAACCTAATGGAGAACAAGCTGTATTTTTCACCCTTCAGATGCTGATAGTACTGCTTCTTGATGAATATCTGGCCATGTTTTTGATGTTCGGAGCTCATTGCTGTGCTGTTGACATTCTTTTAAAGGAATAGTCAGACGTATTGGGAAGTATGCCTATTTGCTTGGCAAGACTTAAAAGAGAAGATTGATGGCATTCACATCTGTATAGTAAATATGTAGCTGGACAAATTGATTGACTGAAAATGAATTGGCAACAATAAGGGCTAGGTATCGTTTAAAAAATTATGATACCAGCACCAGTACCAGTTTCCCTAAAAGGATAGCGATACAGATAGAGTTCTTCATTCAGTACCTATTATGTGAATGGAGTGGTGTGTAGAACAAACATACTTTCAAAGTGGCATTTTGGCAAGCTAAACTGCCAACTCTGTCAATGTGTCATGCTTTACTTTACATCATCACAGACTGTAGGGTGTGTAGCTGCTGCTATGGGGGAGTTGAACTCCACGCTGGGGACGATTGATGAGAGTCCGTCAGGGCAAAAAGTGACAGGACTAAATATTAGCATCACACAGCTAACGTTACGTAAAGGTTATCCATGGGTTTCACGACAGAGTTGGGCCGTTTTTGTTTCAGTGTGAGTTTACTGAGATTGTTTAACAGCTTGGATGTTAGCCACTGCTACTTGGTTAGCCTGTGCTAACCAGGCCGACATTGAATGGACAGTTCGCTGCAAGGAGAGCAGCTCTGGAGATGGCAGTAAAATAAGGTTTGCCAATCTGACTAAGAGTCAGCATGTTCCAGGATCAGACCCCCAGCACACGAGGGATCACATGCAGGTATTGTTTGACTGAAGACGCTCTAATATTACTTGGCACATGTTTTGGTCCAGAGGGAATTTTCAACCAGGTCTGTGTAACCATAGTGCAGGGAGTGTGTGCAGATGAACGGTGTTAAGACACCCACTGTGCTGCCAGCTCCCGGAGCTCCCCGCCCATGCATCAGCCAAAATCCACCGGTTGATGCAAAGCATGTCTTGACGTTTTAAGTCATCAAGTGGATTTTTGCTCACAGCATGGGTGGGGAGTTCCCGAGGGTGCTGGCACGGGGGACATCTTATCACCATTCATCTACTTACACTGCCCACACTGTGGTGACACAGACCTGGTTGAAAATCAGCAAAGTATCCCTTTAAAGGTACGGAGTACCAACACGCACCAAGTGAAAATAATAATTAACTGCAGCCCTAGTTAGCTTAGCTTAGCATAAAGACTGGAAACAGGAGGAAACAGCTAGCCTGGTTCTGCCCAAGGGTCACAAAATCTGCCTACCAGCACCTCTAAAGCTCAAGAATAAATATGTTAAATCAGGTTTGTTTAATCTGAAGTCCTTGGCGTTGCTTCCTGGTGTAAATATAACATATATATTTTTAAAAAGACAAAGTGGGTGACTTACATGATAAATGGAGGCTGAATCTCTCGGAGGAGAATCTCTTTGATTTGTCTGGAGGACGTAGTGGGAGGGACTTTGGCTGTGGTGGCTCCGCCTTTTGGCACGTTTGGCTGTGTCATTGCTCCGTTTGCCTGGACGAGCCGTGTGGCAGGAGTAGTCATCAGAGCTGGTCCTCTCGTCCATGCCGGACAGTCCCACGTAACGCATCATTGACGCTTCTGAAAATGCCATCAAATTTACATAAATATCATATTCTGAATTTACCTGGAGCTGGAGTGCCCAAATTAGACTCAGTCTTATAATTCTGTCTGCAGTATCATGCGGTATTGATCTTCTGTTTAATATACTGTCATATGTTCTTCATCAGTGCTGCCTATTAGGAGTCTCAGTGGGTTAATTAGAGAATACATTAAAAATATATAAATAAAACACAGTGCAAAAAGGTCACATCACTCAAAGATTCATTAAAATTAGACCAGTAGTGTTTAAGATAAAAAATTTCAGATTCTGACCTTTAATCATGACATAATTATGGAGCTAATCAGTGATTTAGAAAATATCAGAACACAGTGCAAATATCTGTAAAGCCTTCAGATGCAATTGGAAATGCAGCACACTTTTCTCAGTTGGATTTATTTGCAGGTTCATAAGTGTTATTTAACACTGAATCTGGTGGCAAAATATGCAGCAAGTCTGTCCATTGTTACCACATTGGTACACATTGTCCATTGGTACCACAAAAACTTAATACACCCCAATTTGTGCGTCTCATGTATTGGCATACGTTCAGGTCACAGAGGTAACCATCAGTTTCGCTGAAAGATAATTAACTGTCAACTTTTGAAAAACCCATAAACTTGTTTGAAAAAAACTCTAAAAGTTAACATTCTGGGTTTTGAAATATCATCGGTCAATTATCCAAATGAGACCGTCTTCCAAAATACAACTACATACTACATTTTTACAAGCAGAAATTACGACCCATATTTACGTTTATTGTTAGACAGCGACCTCTTGTGGCTGTAGTAATTATTAAAGCAGCAAACGTGGAAGTCAGGCGATGTAGTATAAAGAACGACAAAATCTGGAAGGAAAGAGAGGTGGATGGGTCAAACAAACAAGAATTGAATCCAGGAGACCAGTGTTTGTGTCACGTTTGAAACCAAAAGTCAGCGCTGAGTTACTTTAACAATATAACCTAGTTTGTAACATGACATAATGTCACATAAGTGATGTCAATACAGTATGGTGATGTTGCGTGACGAATGTGACGTGTCTTGTGAGATACATCACGCTATGTGGCAACAAAGATACTTATTTTAAACCTTAACCTAGCCAGGTAGTTTTGGTGCAACTGTGACCGTTTCACAGCATTATCCGCGTGATTACAGCTGCAGATATTGATGACCATATACAAGCTATTCTGCTGTCCACCAATAAGTGCGCTAATTTGGGAAAAATTCTTGTAGCTACCATGATGTCACACATTGGATCATGGACTCCCATATTGAAGTCTCAAGCTTGGCATTTAGGGAGTCGCCAAAAAACTTTTTTTTTGTACTATGCTGTAAACATGTTTATTTCTGCTGTAAAGTTGGGCGCTTTAACAAGGGGATCTATGGGGATTGACTCACTTCTGGAGCCAGCCTCAAATGGCCATTTAAGGAACTGCAGTTTTTGGCACTTCTGTGTTGGCTTCATTACTTTTTAGCCACAGTGGCTGTAGTCTCGCCACCAGACAATCAGAGATCTCCGCCTTCTGATAGTCTGGGGACACTCCTTTCTAAAGTGTGTTTAACACACCGGCGACAACGGCCGGCAACAAAGCAACGCCTCTTGCATTTTTGAAAAGGACACACCTTCTCAGAAATGTGCGCTCCCCCTTTTCTCGTCTGCAAGGAAACAAACACACAGAGAGCTTGAAAATGGATGACGAGAGATTTAACTCCATTTTATCAAATGTGTGCTCATCCGTGAAGAAAATATTTTTTCCAGCGGGTGTCTTAGTTACAACATGATTAAGCTAACTGGAGTAGTTTCATGTCGTAACCGACAACGGGAGGCTTTTAACAGACGACGTCCTGATGTTAGCTTTGCTGCTGCTGTTAGCTGTCCCAGTCAGCTGCAGCTACTGATGCTTTCTAGACATCGTGATTTCCCAAAACTGAATAAATACCACACATAGAAATAGCAACACAAAACTGCTTTGCTGGCTCAATCATGTTGTAACTAAGATATCCACTGGAAAAAATATTTTTTTCATGGACCGTTTAATGAGTTATTACCTATTACAGACACCGCTAACGGCTAAGAAATAGTAATGTTTGTTCAATCATTGTGTTTATAGACTTTACAAACATCGGATTAGTCTA
>NC_065516.1:11881355-11913281 GCF_006386435.1 Epinephelus moara
ATGTTTACAAGCACAAGAGTTCAGCGAGCCACTGAAGGACCGCCCTGCAGATTTACTATTGGTTCTGCAACGTAGGGAGTTTTTTTAAACTCTGAAATTGTATCCGCCCATCTAAACACAAAATCAGGGAGAAAGTCATCAGTCTTTAGTTAAGCAAAGCATCTAAAGACTGACTTGTGAGTCTACAGTGGCTGTCACTTTGTAGGAACATCTGACCTATTTGGTTGTTTGGGTTGGAGGACATGTTGCTTGCCAGAAAATCATTGGCTGCTTTTTTGAATGACGAGTATTAAAATGTAGTATTACCAAAGTCAGACCACTATTTCTTGAGATATGTTAGTGGACTTTTGGATCCATGTTCCCACCATGTGTTACAGTGTCAGGGACAATAATGCTGCTGTGAGGGAACATGTTCATGCCTCTGTGAGTAAATCTGTACGACTCTGAGTGTTTATTGAATTTGTTCTGGTTCACTGTCTTTAAGTCTCTCACATCTTTTTTTTTTCTTTTTCAACCAACTTCCTCTTCACTGCTCCCACCGGGGGAGGAAACTCAGGTCTTACTACCTCTTTCTCTCCTCACAGTTCCCACCCTGTCCTCCCCTGGTTGCTAGGCAGCGGCCAGAGGAAAGTGAGACACTGAGAAGAGCTGCTGTCAGCGTCTCCATGGCAACTGCGTGAGTGATTCAGGTGGAGGTCAGGGAGAATAGTCTTTTTTTTCCCCCTGTTTCTGCCTCCTCTCATCCCTCCTTTCCTCCCTCCCTCCCTCCTCCTCCTCCTCCTCCTCCCATCTCTCTCTTTTATTCTTTCTCCCTTCATGGCTGCCTTTCATTTTCTCTGCCTTTGTACCAACTGTCTACCTTCCCCTTTTTTTCTCTCTCCGTCTCTTCTCATCCCCTCTTATTTCACTTCTCTGTGATGCTAATCACAGGGAGAATTAGAGGAAAGGGATGGAGGTGCATTGATCTCCCCACACACACACACACACACACACACACACACACACACACACACTGATCTCTTCGTAATACAGAGAGACGGGAACATTTAACTGAATCTAACAGGCTCCTCAGGAGGTGCACACACACACATATGCACTCCACACGCCGGCACTCACCTCGGCGGCTTTCTCTGTTAAGCTTGGCTGGATCTTCATAGTCGCCCACCCAGTTACACTCCACAGGCATGGAGATGGGCCTCAGCCTGCCTACAAGTACACAATTAAAAAACTTAATATTCTCCTTGGAGTATTTATATTGTGATATGTGATATTTTGGTTTCTTGCAAAGTTTTCTCTTTATTTTACCCACAATGTACAGAGCTCCATCACTTTCTAAACTTTTTATTAAGCGCCTCAGGCAGGCAGGTGGTTTTCAGCCTCATGATTGTTTTTTGAAGTGGTTCGATGCAGCAGAGTGAGATTGAACTCTCTCTTTCTCTCATCTCATACCATATGTAGGTGTGGTGCAGTACACGGACTCCTCCTCTTCTCGCCGGTGAGACTCTTGATCCAGGAAGGAGTTTGGTGACTCAGAGCGCTTAGCAACGCTGACGCCACCGTGGTTACGAGATGCCTCATCTCCAGACAAGGCTCCTGTCTCATCTCTATGGCAACAGCAGAGACGGATTTACCGGCAAACAATTGTACATCAAAGTCAAAGCTCCTCTTTGCTGTCACCAATTTTACTTTCTTATCAGTTCTTTTCTTTGAAAAAAGAAGACAAACAAAGACACTGACACTGTACCTGGGTGTGTATGGCTCAGCAGGTGGAGGTGGAATGTAAAGGTCCTGGAGGGCAGAGCTCTTAGTGGGTGTGCCTGAGGGTGTGCCCGAACCACTGCCTGGGCTTCTGGTTGGCTGCAGAGAGAAAAAAGGTCACGACAGATCTTTTCTTAAACTTTTATTTGTTTGTTTTACAGGTTTCTGACATCTTTAAAGTGACAATAGACGAGATTTTTGCTTTAACTTATCATTATGAAGTAAATGTTGATAGTCCAATGTTATAGCTGTAGAATAATGACATCATTGGTGTTTAGAGTGGTTCTCTACAAGCCTCGCTTTCACTATGCAATTTTGTTTGCCACTGGGTCAGTCTCCAGGGAAAATGAAGGCTCGATTTACAGCACAACAGAAGTGCGTCGACCACTGTGCAACCAAAACAGGAAGAGGAGAGCACTTCTTTTTTCCCTGGTAGCTATGGGTAACAATCCCCAGTTACCAAAGAATATTAGCATGAGTTCTTTGTAGGTACTATCTCCATTGGTGGAAATGGCAGGTGATGGAAAAACCGAAGTAAGTTTGGAAAACAAAATGTGGTGTGTCCGCTAGCTTTTGCGACAGCGGTGCCAACATAACACCACTTAGAAAAGCTGGGAATGGGTTAAAAAGTTGTCTGTTTCCACTTTAACGTCTTGAATCAAATGGATAATTTAAAGGAGCCTTTAGGTGACATTCACAGCATATCAATCCATATGTTTACATGCATAGTTAAGTCAAGCTACGGTTACAGCTCAACTAGGCCATTTAATTGGACTACTGTCCCTGTCCTAGTTTACAAGCACTGGAGGGGAATCGACTGACCAAAGTACGTCCAACTCCACTACGATAGGTGGCAATATGCCTACTTTTAGCTTGTTAGTATTGGACCTTGTTCTGGTTGACCTATTACGTCACAGACCAAACAAACGACGAACAAGTTAGCTACAGTTAGCAAGTGGCAAACTTGTACCATGGTGGACATCTTCACAGCTCTCTACATTTCGTCCATCCAAAAGTGCATAGCTCGGGATGTAGATTTTGCCATATTGTACAGGCTTCTTCTGTTACGCATATCATACTATTCGACTTCTCGGTCACAGCCCGGGCAGAACCTGTGGAGCATGCACAGAGTGCCTAGGCCAGTTTGGTTCCAATTGACTGTATACATGAAGGAGTAATTTGACTCCCAAACGCATTATTTGGGTGTGTTAGTCTGACTTTGAGAAATTGGGTTTAGTACGATTTCAGTCAGATTAATATGTTTACATGTATTCTATGAGTCTGATTTTAGTCGGACTAACACAATAAATCAACTTTCTCTAATGTCATAGAAAAACTTACTGTATGATCCAGAGTCAGGGGAATTGTCTGCACACGTTTTTTTTTGTTTTTTTTTCCATATACCTTATTAATCCCAGATGGGAAATTTTTTCACTCTGTTGTCAATTACACACAGGTCTGAACACACACATGCACAAACAGGACCTATACATCCACTAAGTGGAGAGATGTCAGAGTGGGGCTGCCCATGACAAGTGCTCCGAGCGGTTGGGGGGTTCGGTGCCTTGCTCATGGGCACCTCGGCAGCGCCCAGGAGGTGAACTGGCACCTCTCCAGCCACCAGTCCACGCTTCATATTTTGGTCCGGACGGGGACTTGAACAGGCGACCCTCCGGTTCCCGACCCAAGTCCCTATGGACTGAGGCACTGCCGCCCTGTTTCAACATGGAGATGGCTATGCATGTGGCTAGCAGCTATTGGCGCTAACTCTATAAGCAGTGCTAACAACAGTAACAGTGCTGACAAAGCTAAAAGTGTTAACCAGGGGGTAAGTGGAGGGTGAGTGCTACACTTCCACGATGACTCCATCCCCATATCAGCGAAAACCACTGTGCAAGCACAGTGCAAATCTCGCCGCTGGGATACACACGTGGACTGACCATCTACCACAGCAACAAACAGAGAACACAGATAACAACACATACAGAGGGAGTATGACTTCATTCTCCACACAGGGCGTCATTACCACTATATCTTTACATCCAAATAGTTGTTTGCTGCTGTATTAATAATCTGAATGTCACATCCAGAACCTTTAAGTGATGATTCATTCAAAGTTGGATCCTATTTTCAAGTTTTTCAAGTTTCAAGTAACTGTTGGAGCAATTATGGCTATTTTGATTTGGTGGTCATATAATATCTGGGCAGTTAAACTGACCAGTAGGGGGCAACAACATGCTCATTGTGGTCACCTGTTTGAATGAGGGGGGGGCACAACAGTTCAAGCAACTCCAACACAATTCCAAGATAAAGATGATCTGAAAAAGACCACACTGAAGTCATTTGCTTCAGGTTACTGTTTGCCACGTAAATAACAAACTAAAGCATTAATTTACCACAGTGCTGGTTGGCTACCTCTGCCTCTAAACCTCTGGAGTGTTTGCTGGCAATTATGTACAACAATAACATTTCTAAGATTGTGGCAACATCATTAAAAAGAAGTCTGATGAGGCAAGAAACGCCAGCAGGCAGGCAGTCATACAGGTTTGAAACTATGGTTAGATAAATTAGATGACCCAAATTGTCTCTTGTCCATTACAGTTTACAGACGAACTTCCTGTTTCAGTTTTATTCAGATCTTGCTGTTCCAGACGTTTCAGGTGTGCTTACTTTCGGTTTCACCTCCTAACACAGCGGCCTTGTTTCCAACCTGACCACTTGTGCTCTTTGCCCTGTCAGACTTTGTTGTAAGGATGTCATCATGTCAATTTAGTGAGTACAACAAACAGTAACTCCGTCTCCCAGAAATTATTTTATATTATAACAGCAAATGTGTTTAAGGCTGTGAATAAGTCAAGTGGATAAGAAAATACAGATACAGAATGTATCTGCAAAATGTTGCCAGACACTCTGTTTCACATGTTTTCCTTACACTATGTGCTCGTAACATGTGGTACAGAGGTGTTGAGGTGTACCAGTATCGACAATAACCATGATATTTAAAAAATTAAATATTGATATCATATTAACGAGCCACTTAAGATAATACCTTTTCATTCTTGCTTTGTCTTCCTGTCCATTTACCTACACTTGTATTGTGAGTGTACCGGCACACAATAATGTTAAAGATCAATTTGCTAGATACCACGATATTACTATTATTGCTAACTGTCTTGGCCAAGATAATCATGTAGTGAAAATCTGATACGGTGCCAGCCCTAATGTAGAATGTAATCCACATGTTTATGGTGATGTTAATGCAGAGATGGGACGTGTCTACTTTGGCAGGATCCTGCATGATTATCCACCTCCCAACAAAAATCTGGTTGGTATTAGAAAATTACTAAAAGAAAACATATTTTACATTTTCTTTAAAATGTATTAAAGTCAAATTAGCAGTATCTGCATGTAATTTCTAGGGGACAGCGTAGACAAAAAATGTAATAAACCAAAAATGATCTCTTAAAGGAGCTGTATGCAACAATCAGAACATATTTTTAGTCTGAGCTGGGATTGTCTGCACAGGACTCACATGCGTTAACATGCACGTGTAGCCAGACCATCAACCATTACAACAGAGAGGCTTGGTTTACAACAAATTCTCTGCTCAGCACTTCAAAACTCCACTATATCTTTACATAGCGAATAGCTGTTTGCTGCTATATTAAATATCTGTATGTCACATACTGAACCTTTAAGAGACATGACAGAGACAACCCAAACAGTGATGGAGGGCAGATAAAAACTGTTTTCCTCTGAGTTTCCTCATGATTGTGGAGATAATCAGTGTTAATTAGGGAGATAAATTTCATAATTGCGGGTGCACTGGGATCGTGGGTGGAGGGTGCCATCAATTTTCCCTTCCCATTCATCCCAGTGTGTTTCAGCTGGCAAACAAAACCCTGCTGAGCCACAGTATCGTGACCTAATTACACGCTTTGGCTGCAGTTGTACAGGGAGTAGGAATGCTGTGGGGAGTTATGTGGGCCAGCGCAGTGCCTTAATAAAGTCTATAAAAGGTAGAGCTGGTCCCACCTGCAGAGCCAGGGGTTTCCAGCGCATGTTCTTCAGCAGAGCAGGGGCGGAGCTGAGCGTGCTCTGCGGACGCTTCTTCAGGGTCAGGGACACGACGCCTTTATCAGCCCTCAGCGAGCCGACCAGGTTACGTAACTGCCAGCCCACCTGTGGACGGGAGAGGGTCGCACAGTCTAGTTATCATCATCATCATCTGGGTAATGAACAATGAAATCACAGCAGCATATTTATATTCAGCCTGTAGTTTGAATTCTGTCCACGTCGTGATTGGACCTCGCTTGTTGAGCCTTCTGTGCAAGTGGGTGTGGAGGTGGTAAGTCTATCTATAGAGCTTTCATGTGATGTAACCTGCCCTCAATTTGAAAACAAATGCATCTTATCATACATTTATCTTCTTTTTTAGCCACCGTTTTCACAATACTATGCCAACACTGTTTGTTTGTAGGACATTTGTGAACAAAAACTGTACACAAAAAATAAAAATGGCTGCCATGAATGGTCACTAGAACTTTGTTTTTTCCCTTTTTGTTGACAGCTATTTCTTTTTTACCTTTTAGTCATTCATTCTTTATGTAGAGAGATACTTTCTAATTATGGCAAATCTGGGATTAACCTGAGATCTGATCATAATGCAAGAGGAGGTGTGGAGAGGGCTGAAGGATCTGATTACACTAATTGCAATGCAAGCTGCATGCATCTGCATCTTGTTAACGTAAGGATACAATCTGCAGTATAGATGTAAACAGACGGGGTGCCGGACCACAAAAAACACATAATTACAACCAGCTTTAACTCCCAATTTGATTGACAGGTCTTATAGTGCAAGGACTAGATAACAACCAGAATAAACAAAATTTCAAGGGGTTTACGCTGATACATAATACATCAGAGCACAAGATAAAAACCTCATCTCACTGTTAAAATCTGCTGTTCAAATTATTCTTTTTGGATGATATCAAACCTGTAATAACAGATTTTTTTTTTTGTAGCAGAAACAAGCTGTCACACCACACTGTCATATTATCACTTTTTGATGTTGATGTGCCAAACTTGTTAGCCACCTAATGAATGTAAGTCCAATATTCACCCTCTTTAAGCTCTGTTTTTGGTCTCCACCACCTCCTGGAGGAAATATCTGATTCTTAAGCTGTTTAATGCTCCTCTGTGTCCACCAGCTAGTCTCTAACTGTGTGAGTCTGCTTTTTGGTACAGAGCAGGTGGCGTACTGTGGGTTTTTAGAGCTTTATTTTGCTGAAAACGGCTTGAGAATGTCGCTACAGCATGAGAGCGTTGAGGCTGAACCAAAACAGTAAAGTTGCGGGGAAAGAACACCAAAACGATGAGCTAAAAGAAGCTAAAACATGCAGAGACTGTGAGTTACCTTTGGATTCATCATAAGAAGTGACCCTTTTCACATTATTTGACCCATTGTTATGATAAAAATATTGATCACAGCAGCTTTAATATTTGTTTACATCTGCAATGTCTGTGAATACAGGCATCAGATGCTAGGTTTTGCTAACAGTTTGTTTATGCTTAAGGTCACTCTCCTTACGTCATGTCTTGTCTAAAGCTTGGTATACATTGTGCGATTTTGGGCTGTCCCTGATGAAAGATGACTAACGTGGCGATATCTTTGGTCGTGGCTCTAAAACGGTGGTCTTATGTCACACAGTACGAGAGGTTCAAGGATGGCCGTTGTCACAGTCTTGTGGTCAAAGACAGCCTGGGATAAAATTTTGACAGTGTCAGAAGTTTGGGATGACCATCTCACTGTGTGGCTGCTGTTACAACTTGGTCTACTAACCAACCAATGGAAATGCAGCATGAAATTACACACTGGCGCTAAACCCAAACAAACAGAAGGATATCAGCTCGCTCAGAGGCAAGATGCGCTAAAAGTAATGTGTGGGATTCCAGCAAAAAGGAAAACCTTGTGGAGTTGTGGCAGCAGAAGCCTTGCCTGTATTATATGTCCTCCAGCTATTACCCTGATCACATACAAAAGGATGAAGCATGGAAGGAAATAGCAGAAGAGTTGCAGCTGCTGGGTGAATAACCACAGTATATAGTGTCCACGAAACTTTAGGTTATTTAATAATGTGACCCTCTATGTTGTGCTCCACAGTGGGAAAAGTAATAACTTGTGTAGCATCCTTAAGCCCGGAATACACTGGGCAATTTTTGCATTCAGTATGTGAAGCTTTACGTTGTAGCCTGCGATTCAGTAGGCACTGTCATCGTACAGTCTGCAATCATCAAACTTGATGTCGTACCCAAGTTTATTAGATCCATGTTGCACAGTGTAGTTTGCACTAAACTTAAAGGATTGTCTCATCGTCTGTGGGAGGCTTTACTTCCTACCTTTGTCTGTTTCCTGCATGTTTTAATACACTCCTTCTTTGATTCAGTCTCGTTACTTCCTCCTTGCTCCAGAGTTTTCTCTGCACACCTGTCTCGTACTGGCCTTGTTTCCTCCACCCTAGTGTTCCCTACCACACCCTAGATGTCTTCATTGTCATGCAGTCCCTGTATTTCCCTCCTTTTGCCTGTGCCCGTCTACTCTAGTTGTGTCTTGTTCTTGTGATTGGGCCTGTGTGTATATACACCTGTGTCTTTCCCTTTGTCCTTTGTCAGTTTATCTGTGTTTGTGTTATCATTCTTTGCTACGTTTTCTTTGCCCATGTTGGTCTCTAGTGTTCCGTGTTGGATTGCTTCCCCGAGTTTATCCCTGTATTCATTGTGACATTCTGGTTTGTTCTCAGTTTAGTTTGTGTGTTTCTTTCTTTTGTTCTTTGAGTCACGTCTGCCTGCATCTTCAGTTTTTGTTGCTTGCCTGATTTGGATGTATTTCACCAGCTGCATTAAAGCTCGCTTTTTGTTTAGTCCACCTGCCTGCCTACTGTTCTGCATTTGTGTTCTCAATTGAACTGAAAACTTAACATCATTAGAACTGTGTTACTATGATTAAACATTTGAGAGACGTACACACAGACAATGTATTTTTTTCATCCATAGTCCAAATTCTTCTGGTGTCACCAACCTTTTTGAGCCAGACAGCTACCGGAGGGGTAAAGAGTAACATGGAGGGCTGCTTGTTTGATATAATCTTCCTGAATAATACAGATTTGCTTGTATTAGTATCAGCTGATTTGACCACTGACATGCGAGTGAGGGCCGGCTTGACCACAGTTATTTTTAGAACGTGCCCTGCAGGCGATTCATTGGCTCCCTCTGGGCAACCAGGCGCTTGCTGGCACAGTGTTGGCTGCCCCCTAATATACAGGGTTAAAAAGGACAGAATGGTCCTTTATCATGCATTTAACCCTATCCAGTCAATAGCAGTAAACAACAGTAAGTGAATAAACACAAAAGATATATTTACAACATATAGGAGCACACAAACACTCACACAGACACAATAAGAAACCCACCACAGTCTGGTGATTGACTTGTATGACTTCATCTCCTGCATGGATCTTCTTACAGCGGTCAGCTGGAGACTACAGAGACAGAAGAGAAACAGGCGACTATGAATTGATCTGACTTTATTGATCGCTGCATGCCAGTGCTGGCTGACAAACTGTACTTCAACATGCTGTAATGTAACAGAGGGAAAGCCTTGCAGAGTCATCTTCATGGAATCAGATATGCAGTAATAGATCTAAATGTTGTCAGTTTTCTAAAGTAAGAATTGGTTTTCTATGCACATCAACCCCCTGGGTGTGAAGGGGAATCTATTTCATTGGTGTTTGTGGGAATTAATTTGTTTATGTCACAGATGAAATTCACTGCTTGGCTGGAGTTCAGCATGTGAAGGTGTGAAAACAGGATTGTAAGCCTCTTACCCCTTCAGTAGTTCCTGTGATCACATGGAGGCCGTCGTAGGTTGACTTGATGTACATTCCCTGATGGACAGAGGGAGGAAAGAGGCTTTGTTTGGCTCAGTAGGTAAAGCACCAGACTTTTCTGAATCCCTTCGAATCCCTTATCAAATCTTATTAGCTTTACCTTTCAACAAAAGCAAGTAACTGAAGGCTAAAAAGCTACAAGTCAAACAGTCTTATCACAGTTTGTTGGCTGAGAGGGAAAAAAACAACAGTTTTTAGTGGCAGCGTATTTAAAGTAGTTACAATCTGAAAATGAGAGCAGCAGCAGAATATATGAAATTTTAATTAAATGTATCTGACATATTAATTTAACAGCAGTAGCCTTCTGTGCTCATTGATCAGATTCAAATGTAATGAGTCAAAATTTAACTAGGAGATTTTTAAATGGACAGTTCACCCCAAATCAAAATTACATATTATTACTCTTACCTGTAGTGCTATTTATAAACCTAGATTGTTTTGGTGTTTGTTTCTGGGTGTTGGAGATATCACCCGTACAGATGTCTGCCTACTCTCCAATATAATGGCACCAGATGGCACTCAGCTTGTGGTGAAAAACTCAACAGCAATGTCTCTTTCCAGAAATCATGACTCGGTTACTCAAGATAATCCACAGACTTTGTTGTGAGCAGTTTCATGTAGGAACTATTTTCTTTCTACTGAACTACACTTGCCAACTGTATCACTGCGCAAAAGGAAGCATGCATCTACTGCTAGCTCACCTAGCACCACTGAGCTAGCTTAAGTTACAGTTCAGCAAAGGATGATATGGCATTAATTTTTACATCTCGTACTATCACAAACACAAGCGCATCCATGCACACTTCCGTCTGTGCAGTGATAAGGTTGGTGGGTGTAGTATAGTAGAAAGAAAATAGTTCCTTCATGAAACTGTTGTTTCAAAACAAGGTCTTTGGATTATCTTGAGTAGTGGCTCCAAACTAGTCCAGCAATGGGGTCCAGATTGCTCCTTAGTCATTATTTCAAGGTCCACAAAATGTAATATATATGGCATCATACTTACATTTGGTCATGTTGTCTAGCTAGTTTGCTGTCTCTGTTAAGCAGCTGTCTGTTCTGTCTGTTCTACAACAGGAAACGGCACTTCAGAATTAAAGCTTGTGCTGGAAATTCAACTTCAAAAATAAAGGTTTTTGTTATCATTACTATTTTTTACAAACTTGACATGTTTGTGAGTCATTTGCGTTCCATTTAGAAAGGACCCGCGACCCACTTTTGGACCGTGACCCACCAGTTGGGAACCACTGATCTTGAGTAACCGGGTCATGATTTCTGGAAAGAGACATTGCTGTTGAGTTTTCCACCATGAGCTGATTGTCAACTAGTTCCACTACACTGGACAGAGTGGCCGATATTTCCAACACTTTGCTGCTCAAATCAAAATATCTACAATGATGGTACGAGGAAAATATGTTTTTTTGATTTTAGAGTGAACTGCCCTTTCAAATTGACACAAGGTCACAAATAATTATTGGCTAAATGCATGCAGGAGCAGCACATTAGCCAGAGAACAGCCAAACTTTACTGAATTAGCTTTAGTCAACTGCAGCTGACGTCTGTCATTTGAAGCAGCGACAGTTGGCTAAAAATGAAAAGCTGCCACCTACTTGTTTTCCATTACTCTTTTTAATAAAAAGAGTGAGGAGACATAAAAGATTTGATAAGAGATTTGTTCGCAGCGGAGCTTAACAGATCTAGATATTTTGCCAACCTGGAAAAGCATCCAAATTGGAAGCAGCTAATCTCTATCTGACACTGTTATAAGTCTCTCAATGTGTTGGAAATTTTAACTTGTAAAAGCAGGTTATGCAATTACAGTACACCAAATTCCATCCAAAACCAAAAAACATGTTTTTTAATCATAATGATTTGACTGTTTATCAAAAAATCCAGAACTTTTGTTGGTTGTTTTTGTTTGGTTCTATGTTTACAAAAGGAAATGTCCACCCTTTTTTGTTCATATGTATTCAATCAGCTGTGGAAATTCTGCCATAACTGCATCATGTCTGCATGTAAACCAAACAGATTTTTAATTGTATTCCAGAGCCATCCATTCCAGAGGGTCATCTCATAATCAGGTTTATCTTAAATTCTGGCTAATACTGTATTCTATACCCTGCCAATGGACATGTCATTTTTTTAACATTTATACAAAAAAAGCTGGGTTGGGTTGTGGTATTGAACTTTCACAGAAAACTACTTCCAAAGTTATAGGTCCCTTATCGTACAATAAACAAGGGATGTAAGAATAGATCGATCCGTATCAATACATCGATTCAATGATCAACAATCCAACATTAGCGATGCAAAGGGAAAACTTCGATACATAATGCCATCTTTAAGATATGCCTTTATTCTGAAATTCTCATAGCAGGTCTGTGTCACCATTTTCATCCAACAGAACTTTCTCACAGCAGACATTTTGACATGTCATAGTAGGAAAAGCACAGGTGATCCAATAACAGTAATTATAGCTGCATTCCATTTAGCAAGGCCCTGATATTGTGCATGCTGGCTTACTTGAATAGCTTACGTGGACACTTTATGGAAATGAGCTATCGTTCATGCTATCAGTTTTACGTACTGATATCATCTCATATCGATCGGCCTCTGAATTGAATAAAATACTGTACTGTACAGCTAATACTGTATCGTCCAAGTAATCTAGTGATCATGTCATTACACACATCAAATGAATAAAAGACGGACAAATACTACTTGAATTACCCACAGACACTCATACTGAAAGTGATGCTAAAGCCGAGCACACACACACACACACACACACACACACACACACACACAGAGTCATTACCAGGCCCTCAGAGGGTTTGATGTTGGTGAGGTGAACCAGCTCGAGGTGGGCTGACTGAGAAACCAGCGGATCCGATGACACACACACTATGTGCTCACACACCTCCGACAGAGTCTTGCACTACCAGAGAAGAAGAAAAGAGGGTCAGCAGTGGTGCTTAATTCAGAAAACACAGATGAAAACACAAGAAAAACAACGTGTATCTTCCTAAACCTGCAGCTTTTGTGTCGTTATTAAAGGTTTTCTCTTCTGCTTTACTGAGAAAGTAACATACCTTCCCTTCTAATCTCAATACAATTAGAGGCTGCCACTATTAACACAGCTATGGTTTATGACTGGCACTTCCTGTAGCACTTCAAAGGGTCAGCTGGCCTAAATTACAAAAAGAGAACATATTTTTTCACTTGCCTCAAGTAGTATTTAGCTGTGCAGATAGTTTGGGTTTTCTGATATCTGTCTAAATTGAGGTGAATATAAATTGGTGGTGCCCACAGCATTAAAAGATTAAACAAACAGAAAGCAGACTCCACACAACATGGTGCCGCCAGTTTTAGGGACCATTTCCCTGCTATAAAGCAGTTAGAATAAAAATAGCTGACAGTGTACTTTCTGGGTAATCCACAGCAGTGGCTCTCAAACTTTTTCAAGAAACATTTACAAAAGACAGAAAGCTTCCTGCAGTATTAGCAGTGAACTCAACACTGTACGTGACATTTTGCTGAATATATTTTACCTAGCGTGAATCTGGACAGCCTTTCTAGTGTCAGAGCACTTGTGATGTTCCTAGAGGAACTGGAGTCATACACAACAGACATTTCACAGCAGACATTTCGACTTGTCATAGCAGGGAAAGCACAGGTGGAACTAATAACATCGACGATGGCTCCGTTCCAGTGATTACTGCAATGCAATGCAGTAATTAGTGAGTGTATTAGTAACACCAGTGTTTGACAAGTCAAAATGACTGCTGTGAAAATGGTCAATTAAACTTAAGCTGCCCCACAGTTTGGGAACCACTGATCCACAATAACAGGGACATTTCTTTTTTCTGAAAGAAGATGCTGTTTTTAAATGTTTCAAATGTTGTTTACTTTGGTTGTATAGGTGTGGAAGCTAAAATCTTAGAGAGGAAAATCTCAAATATGTCCTGAACAAAGTAAATCAAATCTGGCTGCCTAGGAAATATCACTACAAGTGCACTGGACCAACCCTTCAGAGGAATTAACATTTTGGGAAATATGCTTCTTTGCTATCCTGCTAAGAGTTTGATGAGAAGATTGAGTCCACTCTCATGTCTGTTCCCTATGCCTCAGTTAGAACCTTTAAATCATAATTAAGAGCAAACAACTTGGAAAATTCGTTCACCTCAGTCCCCACGTTGTAATTCTAAGAGTGTACGACAGCGATGACGTGTCCCACTAAGGCCCTCTTTATACCTGGCATCAATGTGTCCTAGGTGATCGGATCACAAGTGGACAGCTGGTGTGAATGAGTCTTGAGATGCCATTGCTCAGAACACATGTGGAGGGGGTCTGGGCCACAAATGGCCAGCAGTATGAACGATAATGTGTCCTGGGTCACACTGAAGGACTGCCTACTCAGTTGACGTCCCCTGCACAGGTGGAAGTACACACTCATGCACACGACAATGGCATTGTTTGAAAGTGTGAAACAAGTAAAAGAAGCTGCTTAGGTTTGCCTAGACCATGCCAAGGAATAGATCCTGTCTGTATTATTTTGATTTTGCCTGCACAAACTCTTTGCAAACTTCTTCTTCTGCAAACAACTTTATTGGAGGGTGCTCCTCTCCCTCCTCTTCTGCAAACTTCTTCTTATGCAAACTTATTTTTCGGCAAACTCCTCCGTCTTAGGCAAGCTCCTTTTTCTTCGGCAAATTCCTTCTTCTGCAAGCTGCTTCTTCTTCTTGGTCAAACTCCTCCTTCTTAGGCAAACTCCTTTTTCTTCAGCAAACTCCTTCTTCTGCAAGCTTCTTCTTCTTCTTAGTCAAACTCCTCCTTCTTAGGCAAACTCCTTTTTCTTCAGCAAACTCCTTCTTCTTCTGCAAGCTTCTTCTTCTTCTTAGTCAAACTCCTCCTTCTTCAGCATCTCCTTCTTCGGCCAACCCCTTCGGCAAACTTCTTCTTCTTCTTCTTCTTCAGCAAACGTCTTCTTCTGCAAACTTCTTCTTCGGCAAACTTAGTTCTTCAGCAAACTCCTTCTTCCTCTGCAAGCTTCTTCTCCTTCTTCTTCTTCGTCAAACTCCTCCTTCAGCAAACTCCTTCTTCTTCGGCCAACTTCTTCTTCTTCTTCTTCTCCTTCTTCTTCAGCAAACATCTTCTTCTGCAAACTTCTTTGGCAAACTTCCTTCTTCAGCAAACTCCTTCTTCAGCAAACTTCCTTCTCCTTATTCTTCAGCAAATTCCTTCTTCTTTGGCAAACTTCTTTAAAAAACTCCTTTTTCTTCTGCAGCAAACTTCTTCTTCTTCTTCTTCTTCTTCTTCTTCTTCTTCAGCAAACTCCTTCTTCAGCAAGCTTACTCCTCATCTTTCCTCCTTGTTCTTCTTCTCCTCTTCCTCTTCTTCCTCTTTTTCTGGCAGACTAGGCATGGAAAGGTTATTCACTGGGTGCTGATCCTTTCTCTAGAGCACAAACTTCTTGTGTTTATTTGAATTGCAAACGGAAATTATAATGTGTTTATTTACATATAGAGCGGGGTAGTGAGATCTTGTCACAAGTGGTCACTCAAGAAGCACGTGGAGATGAATTCTAATACCACTTGTAAACAGATCGAATTAGAGCTGTCCACTTGTTGTGATCGGATCAGCTAATTTAAGGGGGTTATACACTGTCTGCTTATATTAAATACATTACACTGGAAAAGTAGCTAATTTAAGCTATTTAAATCATGTGACAACAAGGCAAGAAGTATGTCCATTTTCCTTTTCTTCCCATTCTGCCTATATTGGGTCAATGCAGCAAAGTATGGAGCCCAAGCTAGGAGGCAGTAAGCCTAGCTTAGCATAAGATCGGAAGCAGGGGGAAACTGCCAGCATAGCTCTTTTAAATATCAAAGCTATGCTTACCAGCACCTCTAAAGCTTACAAATTAACACGTTGACCAGTGCATGGACAAAAAAAGTAAAAGCAATAAACTTTAATCACATACGACAACGTTCTTGATGAATAAAAGTTTATTCCTCTGTGAAGTTACCTTGCTGATCACCTAACAAGCTCAGGTTGGCAACATTCCTGCTTTCTGTCCTCATGCTAAGCTAAGTTAATCACATCTTGTTTGTTGCTTCATATTTTACACAATAATACTGATTTTCCTCATCTAACTTTCTGCAAGAAAGCAATATCACATATTTCCTCAACATGTCAAACTATTATTATAAAACACTACAAGATGTAGTGACTTTAAGATTAACTCAAATACTAGATCCAGCTGGAGCCTGAGTTTCTGGGTTTGTGGAGTATTGTGTGAGTGAGAGAATGTGATATCTTAAAATTAATATAAAAAAAAAAAAAACAAAAAAAAAAAACAGGACACTTCGCATCAACACGGAGCAAATAAGTGACAGCTGGCTGAGGGAGAAGGACTCACCACATGAAGGATTTTGTTCTCTGTCTCAAACACCGTACAGTCCTGGGGGAAAAGCAGAATTTAATGTAGCGCGAGCAGAACATCCTGTCTTGCAAATGCTCAAAAAAAAACACACACCATCTAACTGCTTTGTATAGTGTCTGGGCCTCACATTACTGAACCCTACACCTGAACACTCTATACCCTTACAGATTAAGAAAAAATACACGCCCACGCAAACAGACACATTTATCTTTTATTTACACACACATCACTCATACAAAAGACAGACTGACTGTTAGGACGTAAATAGCAAAGAATCAAGTCTCGCTCAAGGATGCAGCGAGTCTGAGGCTGCTGCATCACACCCACACACACACCGTTCTTAGGGGGATATGACAACCATGGCAGAATAAGAGCTATCAGCCTTCAAAACACACACACACACAAACAATTACACACACCTGCTGTACAATGGTGGTGAGCTCCAGGCAGAGCTGAATGACATTATTTCGGGTTACTGAGTAGTCTGCCACTGCAGCAAAGGGAGACCTGGGAGGAACAGATAACACAGCAGTATGTCTTATAATGTTTCTGCTGCATTAGATAATGTACAGAGGAGACGGACAGGAGCATTGTTAGAGGCACAGATACTGTGTGTGCACACGCACACAGGCACACACGTTAAGAGGGAGCAGTTTTACGACTCATTCATAAGGGAAAAAAGTGTAAAGTACACGTTATAAATCAAACGAGTTGCATTTGTAGTTTAACAAACTACAACACAGAGTAAAGTGACAGAAAGAAAATTATGTTCTTGTCATTTAAATTCAAAATTTGTTTGTTTTTGCTGTAACCTTTAAAACAATATAAGAATTTATCATAACAGGGCATGAAATGGTATAAATTAACCAGCAAGTCCTCCACACTATACAACTACACTGGCGTTCCCACCCTCTGAATACAACCCACAGAAGCATCTCTTTCAACAGGGTTGCAGCAGTATATTGTGAAACCGTATACCGGTTTATTAAAATTGACAGTCACAGGGGCACCCACTAGCTCACCTGGTAGAGCAGGTGCCCCATGTACAAAGGTTGTGTCCCTGCTGCAGCAGCTGAGGGCTGAATTCCAACCCACTGCCCTTTGCTGTATGTCATTACCCCATCTCCTTTTCTCTGTGACTGTGTTTCAGACTCTTTACACATACTTCCATTAAAAAAATGGTTTCAAGTTTTAATTTTAATAGCAAATATAAGAGTCTTTGTTAATCCCCCTCCAAAAAAACTCCTTTTTCATTATTTAAGGGGCATTGTATTGTGTCTTACTGTTTACTGTGGTACTGTGAAAAAAAAGGTGATATTATCTGATAGTAATTGTGCAGTGAAAATCTCATACCCTTGCACAAAAACTACTTGGGTAAGTTTATAAAAAGATTTTGGTTTGGCTTTATAAAAGTGTGTTTGTTACTAATATAAAGTAACAAGACATATCTCAGGTGACGTACCGCACGTGACATGCTACATAACGTTGTTAAAATAACTCAGTGTTTTCCTGCAGGACACAAGTTCCAGTCTCCTGGATGAAAGTCCTGTGTTTGATTGACCCATTTACCTCATTATTTATAGCTCTTTATTCTACATCACCTGACTTCCTCCTTTCCTCTCGTCATAATTAGTGCAGCCACTAGAGGTCGCAGCCTTAGAATAAACATAAATATTGGTTGTAATTGCTGCTTGTACAAACGACATTATCTACTTAAGCAATATCACACGAGAGGGAGTGATGATTGTCTTCGGCACTCGGCCTGTGGCCTCGTGCCTATGACCGAATCACAGCCGTGACGATATACGAGTATAACATCACGAGCTCGAGTGTGATATTGCTTTTATACAACAGTTCAACAGTTAAATAAGCAAGGCTGATTAAGAAATGTTGAAAAATGAGGACAAATAGATAATTTAAGCATTTTATTTGTCTTCCGCCAACAAAAATAGTTCCCTCAGGGACTCCGCTGTCACCGTTGCTATGTAACGCAGACATGGTGCGCCAGGCACTTACTCTTTATACACATTTATCTGCACGTTTCCATTAATTGTGCAGCCGGTGAAATAAGTCTCTGGTGACTGCATGGTGGACTGTCGCTTCACAGGCACAGCCGACTCTGCCTTCTGATCTGACAGTATGTTGCTTTTCTCCAAGTCATTGAGCTCCGCTGATGAAACACTGACAAACCTGGATGTGTGCTCAGATGGATTCAGCTTCTCCTCTCCCTCATCTTCCTCTGATGACCATTCATAGTTCAATTCAAAACTTATTTTAGGAAATAAATCCATATTTTTGGCTGTTTGACAGTGGATGAATTAATTAGCCTACAACGCAACTGCTGACCTAACTGACACTAACCGTCAGTTTTGATTTGATTGTTGATTGCAATCAGCCGTGAGGCGGAGTGATACATACACAGTGAAATAACCGTGATGTTGTACTCCAATATCGTCACGGTTTTACTGTCTCTCGACCAATCAGATTGCAGGGCCGGAACTAACTGTTGTATAAATATATTTATATGTTAATATAATATAATTATTTTACTCTGATATAGGGTCACAACTTATGAGTACTTTCATTACAGGTTATTTTTTTAAATTACTGTAATCAATCACTTGTCAGGTCTGTTAGATGTCAGAAAATGGTGAAAAATACTCTAAGTGGCATCTTTATATTGCTCCTTGTCATGGTAGCAGGCTGTCGTTTGTCACTAGTTGGTTCCCAAACGTTCATAAGGCAGGTCTTAACTAATGGATGATACCTCTCTTCCCTTAATTATTTTGGTTTAGTTTCTATCTGCATCTGTTTGCTCACATAAATTAACTGAGACCAACGCTGATCCTTTGTTGTTGTTTGCAACCAAGACATCAAGTATTCATTTTGGTTTGTGGTACAGCTGGGAGGCTTTGTGGTAATTAAAGGCCTAAAACCAATTTTTTTTACAAGCACTGGCTGCTCCATGACACCAAGATACTCAATTTGCAATGATTTAAAGAGAGAAAAGCAGCAAATCCTTGAGAAGCTAGAAGGAAATTATGAGTGGCATTTCTGCTTGAAGAATTACTTTGATGATTGAACTATCAAAACAGTTAGTTGTTGTGTGACCTTGGTGTTTAGAAGAGTTAGTTCGGATTCATCAAAGTCAAGTAATAACATCGAGAAACTATTAAATTGAATATTGAAAAATCAATATCATTTAACATGTACACTATATTTGCAATATTTTCACAGTTTTCCCTAGCCATCAGACAGCGGTTTCCAATGAGGAACTGAAGATGTTAACATCACTCTCTTCAAAGCCAGACTCCAGTAATTTAACATTGTTGAACTCAGGAGCTGCTGGTCTAACGCTGCCTCAATCAGTTAGTTAGCTTGTGTTAGTGTTTAACTTTGGCTTTTTAAAGGGTCAGTTCAGATGCACCAAAGTCACACAGTAACACAAACAGACTAACCACTTGAGGCAGCGGTAGACCAGCAACTCTTGTGTTCAGCAAGGTAAAATTAATGTTTTTGTCAATGAAGTCTGGGGGCTTTGACGAGAGCATAGATACATTCGGTTCAGTTCTCTGTCGGAAAGGGCTGTGTGTTTGGGAAGTAGTCAGCAGATGACTGGATAAATGAGACTTGGATTGTACTGCACAAGTTGTGTGCGAGTTTGTAAACAGATGATTTGATTTAATTTAACTGTTGTTAAAGGAACCCTCCATGACTTCAATGTTGTAGGATTCTTCATTTACCTTGAAGGCAGATGAGAAAAACAAAGTTTTCTCCTTGAATTCAATGTAACAGAGAGTGAGAAACTGATACACAAATGGCCATCTCGGGGGAGATTCAACAGTAATGTTCTTCCACAGAGAAAAAGGGGACACAGCTCCGGTAGATGGATGAATGAAGCTGCATTAGAGAACCAGGTAAATAGGCCACTCTGTTCAGAGTGCACCACTTTACACACCTCCTCCTTACTACTTGTCGTTTCATCCAGGCTTTGGAAACAAACAAACAAAACAGCACAGTTTTGGGTGTTGACTTAAATAAACAGCGTGAGAAGGGTTATTAGACCTTTGTGGTTTTATTATGCTTCTTTGCCTATGGCACAATCAATTCCCAAAGTTGCGCACATTTGTATGCATTGTCAGAGTTTCCACTGAAGTGAGGAAAAAAGGGTTTTCATAAAAACAAACCTTTTTCCTGAGAGAAGAGGGTCTTTAAAGCCCTTTTATGTGCCGACACAATGTTTATAAATGAGGCCCCAGGCGTATCCTAACATAATAGACTATTCAGGTGTGAACAAGGTGTTAACGATAAGGAACATGTTGCAGCTAACGCGCTGCTAATGACTGCATACATACTATGATTGGATGTTTTTTGCCAATAAGCACTTTGGGAGTCATAGTTGACCTTTCTTATACCTTTTGCGCTTCACCTTCGACCCAAAGAACCAGAGTTTCATACAGATTCAAATTATAGAGAAGCTTCAACTGTCAGTTGCCTGACATTGTCTGTTAGGGAAAATGAATGAATTTCTGGAACTGGGGTACATAGAATTATAATATTGTATGTATTTATAATATGTTACAATATGTATTTAACATAAAAAAACAAGCAGTAGTATCAGTAGTAAAGGCAAGAACCACTAAGCTCTACAAGAGATAATTACAGTCTGCTACAACTCAAGTCTGCGAAAGACATCTTGAGTCTACAACAGACAGCTGAAGTCTGCTAGAGAAAACTCTTTGACAGACAACTACCGTCTGCTACAGACTGTGCCATGGGTAAAAGAAAGAACCCAAGAAGAGGCAGTCGGCAGGACTGTCCACCCAAAAGATTCCCAAAGACTCCCTCCATCTGCAAGCTGAACTTGATCGTGCTCACGAGCAGATCTACCAGATGAAAAGAGAGATTCAAGACCTGGTGGATTTCAAGAAAGAATCCCTGAAGGAAAAAGAGAGCCTTTGCCACACCATCGACAACGGTCAGCAGAAAATAAGCAGACTGGAGGAGCTTCTGGAAATCAGGGAGAGAGAGTCGGCAGAAGAACACAAAAGGAGCCAGGGGACTATCAGAGAGCATGAGTTAGAAATCTCCAGACTCAAGACAAGGCTCCGATTCCAGGCGGACAAAATGGATGCAGCTCAGCACCTGAACAAGCTGGAGCACAACGAGATAGTCGCCAAGTATAAGGCAGAGAAACAAAAAGTCTCTGAGAAAAACAACCAGGTGTTGATGGTGATGTCTGAGTGTCAGAAGCTGCAGCTTGATTTCAAGAAAAAACTGAAACAGGTGGAGGAGCAGATCCATGAGAGGGACACCAGAATCCTGGACCTCATGAAGGAGAGGGATGATCTCTCTCTGAAGGTCACTGAGCTCTCAAACCAGCTGTGGAGCAAAGTAGGTGAACTCCTGTTTCTCATGGCAGAGAAACAAAAGACCTGGGAGATGGAGGTATAACAGAGGAGGGAGAGAACAAGCAACTGGAGGAAGAGAAGGATGAACTGGAGGAGCTCTGTCTGGAAATGAAGAAGAAGAAAAGAGGTTTCTTGTTTTGCAAGAAGACAGAGGAAAGACAGACAGAGTTGGAGAGGATGAAAAGCAAAATGCAGCAGAAGACAGAAAAGGAGGAGATGACTGAGATGAAAGAAAAAGACACAGGAGAAGGGGGAGAAAGAATATGAGGAGAAGAAAAAGAAGAAGGGATTTTGGAGCTGGATGCACAACAACAGGAAGTATAACGGCGACAGAGAGGTGAAGGAAGCTGCAAGTTGTTCAGCTCAGGCTGGGTCACAATAACTTTGGACAAATTGGAAACTTTAAATTTCCCCCAAATTATATTAAAAAAAATCTTCAGTAAATGAAAATAAGAATCAAATGATCAGATAAAAGTCCAATGTGTTTGTCTCTCTGAATAAATGGTATAAATTACATTATTTTATGACATTATGATGGCTATAAAGTAGAGGTACAGGTGTATGTCATCAAATACTGCCCTTTTAGAGGTCTTATTGATAACACTTTTATGAAGATTAATAATTTTAAAAAATCCACAAAGCTTTTACAAAAAATGAGTGAATTATTATGATTGGAAATTCATTATTTTCAAAATTCTGATGAGTCCAAAATGAATGTTTTGTTCATCTCAGTGTAAGATATCTGACATTTGGTTACCACTTCTCACAAGGCTTTAGTATAGTACAAATAGTATAACTCCATTGGTGTCACGGAGTATCGTCGTGTCATAAACTGAATTAGTTAAGGTACTTAAGTACTTCAGTAAGTGTACAAAATGACATTCCACCACTGTGCATATGTATTTATACTGAGGTTTATACTGAGAAATGCTTGACCCAAATCTTTAAGTACAAGTACTTCAAATTTGTTCTTAAGTACAGTACTTGAGAAAATGCACTTCCATCACTGGTTGCACCAGAGTGACGAACAACAGAGGCACACACACACATAAAGACACACACCATTATTTTACGTCATTGTTCTAAAGACCCAGATTAAAATTCGGACACAGCCTCTAGTGTATGCTGTATCTGTGGTGTGTGTGTGTGATTTGGGTCATCAGTATTGAGGCTGTGTGCTATATATATGCAGGACCTAAGGCTACACAGACTGTTTGCTAACTGTCAGGATCAAACCCTCACACAACCCTCAGAAAACACTCAGATGTTCAATTGTGTGAGGTATGGGAAACTTCTGAAGAGTTCTGCATAGTCAAATCTGACCTCACAGACATGATACACATATTTTTAGATTCAGTATGACTTATGTTTTGTGAGCATATCATTATATCTGATGTCCATCCCGAATAAGTGTCCATAAATTTTGTCTAACATAGACACTCCTTCTAACTCCTGAATTTGGCTGAGATTCATTAAATCTTTTAGTTTTCTACAGTATAAAAGTTGCCCAGTGATAGTTATCTGTGCTTCCATGGGTACAATGCAAACAGGAATTGCTCATTGCTAATTCGGCATACTTATAATGGTGTCAATTTGCCAAAATTTTCTGAGGTTGCACTCTTCCAGCCCTGTTACAATGAAGGATTGCTCTGCGGTTTTACGCAGCTGGATCTTTCCAATCAGCTATTGCAGAGGAATTTCATGTACACAAGTCATCTGTGTGCTGTGTCATTCACCGGGTTTGAAACGCCCTCACCCGTCTACTGAACACCGTGGTGAAGTTCCTATCCCAGCAAGAGAAGGATGAGATAGCGATAACAGGTAGGCTATCACAAGCGCAAGTGTAAGAAAACAAATGGTCTCCGTGGAAACAGTAGAATTTCACTGCTATAAAATCTCTTTCAGCGTAGTTAATGCCTTAATGTCTTTTCTTGACTAAGGAAAACTTTTAAGAGAGTCTGTGCAACACCCTTAAGTAATTTCTTCAGCTAAGGAAAAACAAGGAACAAAGTTAAGGTGCTTTGTGCAACCGGCCCCTGTTCCTATCTTTTTACTGACAAGATTATAATTGCAGAATTAAGAGTTCACTTTTCATGGAAAAAAGTCTACTCATGTTTTTTCTGAATCAACAAAATGATTACCGCAGAATTAAGAGAAAAACTAGAATTACCACCTTGCGGTTGTATGCCTTCGCAGACCAGTCAAGCTGCACTTAGAGTTTACATCCATATCTGAGAAACATTTACGCCTCATACACCTCCTCCCCCCAGCAGCACTGAAGAACTGTACAATCAGCAAAGTTACAAGGTTTCAAGGTTTTCAACCCAAGATGAGTGTCACCAATTAAGTATCCAACCAAATGTCTTCCCTTCTGTTCCTGAGATATGACGTTCAGTAATGGTCAGAAAAATGTTTTTGCAGAACATTATGATGGCACAGTGAAGCTGACCTTTGACCTTTTGGATAAAAATTGTCAACACTTCATTATTATAGCCTATCCTTGACATTTCTGTGAAATGTTGTCATAATTAGCGTATGAATTGAGTAATGGCTAAAAACATGTTTTGTGAGGTCACAGTCACCTTTGACCTTCAACCAACAAATTCTAATCGGTTCATTCTTGAGTCTGAAAGGACGTTTGTGCCAAATTTGAGGAAACTCCCTCAACGCCTTTTTGAGAGCCTGCATTCATGAGAATGCAATGGATGAAAGGTCACAGTGACCTTGACCTTTGACCACCTTATTTTAGTCAGTTCATCATTGAGTCCGAGTGGACGTTGGTGCCAAATTTGAAGAAATTTCTTCAAGGTGTTCTTGAGATATCACATTCACTTGAATGGGAGGGACAGATGTACATATGTATGTAGGTATGTACAGACGACCCGAAAACATGACGCCTCTGGCCACGTCTATCATGGGTGTGGAGGCTTAAAAACAACAAGAGCTTTTTTCCCCATGAAAACGTTTCTCATGACTCTGAGATAATCATCTTGTTAATACTGGAAAACATAATTTTTTTTTTTTTGTATTGTCAAATGAATGCATTACACTTTCAAACAAATCTAAGTACTATAAAAAAAAATAATAAGAGTTATAAAGCCCATTTATATGAACTTGAGGAACCACTGGTTTAGTCTTTAACAATGCTTTGTATTTAATGTTTTTCATGTAATCTGAAAATGAACTAATATCTCTTGCTGTTAAAGAAATGGTGTGGAGTTTTTCTCTGAAATCAGAAATGTAATTGAGTATAAAGAAGCATAAAATGGAAACACTCAAGTAAAGTAGAGCTACCAAAAAACATGTACACATCTACATGCAGTACTTGAGTAAATGTACTTCAAATTTCATCACATTAGTAATTTTGTGCTACTGCCCGCTGGCTAGTACTGATTCTCTCAATGCCCTTCACCCCTTTCCCTCATGTTTTGATCCAAATTTAAAGTCTGTTCATTTACCACATTGGCCAGAAATACAAAAAAACCAACTACTACATTTTTACGCTATCAGCAAAATATCTCACAGATAAACTCTAGCAGTCTCTGTGGCCATGTTATTAATTCATAGGTAGGTGCTTTCAAATGTGCATATAAAAAGGAAGTGAAGAGTTCAAAGAAACAAGAAATGCTGCCCATTTCAGTCATCCTGGAATGATAACATCGCTTTTCTCCCCCAAAGCCTTCTGCACAGTGTGTCGATTTGATGTCAGTGCGGAGATGAAAATGGTGTTTGTCACCAGTGAGACAGGGAAAAGTAGATAATATAAGGACACATCAGGGAATAAAAGCCTGGGAAAAGGCGATCTGTGCTGTACACATGCTGTTCTGAAAAGGTTGCAAAATGTCTTTTCGAGTCATTAGAGTGAAACTTGAATGTGCTGTACATTTGCTGCCTGAGAGCTGAACTGATGTTGCACTTTTCCCGCATCCCTGAGAGGTCTAATAACCAGCAATCAGAGGGAGATGAAAGTTCAGTTTTAACATGCTTTATGCTAATTTGCTGCCGGTGTTAACCTTCGAAGAAGGAGTCATCTTGTGGGTATAAATACAAGAAAGATTGTAGCCCAACGTGCTTTGAAATCCTGACCTGTTTCCACATCGTTAGGGTCTATTAGTGAATTCAACACATCATCCAGCTCAAATTCGGCTTGCCTCACTCGCTCGTTTGCTATTTCTAGGCAGAAGAAATCAATTTTAAGCGATGAGATTTCATTGAAACAATAGCTTTGGCAGGATCATGTGCATGTTAAATGTACCGGTGCCCTCACACGGCTGGAAAATGCTCTTTTCTTCCTGTTTGGCACATGTAATATGCAGGATAAAAGCATAAAAAGGGAGTATCTGACACTGCCCGAACACGTAGATATGTCTCAGAAATGAAGAATAGAGAGCATGAAGCGTCGGCTCTGCTGAGTCTATCACTTTCTCAATGTCGCTTTGCCATTTACAGTTGCATCATCGTGCGTGGGCGAACGCGCGTGCACTTGCATAAGTGCGTGTCATGTGGGTGTGTGTCTGCAAATGTGTGTGTTTTGTACAAAGTGTGTGGGTGTTTCTATGGGTCTGAGCGCGCTTGCGGACGTGGCTCTATGGTTTTCTGTGTGTCTAGATGGCCTGAGGACAGATGTGGGTGCCCGGCATTTCAAGAAGCTGATGTCAAAGACCTTTAGTTCTGTATCTGACATGTGCATCGTGTGCAGGAGATCGTGTCGAGTCATGAATAAATGAAGTGACAGAGGGGAGAGGAGAATGGAGGGAGAGACACTGAAACACGGTGAGAATAAGGTCTGACATTATTCCTGTGGAAGAAAGCATATTTCTCAAAAGATGTCAACAAACAGCAGCTGCAGGAGAGTTTGTGTTCTGCAGATGGGAGCTTTAGTTGTACAAACAGAAAAAATAGAAAACTTTTACAGGCACTGGATCAACAGACATCAACAGTGGAAAGATTTATGACTCTACTTTCCATATTAAGCATTATAAACATTAGAGCTGCAACCTAGCAGCAACCTCCAGGACTGCAAAATGAAGCCAAAAATGGCCAAAGTGCCAGACTGTTGTTTTTTGAATGGGAACTTGAGGTTAGCTCCAAAATGCGAGTCAATCCTCATAGACCTCCATGTTCAAATGCCCGACTTTACATCAGAAATAAACATGATTATCTGGAACAAAAAAAGTTTTAGGACTCAACTGTACGGGTGGTGAATTTTTACATAACTCACCAGATTAAATTTTAACAAGGCTTAAAGTTAGCATGATTAAGGAATTGGCCACTTTGAGTGACAGGTGTGTGTTATAAGTAACGTAACTATGACATAACCCCAGATTCACAGTGTATAGGCATAGCCATAGCTGTCACTGTTTCAGCATGTTTTCAGTACATAATATCCAATCGTTACATTTTGGTCGCCTAAAAAGTTTTGCTCAGTGTTTGGTTATACTAAAACACCCTCTAATGTTGTCTTTTTCCAGTATGTATACTTTATTTTAACAGTTTTATGCCTGATTTTCGCAAGCAAAAATTAGCATAAGCATTATCATAGTTAGCCATAGCTGTATATAGCTGTAAATGCACAATGCTAAACAAGCTAGCAGCTAGCGTTACAATTATCTTCACACTCTCCTCAAAATATGGTCACTTCTGGCTCCTAAAATTCAAGATGATAACAGTCAAAATGCCAAAACGGGAGTCCACAAACCAATGGGTGACTTCATGGGGGCACTGTTCATTATTTTAAACAGTCTAGGGCTTCAATTAATTATTATCTTACTTTTTAATTGTTTGATTGATCGATTATTCATTCAGGGTATGAAATGTTAGAATGTGTTTTGTTCAACCAAAATATATTCAGTTTACTGTAACAGAATATTAAGAAAGTGGAAAATATTCACATTTATTAACATGGAACCAGTTAATTTTTGGCATTTTTGCGTTAAAAAAGTACATTAAAAATATTGCTAAATGTCACTTCCCTTAAGACATGTGTACTGCTCGCTTGTGATGTTGAGTTTAATTGCTCTTGTATAGTTTCCCTCATTTGTATTTCATCTTATCTCAAACAATTAATCAGTGATAAATAACTGTTGCCTATAGAGTTATTAATTTCTGTCTATTTACTAACTGACAATTTAAATAATTATTTCAGATCAAAAATACATGTCTACGGTGGCTGACAGGGGCAAACAAGCTACGCTGGCCCATTTCCATTAGGAGAAAGGTGCTACAGCTTCAGAAATGATGCTAATTCAAAAATCCAAAACAAATACAACAACAGCAATGTGCAGGAAATGAGAAATAAAAATGCTGCAGAAAGTCGAAACAAATGAAGGCGGGAAGTAAAGTCGAGTCAAAAAGCAACATTAAAAGATATGTATTCTTGAATTTGGACTTAGTCATTTACAATACTATAAAAGAGCAACAGGTCTGATTTCTCAGTGACAACTTACCAGCTCCGAACCGAAGTTAATAACACGCTGGCTTATTAACATTAAATCAGCTTGGCTCATTTTAAGCTGGTAGCTAGCTTCTAGCGGTTTGGATCATTCTGCAGACGGAAGGATGGTGAGGCGTTCGGGTGCCGTTCACAACAATGGCTTTATTGCAGTATTCACCACAAAACAGCACTATCATCACTCTTTGCCGTCTGCCATCTTCACCGTGACACCCTGAGAGAGCTGCTTCCCATTTAGCATGAAGCACATGTCACACCGTCACAGGTTACCCACAAGACCAAAAATCGAAAATCAAGTTGTTCCCCTCAGCACTCCCCCTAGAGGCCTGGAGTACCTCTGTTGTGTTGACTGGATATGGAGCATTTTTCTGCTTCATTTGTTTCAGTGTGCTTTGATTTTTGACTTTTTGACTGCTAAAGCAGTTTTTTTAATTTGCAGCTCATTTCTGTTGTTGTGTTTGTTTTTAATTTTTGTAGGTTTTTTTTTTTTTTAAATTTGCATCATTTTTTGAAGCTGCGAAGTATTTCTCTGAATGGAAATTTTTAGGGCTGTTGTAGTGCATGGACTCTTGGCATCCACCAAACATACATGTAAATACAAAACTAATTGTAATTACTAAAAGGATCATATTTATTCTGAACCTAATCCAGAAAAAAGAGGTCTAAAAATACACACTTGTCTGGATACCAAACAAAACTATCACTGCCTCCTTCAACTTTTAAATCCAACTCAGAGATATCAGGAATTTCTGTAAATTAAATTACCTCCCACTTTGGTGAGAAGGACTACAGAGGTTTCAACAAACTGCTGCCATCACCATAAAATACAATATCAACACTAATACAGTGAGCTGAGCTCATTTAAAAGGAGCCACACTCTATTTGTTTGTGTCTATCTTCACGTGTACATGAACCACTACAACTGAAAACACCTGCGTGGGTGTGAAGAGCCTTTTTCATGGAAAACACTTTGACACGACACAGTTGGAAAAACACAGGTGTAAATAATTGATGATGTCTGACATCCAGATTCATTGTTAATGTTATTATTTATGAAAAGTAGTTATCCTGCTGACAATAGTAAAGCCTTCATGTTAAATCATCATGTCTGTGTACAAGTGAAATGAAGAGTGTATCTCTGAGCCTGTAAATAGATTACCTGTCCAGCCAGGCTAGCAGGCTCTTGGCGGCGGTGATGAGGTCGACCACGGAGGTCAGCAGATCATTGGGGAGTCGCCGCGAACTCCTGCTCTCCGATTGGCTGCTGCGGCGGCGGCCGGAAATAAAGTTCTGCAGGTTTTTGGCCGAGGCACCCAGTTTGTGAGCCAGAGTCCTGACGCTCTCCGTCTCCAGACCTGAGTTCTACACACACACACACACACACACACAGACATAAACAAAGATTAGCTGGACCTCCAGACACTGACCCACCATGAATACTAATTAGCATCTTATTTGTCAACATGTTTACCAGCTTTTCTTAAGGAGTCTGGTGCATATTAATGACTTATATTACATTGTTGGTACAGAGAAGGCCATCGCACCAACTGTTGTTATTTTAAAATACCTTAAGTGTTTTATCTATTCATGTTTACATCCATTTGTTTCCTGGAGTTTTATGACTAAACAATGGCACACAGAGGAAAGTGCAACACTAATTACTCGTTTACATGTCCCTTTTGGTTTATCTGAGTCTAATAACACTTAAGTTTACTTGTTTAACCATTTCACTTGTACTAAGGGAAATATTTTTTCCTATTTGTCAAGTTGCATTCTTACAGCTGAAATACATGGAGCCACACAACACATCATGTGAACAGGGCACAGGAAATGTTTTTTGGTGCCTGCTTACTGTGTGTATATTCAGTTTTACAAAGTGATAATGCAGCTGATTATGTAGGGTTTGGAGGCATCGGCTACATGAAGTGGTACTGAACTTAATGACTGGATCGTTTTTACTATAGAATGTATAATGTGCAATGTAAAAACACCCACAAGGTTGCTCTGCTGTGTCACATTGCCTCTGGTACATTAAGGTATTTATTTTGATTATCTTTTAAACAAATTGTTTTTGTTATTTGACACAGTTCTTTGTAGTGTTATTCCAGTTGCGTAAAAATAGAGAGAAGAGCCACCTGATGCCCATGTAGCAGCCTCTTTACTACTACTAGACACTTTGACCTATCATTTATCAAGTACATTTACTCATGTATTGTATTTAGAAACTTAAAAGATTCAGATTAATATTACAAAACATAATCAACAAAGAAATTATGATGTATTTTTATTGGCTGAGACAGGACTTTATTGATCCTCCCACTCCAATTGTGCCATATCATCTTGTTCACCACAATATGGTCTTGTTTTTAATATGATGAAAATTAATATTGTGATACACGCGATATTTCGACTCATTGACATATTGACGTCATACTGTTACCCACAGCAACAACAAGCATGGCTGAAAGTGAAATTATTACAGACACCGCAGTGGTTCCTAAAAGAGGAGCAGCTTCAGTAGTGTGGAATAAACTGTGACGTCCTGAATGTTTTATGAACAGCCCCGGACTCCTCTGACTCTTTCAGTGACTTACCACTCAGAGGGAACTCATTCAGCGGCTCTCCCTCTCCTCTCTCACCGTGCGCACACGGGAGTCTGTGTCATCAAGTGATTTTGTCATATGTAAACCTTCGTGCTGCTCACGGCTCGACAAAAACTACATGTGAATGTTCATATTGTAGCATTACAGCCTGTCACAGGTTACAGCGTGATGATTAAAGGAGAAATGACAGAGCATAAAGGTCCAGGTGGAAAAAAAAAACAAAAAAAACCACACAACTCAAGCATTTAGGATTTTGCTAAAGAGATGGAAATCACCTGTTGAAATATATATATAGATCCCAGGGTACTTTTTTGTATTTGGGAGCTGTTTAAATGTGTAATTTTTGATAGATTTTTTTGTTTTGTTTAACTATTAATATTGTATACAGAATCTTACAGTAACTGTTGTTTACCAGTTACTCATTTTTGTTCCGTTCTTACTGAATATTTGAAGGCAAACTGTTAAACACTTATTTTGTTGCACTTCTATTTTCATAAATTAATAATTTTTTTTTTACTGATTTGTCATATCATCAATAATATCACTATCGCTAAAATACCCTGAAATATTGTGATATTTCCCCTTCCTCCCATGTAAATTTATAAGCTACCCAACTTTATATATAAACTTGTAGCTGCAGCATTAAAGTAATATACACATTATTTCAATACACCATGATATTACATATATTATTCTGAAAAGGGCCATTCTGCCAGCCTGACCTAGCCAGACCAAATTGCATATGCAAATTAGTCTAGAACATCTCAGTTCATTTTAAATTTCAGTGGGTGTTACCAACAGCGATAGATCAAAATGCCTCTGGGGGCACCTGGATAATCCTACAACATATCAGAGCACCGAAACCTGTGTAATGCTAAGCAACAGACATATGAAAACAGACTAAAGGATCAAGAGATGAGCTGTGATGGTGTGTAACAGGGTCATTGTGCAGCAATAATGTGTTCACTTTTGGGGGTACGCCACCTAGCTGTCTCCCGCCTTGCCTTTCCCCTTTTACTGTTGTGCTCCATAGGAGAGGTAAGCGACATTGGTCTTGTGGTAATTGTGGTAACTCTTGTTAAGCTATGTTTATAACTTCATTTTATGCAACAATAATCTTATGTCGCTTAATTTGTCGCTCGAGTTTATATGGTTGTGTTTGACGGAGCTACCATTTTGCATAATGAGTACTTTTATTTTTTCTATCTATACTAGTCCATACCCATTGGTAGCTTTGTCAGCTTCTACCTATGCCAATCCTCAATGCCTATGTGCAGTTTCACATAGATTGACCACGTCAGTGAGTAGAAAAACG
>NC_065516.1:11913336-11926206 GCF_006386435.1 Epinephelus moara
CTTTATGTGATGAGCCACGCCCTCCGCAATATTCATTGCCTCATAGAAGCCCAGTTTTAGTAAGTTTTCCAACTTTTGCCAAGAGGGAACTTTAGATATTGGTCCCTAGATTATGTTCACCGAGTTTCATGCAGATCGGTCAAACTTCCTAGGAAGAGATCGATTTTAAGTGTTTTTCAAAAAATTCAAAATGGCGGAAAATCTATATAACAGGAAGTTGTGGGTTCTTGGGGTAAATCTGTTTCTCATGAGGAGAGGCATCTCTGTGCAAAGTTTCATGTCTCTACGACATATGGGGCATGAGATATGACCATTCAAAGTTTGCAATTTCAATCGGTTGCTATAGCGCCCCCCTTTGGCCAATTGATGTAATATTGCTTCATTCGCATCCTCCCATGACCCTCTACCACTGTGCCAAATTTCACATGGATTGACCAAGTCAGTGAGGAGAAGAAAAACGTGGAACAGACACACACACAGACGTAAGATATAGTAAGATTTCGATGCCAATACTTTTGTAGTTCTACTTGAGTCAGATTCTGAATGCAGGACTTTTACTTGTTCTACACTACAGTTTTGCTAATTTTACTGAAGTATAAGATCTGAGTGCTTCTTCCACCACTGGTAATTCATGATTTTCAGTTGTATCTTCTCCAGTGCTTCTGTTTTGGTAAACACAACACTTCACATTTCTCTCTGAGTTTGAATATTTTAAAACTTTCCTCTTAGTTTGTGATTGTAACAACTCGGAGATGCAAAGATTTGATGCAGCACAGTGACAATTTACTTTGTGCAATCTATCACATTGTGCATTCAAGCAGAACACCAATACATTACCAGCTGCAGCAATAAAGACGCTTAATGAGGGTTCAGCACTGCGTCGAAACTGAGAGACAAACACACAGAAACTCACCAGAGCGCAGAGCAAGTCCACCGCCTCCAGAATGAGCTCCTGGTGTCCGATGCGAGAAACTCCCAGCTCCTCCAGCTCGGCGTGGCTAATCCTCAACAGCCTCTCCCCGCACACACCTCCGCGCTCAAACACACACACGTATTGCTGCAAGCAGTCGTCCAGACCTGGAGCAAACACACACATTATATGAGGGTTACTCACAATAAATTGACTCAGATTTGAGGCAAAATGAGATCACGACCGCAAATAAAGGGACTGAGAACAAACCATGATGTTTTGTTGATGAAAATGTTTCTTCTATCAAACTCCTCTGTAGCTATTAACTAGAAAAATCCTGGGCTGGCACCACATTTTCTGTATTTTACCATTATGCTTTATTATCTGGATTCTCTACATAAAATCAGCACTGTAAAAATAGTCAACAGGTCACTGTCTCTAATTTAACTGTAAAATCTTCAACTCTTCGGTTTAATCTGTTTCAACAAACACATGAAATAATCTTAACAGGCAGATTTGTTTAATGTGTTTCAAGAAAATAGCACTTCAAACCTGCACAAACATATGTTTTTGGCAGATCTGCAGGTGCAGAAACAAGCTGTGAACACTGACATATCCTCATGTTTTAAGCTGATATGACCAACTTGTCAGCAAACAGTTGCTTAATTACACATCCAGTTGATACAGAGCAACATTAGCATCACTTTGAGTCATGTTTCCGTTCACCTGATGATCATAAGTCCAATATTCACGTGTTAATTCTGACAGAAATATGCGACTCTTTTGCTGCCAAATTCACCACTAAAGCCTCATCCTGCTAGTCGCTAACTTTGCCTGCCCAGAGGAAAGGAAAATCTCTTTTTTTGTCCAGCCTATTTCTCCTAGACATAACTGAACTCAATATAACATCAATATCGGATTTGACCATTTTCTCATACTTGTTAAATTCAGCTCCGGAGAAACAGCCTTCCTTTTGTCTCAGTCCGATCCTAATTTAAGACCTTAAAATGCTCTTTTTCCTCTCTCACTGAAGTCGTTTTTATTTGTCTGAAATATTCAGCTCTTCAGATAACAGTAAGATCAAAAAGAAAACTTAATTGGTGTATAAATGAGCCTGCACAATTCAGACATTTATCTCAGTGATCAAATACACGTCTTAACTCTGTGTATTTTATCTGTTTTTAAAGTTGAGAAACATCTGAGAAGCCTATGAGCACAGCAAAAGAACTCCTTATTTCTCCTGGGGGTTTGGAGAAACAGATCAGAGTTTAGCAAGTTCCAAATAAGAAGCAGATTTTTTACAAAGAAAAGACTGTTGTGAGCAGCAACATTTTCCTCTGTTTGGGTCCATTCAGGTAGCCCACAGTAGGTTCATCAGAGTTATTAGACTGAACCAGCAAATAACTGATACTTAGTTGTAAAACTAAAACAGTCAGCTTAAAGAAGCTGGAGAGCTTAATGGAGCTGACTTCAGAGAAACAGAATTACAGTAGAATGGACATCTAGCGACTTTTTCTGATGTTATTGGAGACTGACTGACGTGAGAGCACGTTCATTCTTATTCCTCTCAACGAGCAGCGGATGCTGCCGTAGGCCCCTCCCCCGCCCCAAAGCACTCAAAGGCGGCCCAGTCCTCCCTCCCAGCTGCAGTCAGAGCAGGAGATGTTAACCCCTCCACGTCCAGACTGCAAGTGAATCGCCCACGTGCGGAACCGCCGCTGGCTGATCCCGACCTGGTTTACAGTCAGGGCGGGATGTAAATGTAAAATTTTCTTTGTCTAATATAAATCACTGAAAGAAGGTTCATTTGGAGTTCTAAACATATTCAGGGTGTTTTTTACTCAGATTTGGTCTCTTCCACGAGTCCCGACGTTATTCCTCCCTCCTACAGCAGCCATTACAATTACATGCATATGGGCAATTATGCAAATTAGGCAATGACGTCATTTAGGGACTCCTAGCGACTTTTAGGACAGCCAATAGCTACTTTTCTTACTGAGGAGTTGGCAACAGTGCTCCAATGAATAAGTCAGAGATTCTGCGAAGTGAATACAGCATGCAGAGACAGCATATTTTTTACATCCAACTTGGTGAAATAAGGATTTATTTCGATCAAACCAGAGTACGTAATTGTTGGAACAGTGGCCTAACTAACTCAGTGACTAACAAAACTAACTACGATGGTTTTGGTAAGTTTTATTTTGTTCCTCTAGAGTTTGAATGAAGTGTGTTTTACGATGAGTTAACAAGGCAATTAAGCTCAAGTTAGGGCTAGTCTTAGTTCTGTGAAAGACAGAAACATGCCGTGCGTTCCAATACCCATACTGCCATCATATTCAGTATGCAAGAAAAATATATAGTATGTCCCAGTACATAGTATGATTCATATTCAGGCAATGAAAGATTTTGAATACCAGTTAGTTTTACAAGCAGGCAAAGCATAACAAAGCCCTGATGGCAACAGAGAAAATTCCCCTACAAGAATATGTCCAGAAGAAGCTAAAATACTTGTGGCTTTCCGGAGGATTTGTTTATTGCAAAAACCGGTCAAGTCCCATTGTGTCACTCCTGTGATCTCGGAGCACATTTTAACAATGCCATGTAAACTGCTTCTGTCCTTCAATGTGAGGCTGTGAAACCAGCAGATAAATAGAAAGCCTAGAAGGCTCTCAATAAAAAGACTGATAGAAAAGACAGAGGGTGATGGGACTGATGGAAAAGTATTACAGTTTACAGAGGAGGTCTGTTGCCCTTGCTTCACAACATCTACAGTGTTAACATCAAATTTAAGATGTTCATCAAAAAAGGTATCCAAATATTTGTAAGAGGTAACCCTGTCCACAGTTTCATATGTCCAATGGCCTATATCAAAAATACCAGGATGTTCTACTACATTGAGTTGCATTTGCAGTATGCAAGCCAGCATGCTTTTCTGCCTATTCTGACCCACAATCCTCTGCACAGCGGAAGATTCGTCACATCGGCTGAGCCGCAGAGATGACTGCTTGATGGCTTGCTGACAGCTGTCAGAAGTCACAATGACAGATGACAGCACATCCAAGTGACTGATGATCAGTTGAATAGTAATAACAGGAATATTATTTGTTTAAGGGAACAAAATAATCATAAAGATTCTGACAACAAAAGGACATGACTATAAATAACAATGACAGAGAAATGCAGATATAATTTTACTGTTGTAAACAACATATATTGCAAAAGTAACAGCAGCAGAGCTCTCTGAGTTGACGCACGTCTTTGGCAAGCTCGATGAACAGCATTTTCTTTGATCTCCAAGGTAACGGATAGGGATACCGATCCGATACCGAGTCCTTTATTTTGAAACCGAGTCCGATCCGATACTTTGCAAAGCATTAAGAAACGAAAAAAAAGACTGCATCCATGTTGTCACATATGGTTTGTTTTTATTCAAATAGTATCCAAAAAGCTTATCAGCAATTCAGCAGCTCAAAATGTAAACAAATTCTGAATTGTAAACAAATTGTCCCTCCAGAGTCGCTGTAGGGCTGTGGTAGGCGAGGTTCCACCATTAAGTGTGGCTGTGTTGCTCGGAATAAAGAGAGAAGCGGTGGCCGCTGAACCTGTTGTCTCGACTCCGATCTTTTATTACCGATTCCGATTTTGTAAAAATAACGTGATTGGTGCCGATACCCGATCCGAATAACAGATAAAAAGGGGTCAAAATTATGTCATGGGAAAGTTGTATGTCCCGATTATGTGCACACTGCATGCAACAGTACGTACTTTTTAAGGGCAGCTGCAGTACCTTCTAAAAGTAAAAAGAGAAAGTATATGATTTGAAATGTACCCATAGATTGCTGCACGGTTGCATCAAGGAAAACAGGTGTAAGAATAGGCTAAACTGAATTGTCAGACTCCTGAGAGAGAAACTTTTCAGCCCAAATGATGTGTGCTGTCACCATAACAACTAACAAGAAGCTCCATTTTCTTTTGTACTTGTTAAATTACCATGGAAAACAGTTCAGTGTCCATTCTACCGCCATTCTATCTCGATGGGTAAGATGAACTGCAGTCAAGTGATTGTTCTCTGTGGGTTCCTCACCCCCCACCCCCTTTACATTATACCCAGTCATTTGAGTCATCGCTAATTAAAAAACTGATTGATTAGTGCAGCTTTAGGGACTCAATTACAAACAGAAAAGACTTTGGAGGCAAACTTGCTGTAAACTGTAAAATGGCAAGAAAGAGGAAGATTGAAAAGCAAGTGAGGTCAAATAAGTTCAACTGAACTCTTTTATGGACTAGTCTTCTGAGACCCTGTGATGCTGTTACATTATGGCCCCACTGTTTATTAAAGGTGTTTATATCTATCATACTGCCTGTAATCGTAAATGTTTTTATGGCGAATATAAGAATACACATAAGGTAGATAGAAATAATGGGCCCAACGCACAGGAGGGGAATCACATCCCTACGACATCGTCACTCTTCATGACCCGTCCACAGCCGAGACACTCTTCAACACTCCCTGATCGATAATCAGACGCATCCCTACTTTCATATTATAGATTTTGGGCTGCTCTCCAGAAGCACTAATCAGCTTTCATTGCCATATTTTTCACCTGCGGTTTCCCTCTTCAAAGTCAGCCTATAGGGAGGATTTTTTTTTTAGTGCTAGACACATTTTCACTGCTGTTTATGCCAGTTTGTCTCAGATAATACAACAGCAGCTGCGCCATGTTTTTGAGACATTTCAGCTTGTTTGCAGTTTTGTAGATTTCAGCCCGACGCTGTTTCAAAGCCACAGTAGGATTAGGTAAAAGTATAAAATACAGTTTGTTCTGAGAGACACCTGAGTGCCACTGGAGGCATTTTAGGTCTTCTTTTGTTTTGTTTTCCCTTTTCTTTTTTTTTACACAAGGCAGAAAACATTCTGTTCCCATCCATTTGCGAGCTAAATGTGTGACTTTGAGACCGGTCTCACCATGAAATGAGGGTAAATGAAGAGAGAAAAGAAAGCCAGACACTCTCTGTGTCCTTCTCCCACAGCACTAAAGGGACTGATAAAGATGATCAACAGTATTTGGACTTGTATCATGGCCAGAAAGCCTTACTACCCATAATTGTACTGAAGCTCTCAACATTACCTTAGAGGACCATGGCAGTGTGTTTGCAATTTATTTGTTTGACAGTTCAGCTCCAGACACAAATTGGATTCCATTCATTTCTCTGCAGCGTGAAAATCAACTTGTAGACTCTTAGAACTTGAGTCATGTAATCCATCGCAGTGAACGTCTAGTCTGAATTAAATGTTGTCAATCATACACTGTCATTGCACGGTAATTAAAAAGTCTGCTTTTCAATACATTACAACAATGTAACTTTGGAAAAAACAAACGTGATGTACTGGGGTGGATTACATAATGTGAGCAAGCTTCAAGAGTCTGCTAATTATTTTCATCCTGAATAGGCCATTTTTCAGGGAGGACATTTTGACTTGCAACAGTAGGAACGGCGCAGGTGTAAATACTGAAATTAATGATGGCCAAATTTCATTTAGCTGCTTTAATTTCAGGTTCCTGGTATCCTGCATGCTCACCCTCACTGGAAACTCTTAAATAGAACAGAGCCATCATTCCTGTTATTATTATTACACTTGTGCTCTCCTACTGTGACAAGCTGAAACATCTGCTGTGAGAAAGGACTACGGAAACCAAGTCCTCTGAACTTGTCATTGCCTTCAAAAATGATCCATGGTAGTGTTTTCTGATCTGGTTCCCATATTGGAAGGACAACACTGTTGGTCGGTTCATAAGAAGGTTATCTGCTGCACTTAAAGGAGCTAAATACGATATTCAGAGCACATCTATAACTCAGAGTATCACCCCTCACTCCTTCACAGCTCCACCCTCTCATCCTAATATGGTCACTTCTGGCTCAAAAAATCCAAGATGACTACGACCAAAATGCCAAACTTGAGTCTTCAAAACAGTAGTCCACAAACCAGTGGGTCACATCACGGTCAGTGTTGGGTAAGGGTTACTTTAAAAGTAATCAAAGTATGTTACTGCATTACTTTTTTAAAAAGTAACCAGTTACTTTACTGCGTTACTCCCTGAGTAAAGAAACTCAATTATTTTAAAAGTACTTCCAACGTTACTCCCTGAGAAAAGTAACTCAAGCACTTTTAAAGTACTTTTGAGTATGCTACATTTCCTATTGGGCAATGGACCACAGGGAGCTAAGCCTACATTTTTTTGTCTCCAAAATTAAAGTTATGGACCACTTGCCCTTCACTGAGATCCAATTCTCCCATCACAGCCGTCACTTTGACCAGTAGAAACACAGAACGATCTGCTGCCGTAGACAACTGTATGACAACAACACCCCAGCGTTTTTAATATTTCCTCTAGGGATGTTACCACACAGAGTAAAAGGGGGAAATGATGGTGTGAAACAGCAGAGGCACTTTGTCAACCCGCTGAGTTAACATTACGGTCATTAGCATCAAGCTAGCAAACAATGGTACATCCTCACGGTCGGACATAAAGTAATAACATTAACAAATAGTGGCGGGGCTTTTACTCACCACAACTGCAGAGGCTCCCAGCTTCATTTGAAACAAACTACATTATAGACGGTCGTTATTTATTAATCCCTCTGTGTGTTTACATGTTTACTTTTTATCCGCTCCGTTGTCTTTGTAAAGTTAACATATCACACACATCATTTCAAACTGAACACTTGTTTCAAATTAAAAGCCCCTTATAACCTTGGCTAGAGAATCCCTCCATTTTCTAAATAGGCTTTTATTCTGAAACATTTGTCAGAACTTCCTGTGGACGATACAGTAGCTTGACGGTTTACGTGTGGCGCTTCAAATGTAGCTCCTGCCATCTGCTGACGCTTTTAGGTGACTACAACAACATGTCGGCTGGCACATGAACAGACACACTGTGACTCAAATAATAGTGAAAGTAATAAAAATAGGACAAGAATAACCCGATGCCATCTTTCTTTGTAACGCGTTATACCCAACTCTGATCACGGTCATGGCGGATTATGAGACAATGGGCCCATGGGCGCAGACATGCAAAAGGCCCCACCACCTCTCCTATATAGGAACAAGACACACAGACTTTGTGCTGGTTTTGCCTCTTTTTGTCGTTATTTTTTGCATCTCATTGTAGTTTTCAGCATCTTTTTATGGTTTTCTGTTTCTTTAAGGCCACTTTGTGTCTCTTAGGGCTATATTTGTGTCTTTTTTGTTGTCTTGTGTCTCTTGGAGGTATATCTGTCTTTTGTGGTCGTTTTGTGTCTCTTTGTACTTGTCTTGTGTCTCTTTGAGGTATATTTGTGTCCTTTATGGTCCTTTATTGTGTCTCTTTCCTGTTCAATACAGGCCAGGATGGCCCATGACACTTTGGGCCCCTGGATCTGTGCCCGGTAGGCCCGTTCAGTAATCTATCCACCGCTACGGCTACGGCTATGTCCATTATTTTTAGTCTATGTCAACAATGTTGTTGTTCGGGATGCCGTTTTCATCCGTAACCACCATATGAGCCCATTGTAGCGAGGCAGCAATTAGCTAGCCAGTGGGATACACACACAAACAACAAACAGAGAAGCTCAGATTACCACACACAGAGAGGTGGTATGACTTCACCCTCTGCTCAGGACCCCATTGTATCTTTAAATCTGGTCTGGAATGGATTCAGAGTAAAATGGGGATGACAAAACTACACCTGTGCAGAACACCTGTAGCCTTAGTGTAATATGGGTGGGAAGCTTGGTGACGTAAAACGACCACTTGTAGGATTCATTCTCTGAGTCAACTTCCTGTCTGCTTTCGGTATACAATTTCGATGTGGGGGAATGTTCACCTTCAGTTTGTAGCAGTGCAGAGAACTGCTTGGAAAAGTGGCAAATTAAGATTGTTTTCTTCATCACCTCAACATGTTGAAGAGCGTTTGTGTGCACAGTCACACCAAACTGACATCAAAGAACTACTAGTAACGAAGGAGACTGTTACATGACCTCATATCACCTGTGTCTCCACCAAAAAGTTGCACTTGAACACCGCAGAGACTATGACTGACAGCCAACCATCTTGCGTGAGACAAAATAACTCTTCATAGCAGCAGGTGACAGTAGTCTGTATGAGCCATTAAAAAAATGGAAACTGGAAGACCAACAGGACTGATTCAAGACACAACTTCTCTTCTTGTGCACTGAGCTGATCTGCACACTGCCAAATCCACGCCGACGGACACACTGACGGCCAAAAATTGACTAACAGCAGACCATTGGTTTGTTGTGTCAGGGCCTTGACAAGAGCAGAAATCTGAGTCTCAAGTTTAATATAACACCAGTTGAGGAATCACAAAGGAAAAAGTGGCTGGTGGCCATTGAGAGGGCTCGAGTAAACACTGACTGGAGTGTCAACCAAAACAGACTGTGGTCCCTCAAGTTAAATCACACTTCTGCCTGCTCTACCCGTTTGATAACAGGTGGGAATAAGAAATCTCAAACTAATAAGTCATATAATAAAGGTATAACAATGATACTCCAAGCCTGGGTGTTTGGTCTTGTATTTTGGTGGTCATTACGTGCCCAGGCTTGGCTAGTTTCTAGGACTTTGCTTACACTTATTTTAAAACTAGCGCAAAGGTAGTGGTATCCTGTAAAATTACACATCTACGGCATCTATTGGTACCAATCATGTCATGCTAGCAAGTGCAAGTTTTTCCGTATCTTGCCTTAGAATCAACAGAGAAGGGTTCAAAATAATCAAACACCATGCTGGCCTCAATATTCTTCATCAAAATGTAACTCAAGGTTGTGAAATTAACCAGAAAGAATGAAGATGAAAAACCGAAGCTTACGCAAGATTTTGCAGTGTACAGACCAGAGAATACACATACACTTTCCTCCAGACAAAAAATGGTGGCCATCTCATGAGGTCATGTTTAGTTCAGTAATAGGTAAACTCCTGCTGCTAACTTGCTAACCGGTTCGGTCGTTTTAGCAATAGCTCCTGGAAATCCTCTCTATTTTTTCTTTACTGTTATGTATACCTCCCCTGACATTTAGCTCACCACTGTACACTATTTTGTTCAATTAAAAGTTACTAAAGGGAGAAAATAAAGCTCTTTTAGCTTGTTACTAATAACTTCACACAGATTTTTCAAAAGATGCATTTGCACCATTGATTTCTACTTAAACCATTGTTTTTTTCGTGGAACTGGAAGCCAAGAGGTCAGCACTGTCAAGACAGCTTGCTATTGGTCAACGGTTCACCACAGATGAACTCGACTTTGCTCTGCAAAGAACCTAAAATAAACTCTTTACCTGATAAAAGAGTCAAGAGACTGGAACAAAAGAGGTAATGGATGGGCAATGAGGCAGCCACCCAGGTAAGACTGAACTCTCTGCTGGATTGTGTAACGTCTGTGTTGTGAGTGGGACGGTCTCTCCAGATCTGCAAGTGTGTGAGCGTATAAGTGGGTGGGTGCGTGCATTATTACTGTGTATGTTCGTGCGTGTTTGTGTGTGTGTGTGTGTATGTGTTCGTCTGGCCTGACCGGGTTTGCTGAGTCAAAGGAAAGCAGATCAAGACAGAGCGGCTCAGCTGCAGCCCCTGGCTCCCAAAACAATGAATGTATCCAGCTTCTAACCTCTTAACAAACAGCCAACTGGCAAACACACACACTCCAAATACACACCCATACATACACACACACACCTCTGAGGAATGAGCATTGATTTCCCCCGCTTCAAGTCCCTGCTTCATAATACACTCATCTATCATAACCACACTAACAAAGATGGGAGAGAAAAAAAAACAAGATGGGAAGAAAAGGAGAGGGGGAAAAAAGGAAAACGGGAAAGAGGAAAGCAAAACCTCATAAGCCAGCTGCTAAATTGCATGCAAACTATTTCACACAAACACACACACACATTCCATCTCTCATCAACGACGAGCAAACAGCATTTGTCGCTTTCCGCACCCTCCCATCGCTTCCTCCCCCTCCTCAGCCACCACATCTGAAGTCTAAATGAAGCATTCAGTTTCGAAATGCCATATATCGTTAGGAAAAAAATAAGTTGGAGCCTAAAATCCATCAAAATAAAAAAAGAAACGTCATTTTATCTTTTTAAAACATAAATAAACAAAGCTTTTATGGTCTACCAGCAATCACTTTTGAATATACGGTACCGTCTTTCACTGTTATCTCAATTTGGAAGGGAACTAGACAAATTGATTCCACTATCTGGACCCCCAAACACTTCAAGTCGATGAGTGATATCTCGGCTCACAGCACCCACTGACAAGCATGAAAGGACTTGATAAGAATAAAGACATCAAGCTGCTCAAATGTGATTTGTGTGGCTTCCAGCTGTAATGTTAAGTGGAGGTCACTTGAGGTACAATTTAAGTTTAAAGAAGGACTAAAACTAAATTAGTACATTTATATTTAAGATACTTGTATGTACAATTTTATGCTATTTTTCACTTCTACACCACAGTGTTTCAGAGTAAAATATTGTACTGTATTTTACAGCTTTACTTAATTGTTACTATGAGTCTAATGCATACAAATAACATAATCATATTTAAGAAGATTGACACCTCTCTCATTTCTGTCAGTTAAGTTTTGAGCTGGTGGCAGGAGGCCATTACCATAGCTTAGCTTAAAGGCTGGAAGCGAGAGGGAAACAGCTAGCCTGGCTCCGACTAAAGTTCAGAAATCCAATCTGCCTGCAGTGTCCTTAAAACTCAATTATTAAAGGGATAGTTTGGATCATATGAAGTGACGTGCTGTACGAAGCACTTATCCATAGTCAGTGTAATACATAGGGTAGATGTCAGTGGGCACACCCTCAGTTTGGAGAAGCAGCAGCAAAATGTAATTTAGCCACCAAAAAAAACAACAAAAATCAATATTAGTTTAAATGTACGCTATATTTAGAAAATGTTCACTGTTCACAGCCAGACTTCATTGATAGTGACTTAACATCACTGAACACAGGAGCTGCTGGTTTAACGCTGCCTCAGTCACTTAGTTACTTTGTGTTAGTGTTTGATTCTGGCTTTTAATAGGGTTAGTTTGGATCTACCAAAGACACACAGCAACACAAACAGACTAACCAATCAAGGCAGTGGTAGACCAGCCCCTGTGCTCAGCAAGCCAAAATTACTGTTTGTTTTTTTCAATGAAGTCTGGTGGCTTTGATAAGAGCAGAGACTGGGAACTAAAGCTGTTAACAGCTTCCCAGTTGGAAGGGGCTATCTGACGGAGAGGTAAAGCAATGAAATCAATCAATATAGCATACACTTAAAATGTATAGACTTTTTTAGCTGGCTAAAATACGTTCTGCTGCTGCCCCTGCCCAGAGCAGTACACTGTATGGCACTAGCCTGCCTCTCCAAACAAGGGCGTCTGACTGACATGTACTGTTATGTAGGTAATACACTGACTATCCCTTTAACAAACTGTGTCTCATCAGTGTAAGTCTCTATAAAATCACTGGCCACTTTATGAGTTACACCTCGCTAGTACTGGGTTGGACTCTTTTTGCCTTCAGAACTGCCTTAATTCTCGGTGGCATAGATTCAACAAAGTGCTGGAAATATTTCTCAGAAATTTTGGTCCATATTGACATGATAGCATCACACAGTTGCTGCAGATTTGCCAGCTGCACAACCATGATGTGAATCTCCAGTTCGACTACATCCCAAAGGTGCTCCATTGGATTGCTTGACACTGGTTTCTTGAACATGACAATGAGATGATTTGAGCTTTGTGACATGGTGCGTTATCCTGCTGGAAGTAGCCATCAGAAGATGGGTACACTGTGGTCATAAAGGGATGGACACGGTCAGCAACAATACTCAGGTAGGCTGTGGTGTTTAAACCATGCTCAGTTGGTACTAAGGGGCCCAAAGTGTGCCAAGAAAATATCCCCCACACCAT
>NC_065516.1:11926366-11930883 GCF_006386435.1 Epinephelus moara
AGTGAATATGTATAATACGCGCTTGGATCGGATTGGTATCGGTATCGGCCAAAACTCAAGGCTGTAATATCGGTATCGGATCGGAAGTGAAAAAGCTGGATCGGGACATCCCTACCACAGATGCCACTTGTAAACAGGGATTCCCAGCAAACATTGAGATGTTGAATGACTGTTACAAGAACGTTCAAGAAGTCTCATTATGGTTAAAAAATAGTTGCAAAATGAAAGTTGTGCCGACTTCTTGGATGCTATAGAGTCACCCGTCAGCTGGATGTCCTTCCTTTAGGTCGAAATAGGACTTTATCACTAATGGACCTAATTAAATATTCTGTTGAAGGTTATGTACACAGTGTTTATTCAGAAGTTTTATACCTCCTAAAAACTGAAGATAATAAGTTGACTGAGTCTAAAAGTAATAAGCCAAAATTAACTCACACAGGACAAGAACCCTGGTTTACAGGGTGAAAGTCCTGTGCCATTCATCCACCACAACGTCCTACTTACGTGGTAAATGAGTTTTTTATCGCAAAATTCTGACTTTATAATATTCAAGTTTTTTCTCAGAAATGTACCATGTTTTTCTTTAACGTAAATGTATGACTTAAACAAAGAGACTATCAATGTGTTAATTTAAAACTTTAATCTTGGAAATTTTGAGTTTTATCTCAGAATATTACCCCATTCCTCTGCCTCCATTTTTTTGTTTTTGTTTTACCTACCATGGCTGTTATATGCTGTTGTGTCAGCTGACTTAATGTGTTTTTTATTCAAATTAATAATAATTCCTTTCTTTTTTATTAGCTGTATCCATAGATGTATGAAGAGAAATGGATTCAGCGTAGGAGGCAGTTCATTCCTATGAATGTTGCTCAGTGATGCGTGAAGCCAAAAAAGTTTGACCTCTTCTTTGACTCCTTAACTTGAATGGGACTAAAATGATTGAATTTTCTAGACTTTCAAAATATTATCAGACTAAATGGCTCAAATCACGATAGTGAAACGAATCATTTCGTTTCACTACCGTGGTCTCGGTCCGGTTACAGACGAACTCTGGTGCTGTTCGTTTGTGGTGAGAACGTGTTCCAACTGCAGTCACATTACACATTGTTTGGGTTAAACATGAGCATGTTACAGTCCCGGAGGATTATTAATGCGTGCCTTCTCCTGTACTGCCTTAATTTGTACATTTGGCGCATCCAATGCATNGTTACAGACGAACTCTGGTGCTGTTCGTTTGTGGTGAGAACGTGTTCCAACTGCAGTCACATTACACATTGTTTGGGTTAAACATGAGCATGTTACAGTCCCGGAGGATTATTAATGCGTGCCTTCTCCTGTACTGCCTTAATTTGTACATTTGGCGCATCCAATGCATGCATTGTTTTCTCAAATCATGATAGTGAAACAAATCATTTCATGGTGGTTGTGCCACTCAAAAAAGAAGGTATCCACTGATTTATAGACATCTTTTTCCCGATGTAGGCCTATGGGGAAAAAGTCTTTTTGAGCCCATCTGCATCACATGACGGATTCCACGGTTTTGCCTCCATGTCAAACTGGCTTCAAAGCCCAGCCCTGTCCCTGGGGGCTTGGCTGTACCCCCTGCCAACTGCAGAACCACCACCTGGGGAGCAACACACCCCTGGTTATCACTGTTCTACTGAATATCCAGTAAAAATGCTAAAATGTACCCGCTCACGTTTTTCTATAAATTGACACTGGCAGCTCAGCGTCAGTGTGGGTTTGTTGTATAATAGTGTCTAATCTGTACAATCATGCACTCACATCTCTGTATGTACAGTACACGTGTGCATTTGTGTGTGAGAGAGAGCGTTCATGTGCGTGCATGTATTTGACTGGTACAGAAAAAGCGTGATTCATAGCTGACTCACACACTTAACTCCCACAGAGGCACACTTTTCACAACAGCAGGCGAGCCAAACTCCCACAAACACCCTCTCTCTCTGTCACACACATACATACACACGTACGTCTAATAAAACTAGATTTTGCGGTGACTTCTGGGATGTTCAAGAGTCCAATAAAAGATCTGTCCCTCCCTGCCGGGTTATGTGTCATCTGTTCCAAGCAATCTCAAGCTTCGGTAACAATAAAAAGGTAGATGAGCGTTCACTGTGTTCCTGGGATTTGTAAATGCACAGTGTTAGAAGCACTGCGGCTATTAGAAGTGCGTTTATGACCGGAAGGTTGTCAGTTTAAATCCCAGTGCCGTCTGGGGTGATTTTGCGTGAGGGAAATAAACCAAGTAAATCTGATTCCTCCATTAATAACTTTTTTGGGCTTTTGTCTGTATTTTCCTCCAGTTCCTAAATCTAAACGCTGTTGTTTACTGTAAGTGTTGTTCTCCTTACTTTTCTGGTGGAGCTCAACATGGCCGCCTGTCACATCAGTCTTTTTCCAATATAATTAGGCAAGCTAGAAAAAAAAGAAAAAAAAAAGTCGGTGGAAGGAGGCAGTCAAGGCAAGACGAATTCTCCAGGCAATGCTAAATCGAAGAAATGGTCACTTGAGTTTTTCTCCTTGGAAATCTGCATTAGTCAATAAACAGAACACCAATATGTGTCAGGCAGGATTATATCCAGGTGCACATAAATCTCTGTTACCATCTGTTATTTACAACTGGAAAAATGCCCATTAAATTTTCGAGTAAAGTCATGAGTACAAAATGCTTGCAATGGGCAAAAATATTAAAATGCAGATGATTTTTTGCAGGTAAGTTTGTGAAACATTATAGCCCAGTTAAAATGGAGTGAACTTGTGTTTTAGGAATACAAAGGAATGCATTTTTAGACAGCACAAACCAGATCGTTATAGCAAATGTTTTAACCCTGCAATGGCAAATATGCAGTATATATATTTTATTATTTTCTCAGTTTTTGGGAGGGAAATAGCAACAACAAACAGATTATTTTCTTTTTTGCTCACCACACTTTTTAGGTTACATTTTTTTTATTTTATTTTATATACTTTATTAATCCCCCTGAGGAAAAATTCAATTTTTTGACCCTGTTGTCATTAACACACAGGTCCGAAAGACATACACATGCACAAACAGGACCTACACATGCACAAAGTGGAGAGATGTCAGAGTGAGAGGGGTGCCATGGACAGGTGCCCCGAGTGGTTGGGGGAGTTCGGTGCCTTGCTCAAGGGCACTTCGGCAGTGCCCAGGAGGTGTACTGGCACCTCTCCAGCCACCAGTCCACGCTTCATATTAGGCTACTAGTTATGTCATTTTCAGCCTTAACAAAAACATTTTGAGATACATGGTTGAACACAGTGGTCTGACCTATATGACGTTTCTGCTGTGCTTATTTAATGTAGCCTACTGTGTCGCTTTGCTAACATCTTTGATTAACTAACTCTAGCAGCATGTGGACCAAGGCTGCAGCAAAACATAATTTAGCCAGCTAAAAAATTCATATCGGTTTAAGTGTTCACTATATTTGGAATATTTTCACTGCTTTACCTGCCTGGTGGGCCTTTTTGAAGTGGCTAAAACCTAATCAGTTGAGCCAGCGTTAGCTCAGTGCTGTTTGATTTTATGTAGGCCTACGTGATGTGAGGTTTTTCTACCTAGAAGTTATAGTTAGTCCATATAGTTATAGTTATATCCATAGAGCATTTAATAAGCTGTTATCATTAACCTTGTGTCCAGCTGCAGCAGGCAGATGTTCCAGAAAAAAATCTTAAACTCACTGTGTGCTAGCTGCTTAGCACCAGAAAGACACAACGACCGTTAGCAACTAGCTGGTAAACATAGAGAAGCATTAAGCAGCTAAAAAGCCAGATATATCCCTCAGAAGTTAGCAGACACTTAACACAAAGCTCAAAGGAGAATACAATTTTGATTTAGTCTGTTCTCTGTAAATTTTTAAGTAATGCACGTTTGCATGGACAAAAGCTAGCTTAACCGCAAAGGCTGAAGCTAACAGGTCCCAGGCAAAAATGGAAATAAATGTGAATTTGTACCAAACTATTTAAATATCAATACAGTATTATTACATAAATGTGTGTTTCCAATAAGAAGGCTTTTAAAACCTCTTACCTCGACTCTCAATAATTCTGCCTGTTAAAGGGATACCTTGCCCAGCGAGAGGCAAGGTATCTCAAACTCAGACCAATCTCTGACCAAACGATAAAACTAGGCAATGCTGATCAAACATAAACCAAGATACTGTTACTGTATTGCCAATTTCTCTACTAAAGTGTCTTTAGAATTGTCTTTAGTTTGTTTACCCCCTAAGTGCGGTTCATCTGGGCAGGTGTGAACACAGCAATCGCTCAGGTGCGCACCAAAACAACCGGACCGAGACCTTCTTGAAGAGGTGGTCTCGGTCCGGTTACAGACGAACTCTGGTGCTGTTCGTTTGTGGTGAGAACGTGTTCCAACTGCAGTCACATTACACATTGTTTGGGTTAAACATGAGCATGTTACAGTCCCGGAGGATTATTAATGCGTGCCTTCTCCTGTACTGCCTTAATTTGTACATTTG
>NC_065516.1:11931461-11939703 GCF_006386435.1 Epinephelus moara
TTAAAGTTTGTTTATTTAACCCTGTTAACAATAAACAGGTCAGTTTCTCATACCAACTGTTGTGAATCATTCTAACTAACCCGATTAAGTTGTTCTTGTTAGAGTAATATCGCTTGATCAAACCTTTTCTGACATGACTGACAACAAAATAAGTGAATATGTATAATACGCGCTTGGATCGGATTGGTATCGGTATCGGCCAAAACTCAAGGCTGTAATATCGGTATCGGATCGGAAGTGAAAAAGCTGGATCGGGACATCCCTACCACAGATGCCACTTGTAAACAGGGATTCCCAGCAAACATTGAGATGTTGAATGACTGTTACAAGAACGTTCAAGAAGTCTCATTATGGTTAAAAAATAGTTGCAAAATGAAAGTTGTGCCGACTTCTTGGATGCTATAGAGTCACCCGTCAGCTGGATGTCCTTCCTTTAGGTCGAAATAGGACTTTATCACTAATGGACCTAATTAAATATTCTGTTGAAGGTTATGTACACAGTGTTTATTCAGAAGTTTTATACCTCCTAAAAACTGAAGATAATAAGTTGACTGAGTCTAAAAGTAATAAGCCAAAATTAACTCACACAGGACAAGAACCCTGGTTTACAGGGTGAAAGTCCTGTGCCATTCATCCACCACAACGTCCTACTTACGTGGTAAATGAGTTTTTTATCGCAAAATTCTGACTTTATAATATTCAAGTTTTTTCTCAGAAATGTACCATGTTTTTCTTTAACGTAAATGTATGACTTAAACAAAGAGACTATCAATGTGTTAATTTAAAACTTTAATCTTGGAAATTTTGAGTTTTATCTCAGAATATTACCCCATTCCTCTGCCTCCATTTTTTTGTTTTTGTTTTACCTACCATGGCTGTTATATGCTGTTGTGTCAGCTGACTTAATGTGTTTTTTATTCAAATTAATAATAATTCCTTTCTTTTTTATTAGCTGTATCCATAGATGTATGAAGAGAAATGGATTCAGCGTAGGAGGCAGTTCATTCCTATGAATGTTGCTCAGTGATGCGTGAAGCCAAAAAAGTTTGACCTCTTCTTTGACTCCTTAACTTGAATGGGACTAAAATGATTGAATTTTCTAGACTTTCAAAATATTATCAGACTAAATGGCTCAAATCACGATAGTGAAACGAATCATTTCGTTTCACTACCGTGGTCTCGGTCCGGTTACAGACGAACTCTGGTGCTGTTCGTTTGTGGTGAGAACGTGTTCCAACTTGGTGCTGTTCGTTTGTGGTGAGAACGTGTTCCAACTGCAGTCACATTACACATTGTTTGGGTTAAACATGAGCATGTTACAGTCCCGGAGGATTATTAATGCGTGCCTTCTCCTGTACTGCCTTAATTTGTACATTTGACGCATCCAATGCATCAAAACATTGTTTTCTAGTTGGAGCCGCGCCTCGTTTTCAAACTGTATGGTTTGCCTAAAACGAACAATGCAAGCAATATAGTACACGATGACCAGCGCTAAGATCAGTTACAATACATTGGAAAGCGGAGGCAACAATGAGCAACATAGATGAAAAACTTGGCCATTTTTGTTGTTCTGATTCCTCCGATCTTTTATTACCGATTCTGATTTTATAAAAATAACGTGATCGGTGGCGATACCCGATCCGAAGATCCCTATTAGAAAGTGTTGTATTTATCTTGCAAATGTACTCTTCTTCGACGTTTTGTTTACTTCCTGCATTTTTCAGGCATGGAAATTCTGACCAATCAAGAGCAGCTTTCTGCGCAAGGCATGTGATCTGGTCTGTTATAACTTTGTAACAAAATTAGTCACTGATTCAGACTAAAGCAAGCTAACTAGCCTGAAAGCACCTTAACCATAATCCCATTGTTTGTAACCGGCCATCCGCCATAGTGTTTCCTTTCTCAGGAACAAGCTTGATTACGTCAGCCATCAGCTGCAGCGTTTATTGGTCCAGTGTGGTGCAGTGGATTCTAGTAGTCAGAGGTTCTCTACCTCTTGAGCTTCCACAGCCTTTTTTTGTATTTTCTTTGGTCATATAGCACCAATTTCAAAAATATTTGTGTCCTTCTACAGCATAGACAGCTTAGATTTATGACAAGACTATCTTTCCAGCAGTGGAAAGTTTCGTGTTGTGATAGTAACTAGTGAAGGGATTAAAATAAGGAAATCATTGAATGCAACATTAATAGATGCACTTGCAAAAACTGAGCTCTATCACTGAGCCTGCTGCAGTATGTAAATGCCCTAACCCAGAGCTGTATCATGCTGGAGTGACTTTTACAGGCTTGCCTGGACTCACTGGCCTCCGGTCAGGATACCACTGCAGAAGAAGAGGGTAAAACATGATGACATAACAAAAAGAGCGCCAGTCAAACCTGAAATGTAGGAAAACAATGGATATATAATGATAAAGAGCTCCCTGGACAATGGAAATAGAGAATTTTACAACTACTATTACAGTTATGTGCTCTTGCAAGAGTTCTGGTAACAGCTCTGTGTGCTTACATGAGGATGTTAAAAGCCATCCAAAGACAATGACATGAAGAGAGCTTGCAGTGGCCTATGCAATGACAGTAATGTTACGTTGTCATTTATTTAGCTGGATCTGGTTCCAATGTAATTATACACATTTACCTTTAAGCAATGCACCAACTTTTCCACTTCCCCTAAGCATTTAAACTTTTTCTAATTTTCTGCACCTTCACTCAAGCTTTTATATGCACAAAATGAAAATGTGCATTACAATGGATGGATGGCAATGCACCTGAAGTGGCCCAAACACTTCAAACCAAATTCCCTGTACGCACCACTTGTTTGCTCAGTGCACACAACTGAAGTGACAACCAACAGAGTCTGACTTTTCTGATGCAAACTGCCGAATATTTCAAGTCTACTAAATCCTCATAAGCCTCATCATGTCTCACCTCGAAAAAGGATCAAGCCCACAGACCTAAAACCGTCTGATCCTAAAGGCTGTGACTATCACTCTGGCAGCTTTCTCTTGTGGTGTCATCAGATGTGCTGGCATGCTGTCACGGTAATTTCACTGCTGGTTTTCGAGTCTGCCGATCACATTCATGCAAGGGAAATGAGGTAAAATTTTGTTTCTGTGTGAACAGATGATAACAGGACATGGGGCGAAATTCCCAGCATTCCCTGCAAGTTCTCATATTACTATTGAAGTGTACCACTCCCATATTGTTTTAGCCCCAGACGTGCCAAAGCAGCACTGTTGCCAAATCAACAATGTGCAGACCTTTTGGCCCCAAACGCCTGTGTGCATATGTGATCTGTGCATGTTACTGTACACACATACACACACACATATAGTAGATCATGTTTCCCTCTGTCGCCAGAGACACACCCAAGAGACCCCGCACGAACAAATACCACACTAAAACATGCCACGTGTGTTATGTGTATATATGTATGTGTGTGTGTGTGTGTGAGTGTGTATGTATGCTGGAGCAAATGTCCAAGGACCCTGGTGGAGCCTTCTGTTCGGAGCGGGTGTGTGTGTCTGTCAGCTGTTCTGCACAGACGGTCTGAGATGAACAACTCACCATCCACCCACACACTGACTGCACACACACACATAAACACACACACACAGGGGCACACATAAACACACGCCATATGCACATGACCAACCGATAACCCTTCCAATGAAGAGGCTCCGAGAAACTGACACAGAACATCATGTAAATAAATCTCTGTCACGATTTGTTGAAGCGTGTGAGTCAATAAAATCCCTGACCTGCTTTTTATGCAACAAACAGAAATGATGAATAACAATTATTTCTAATATTAGTTATAATTATGAGTAATTTTTTCTCGGTTCATGTGGAGGGTGGGACTTTGGATCTGGCTGTGTTTACTGGTAAGAGTGGTGATGCATCTTGGCACTCCGTTCTAATATGTGAAAGATGTCAGGGCTTGACCTGATGAGGAGGCTGTTAAAGGTCAAAAGGGCAAATTTAAAGCGCAAAATTTTTGCTCGACCAATTATGAAGAAAATGTTGATTGCACAGTGTAATGGCTGTAACCACACTATGTGCATTTAGATACGTTCCCTATATAAGCCTTTCTTTCACAATGCAATTCTGTCTGCCACAGGGTACGATCTCCCGGGAAAATGATGGAACAATTTATGGCGCAAACGATGTGCAACTTACTATCAGTAAGTGTTCCCAGTTACCAAAAAGTATAAGTTCTTTGCAGATACTGTCCCCAGGAGAGGAAGTTGCGGACAATGGAACAACCGAAGTAGCTGCAAAAAACAAAATGTAGCTAGGGCTTTCATGATAACCGCAGTGTTGCAATACTGCCCTATTGACAAGCCAATTGCAGTAAATGACCAGCAACCATCACAAAGTTCACGTAATTCTTTATTTCTTTTTTTTTTTAGGGGGGCGCCACATACTTTCTGTAAACACCAGCAGCATGATCAGCGGCTGAGCATCTATTCTGCACTGAGCACTGCACATTTGCTGTTTTTTTCTGGGAGTTGAAAAATCATTGGGTAAAACATTGCAGCCATTAATCACTGTCACTTTTTACCCAGCCATCCAATTACAGTGAAGGAGGGGCGGGACAAATACCACAAAGACCAACAGTCACATCACTGAACAACAACAATCAAGGAGAAACTAAAGCTAAACCAAAGACAGGTGGGTCTGTTTCTCCCAGATCAAGTTCTCCACCTTGGGCCGATATTCTTACTTCTACAGATATTATGTATCATAGCAACCAGACGCAACTTAAGTGTTGCAGCTGAAAAACGCTGTGCCCTTATTGCACCTCATTGCCCTTGTGTGTTCTGCATTTAACAACGAACGTAGTAGTATTTAATTTGTTTTAAAACTGTGGCATCTTTGTCATTTAAAAAGCAACAATATACCTAATATTAGCCAAACAATAAAGCTCATTTACAAAGCACTAAAATCAGGATAATTAAAGGAAATTACAAAAATGACAGAAAACAAATAAATGGCAGTATACCCCATATCATGCTACTGAGCCACTTTCAATCACGATGGGAAATTCCAGCACTGCGACAGCCCTAAATGTTGTCTGTCCTGTGTTGCTGGTAGTTGCTCGGCTCTGAGAAAAACAGAAAGCCATTGGGTTGTCTTTACAAAAGCAGCGCCAACAATAATACCACTTGGAAAGGTCTTTACTGCTCAAACAACTTGTCAGAATCCCTCCTAATACAAATATATCTAAAAATTGTTACTTAAAAGTGTAGACATCATTTGAAACATTTTTTATTTCTGTACTATCTTGATACTTGAAATCATTGTGGTGTCCCAGTAAATTACAATTTAGTGATAAATTCAACACTAATTTGCTCATAATGTCAGAGAAATCACAGACAATTGAAAAAGCAGTAATGTGATAGGAGCTGTGTTTCAAAATCTTATAGTTTATAATGACACACATTTAAAATGTAATCAAAATCATCCTATGGTGATAGCACCCATATTCTGTCATTGTAGTATTGCCAAATTTGTGTCAATAAAGAAAATTCTTTGACAACCATTAGCCAATTTAAGACTCCTTTCTGGCTTGTACATTTTGAGTTTACGAACACGTCACTGTTGGAAACCATGCAACTGCTCTAACTTTTTACAACCACCTTTTTAGCTTGACAGTGTCTGATACTAAAAAAAAAACATCTTGGGTGGAGTAGAACTTTAATGACACAATCCCTAATTTTGTTTTAGCACCCAATAACGCCCCCAAATCCTATAAATTTCCTTGAAACTGAACTGTCAGCTGCGTTGAGTTTTAAAAACACCAGCAGCTGGGAACTGGAAGGAAAATTTAGGACATGACGGCACTATCATCTGCCACAAAAATCAAGTCCAAAATAATTTTTACAAACTGGACAGTTCTCTTTGAAAGGTTCTGCATGACCTTCACACAGTCCTTTTTTCTTTGCCAAACTGGACATATATTTCTTTTTTAATGAAACTTGTACTGATAGCGTTGGCATCACAGCTAAAACTCGGCTCTTAATTTAAGCTAAATTAGAGTTGGATAATAAATCTGATTAATGCTTTGGTCTTTATTGTGGCAGTTTCCTCTTGGCAGGTGGTTTTTGGGGAGGCCTGAGTGATACTGGCACTGCCTGTTGAGCAAAAATGGGTTGTTGCCAACATACAGTATGTTACAAATATGTTGGCAACAACTCGTGTGTTGTAGTTAGAGATAAATGAAAAGACGAAGCATGTATGATTGGTGCAAAACACGGAACCTAAAGAGACGTTTGTTTCCTGAGAGACTGACACCAAATCTCATTTTTATCCTTGATGTTTTAGAACATTATATGATATCAGACTCCAGTGTGCCTATGTGGTGAATGCAGGAAATGTTGAGTGCGTCACATTATTGGCCACTTATTCTCAGGAATAACAAAGATGCACTGCCAAACAGCAGCGAGGACGTTGGAAAGCACAATGTATCAGCAATAGCCATTTCTTTTTAATGTGTAAAAGAGTTTTTCAATGTTCACAAAGGCCCCTGGGTACAAACCTAATCAGCCTGGCTCTTGAATTATGAATGAGTATAATCTCTAGACTGATCACTGTAAGGTATTACAAGTATTCTTGTAAACAAAGCTCAATTACATTTTGGATAAATACTCATTTCTTTTTTGTGTGTTTTTAATCAATGTGTTTTTCTTTATTGTCACTGTTATAGTTTTCCTTATTCCAGAATCTCAGTTTGACAGCACTTATGATGACACAGACTTAAATCTTTAAGACTATTCTCAGTCTAAAAGGATGAGGCAACTGAGCTCAATCCTGCTTTGTTAGTTCTCAAAAATCTCTTCTCTCAGCCAGAGGAATACAGTGTTTTCCCTCTAAATGTTTTTAGTGCCAACAATAGCACCAAATATCCATTTGCCATTTGCGTTTGTGGGGGCCCTTTTGCGGCGCTGTCCATAAGCATAATTTATATTCACTAATTTCATTTCAGCTCTGTGTGAGAGTCTTTACTGAGTTTTGCTGTATTTTACAGACTTCTCTTTGTGTTTCACCAAGAACAGAGCTTCACCTGTCCACATCAATGAGTGTATATAAAGATGGACAACTCGTCTCCACTTCCTTCTACTGTACAAAACTGAAGCCAAAATATCTCAGATATGGTTGCTGCCATCTTGTGCAGGTGATGTCATTCGATATCTCCACGGTATTAAGTTCCCAACGCCCGACCAATCTTGAGCAGCACCATTGATCTTGAGCACACAAATTAGCACACACAGCTGTCAATCATGAGGTCAAACTCCAATTTTATAGCATCAAATGACTAATTAAAACTGAGCTTATCAGAAAAATGAGCACTTGAACATATATTAGCATTACAAGACCTACCTAAAAGGGCAGGAACCATCTTTGGGAAAAAATGTATTTCACATGTACTTTGAGATTTCTGAGATTTTAGTTTGGCCCATGTGCCATCTATTAATGGGGAGGGAGCAGGATTTATGACCCATACTGCAGCCAGCCAGCAGCGGGCAATCCAGATGTTTTGGTTTTAATTTTGAGAAGCTGTCATGTCGTTCATCTTTATTTTAAAAAGATGGACCAAACGTCTGAAAATCAAACCGACTTATCTGTGTTATTTGAAAGGCACTGGCCAACCTGAATCAGTGGTGAGTATGCTAGCAACTCTGCAGCTGATGGGAGGGAAGCTAGTCCTGACCAGAGCAGGAGCAGCTCTCCTCTTGGTACAACTGCAACCCAAAAAGTCACAGAAAGATCCACTTTGATCTGTCCTGGCTGTTAGAGAGGAGAAACTTCTCCTGGCTCTACAAGACCGATATTGGTAAGCTTAGGTTCAAAAGTAAATAAAAATGTGTAAACCTAATGTTCTTGCTGTTAAGCCATGTTATGTGTTTAAGTGGACTTAATTTCATTGATATTAATATTGTGATGAATTAATCGACCCTTCTCTTAAGCCCTGCCCCGCCCCGTTGCTGTTAGCCGCTGATGGTTGGTCAAGCTGTTGAAACTAGCATGGAGCTCACACTGTCACTAACTGCATTATGGTGTTTGGCTTTCCCCGTGCATGTCTGTGTCCAGGGGTCATTGTTAATCTGGCCATGGCTGTATGCCACTTTGAGTTACAAGCCCCTGGGGGTTTAAATCTCAATACATTCTTATTCATTTCCCAAATGTGCACCCCCCACCCCCCCCACCCCCCCCCCCCCCCACCCCCACCCCCATTCAAAAC
>NC_065516.1:11939921-11967080 GCF_006386435.1 Epinephelus moara
CCCCCCCCCCCCAAAACAAAGCTCTGTCAGCCGGGCACAGCTCCCCCCCCACCCCCACCCTCCCGCCCTCCCTTCCTCCCTTCTTCCCCTCCCTCCGCAGCCAGGTGACTCCTTCTCTTTACACTATCCCGGTCCGGTCCTGCCGCCCCTGGCTCAGCCCGGTGTCGTGTCCCGTTAACGCAGCGCAGCCCTCAGTGCGGGACAGTGTGCGCAGCGGAATCCGGTACATTCCCCTGCTCGATCCGGTCTGACATGTGGTTCTTTCCCCTCTCTTCCCTCCCTTCTTCCCAGGGCGCCAGTCCGGTCGTCCCGGTGTACGTATGTCTGTGTGTGTATGTGTGTGTGACAGAGATGGAGAGGAGTGTGTGTAGGTGTGTGCGCAGCCGGTCCGTTACCGACAGCAGCAGAGTAGGATAGATAAGTCACACTGGACTCAACACCCGACAGCATCTCTCTCTCTCTCTCTCTCTCTCTCTCTCTCTCTCTCTCTCTCTCTCTCTCTCTCTCTCTCCAGATATGATTAAACCGTGCACGCGCCCCGTGGGTGGCTCCGCACGCACATATCAGTGTATTTCCCACTGGAGCGATAGGATCATGTAGATTTGATGGGGAAAAGATATTCTCACAAGATGTTTAGGCAGGCCCTGTGAGAGTGTGAAAGAGCTTCAGTGTGTGTGTGTGTGTGTGTGTGTGTGTGTACACGTCTGGGGACAGGAAGACAGGAAACAGGGGGCACCTACACACTTTGCTTGTCTGCTGCTGAGGAAACTTAATGAATCCTCAGCCATCCTCTCCACCTCCACTCATAGGATCATTTCTCTGTACCCTCAAACCATTACTGTCTTTTTCTTTCTCTCTGTCTTAATCATAATTGGTTCATTTCAGTAACGCCCAATTAGTGAGTTAATTTACACCTGTGTTCACACAGTACAACCTTCTCCTTCAAGCTGGTTACCTGAGTTTTCTTTTGGCCACTCAGGGGCAGGACAAGGCTGTCCTATCATTAAGTTGATATGCAAACAGTTCATTAAAAACTCTATTATGCTTCCCAAAAGACTCGGCTGACGCAGAATCATGACGAGGAATCGTGACGAGGAAATGTTTGGATCTTTTATACCCCGTGCAGCAAAGAAATGTTTGCCAGTGTTCTCCCAAAATGAAGAGGGCAGTGTATCGAAAAGTTATCAGTTTAGAAATTGTCAGATGTGCACAACAGGTGAAAACCAGCCACATGAGACTCTCGCACTCTGCAAGTGCAGAACAAAAGTTTCTCACTCCAACCTCGTCACATATCAATGTTTGGTCATGGACTTTCTACTTCCACATACAGTGTGCAAGGTACCCTGGGTGCCTTGGTTGTTGACGTTCTGGGATACCATGTCAACTCCTGCCTGTTAAGCCTCGTTCACATTACAGGATTTTCACCCCGATTTTGACGTCGCAGAGGATCTTAAGAGCCACCTTGTGTCGGAGGTGAATCGGCAGATGTCTGCCACGACGAGTCCTCATGTGTGAACAAGCCTACGAGCAAGTTGCCCCCTCATCTGAGACTGGGACTGGATATCTGGCATGCTAGAAAACTGGAGCAGTCTGACACGACTGACAAAGAGCATCAGCCATTGAGAGGCTGGATATGTCCCACGTCAGCACGCAGGAGGACGGAAGAAATATGAGGAGGACAAGCAGGGTTGCCAGGTTCGCTTATTAGCTGCACGTTTCCCCCTGGCGCCATTACACTATAATGGAAACCAGCCACGTATCATGCTGGCATTTTTTCGTTGGTGTCTGATGCAGCAAGTCACTGCCCAAGCACCGGATTTCGACGACTTCGGAGTGAGACCGTCCATACAAGCAGCTTATTATGACCTATATTTCTGTGATTTGTTAGGCAGCGACCTCTAGTGGCCATAGTCATTATGTCAAAGAAGTTAACCAGGTCAGCAAGTATAAAGAGCGAGAAAGTCCACATAGGAATGAGGTCAGGGTGGATTGGTCAAACAAACACAAGACTTTCCCCAGGAGACCACTGTTCATACCATACTTAACTAATGTCACATACATAACATAAGGTAACACAAATATGTTACTTAAATTACATAATGAACACACTTATTTAAACCCAAACTATGTTGTATTTTGAACTTAACCAAATAGTTTTGTTGCCTAAACATCACAATGTGCGTAAGTGTGACCATTTCAAAACATGAACCACTTGTTTGAAACTGTGATCATTAGTACATGCACCTGACTCTGGTACTTTCCAGCAGTCACATATGTCGTTTTTAGAGCCATTGGCAAACAACTTACTCTTATGTTAAGGTATGAGGATGTGTTGTTTCAGAGCAACATTATATTTCTGGCCACCTGATGAATGAGAGCCCAGTATTTGCACTCTTTACAATCAACCAACCGACCGACCAACCGACCAACCAATCGATCAATCAATCAATCAATCAATCAATCAATCAATCAATCAATCATTTATTGTTACATGGAATTATATATGGTACAACTCCAGTGAAATGTGATTCCATCAGCACTTTAACTTTTGCACTGTAATTTAGTCATTTTATTGTGTCTTCATACATCCTTGGCTGCTGCTTCACAATCACCCATGTTTCCAGATGGTTCTGGTAATCCATAGTTTCTGGCTGTGGAGTGATTTAAATGTCATAACAAGACCAACAAGACGGCAGCATGATCGCTCCTCTCAAACAGGGGCAGCGCAACATTGCAGCCACCTCTGAACGGTGTACAGCAGTGATCCACGGTAGGACCTTGACAGCACCTCATGTTCCTGTCGTCTCACCATAGTCCTCTGCTCTGTCAGATCGGCATATAGAAAAAGAGCACCCTGGCTAGATGGCGCTGTCCAGGATTTAGCCAAGTATTAGTGAATCAAAGGATATTACAGTTCCTGATATCCCAACCGATGTGGTGCAGAGGTTGTTCAGATGCTTGTTCAGCTGGTGCCAATCCATCTCCATCTTTCCTCGATGTTTACTGATGTTTACATCTGAAAACATCTACCTGGCTAGCTAGCAGTTAGCTAGCTGGAAGTTGGCAGAGTTTTAGAGACTGGTGAGTTGATTTCCTCATCCCACTGAATGACCTGCAGCCACACACCACCACCATCCAAAGCCAACCACAAAAAGCACCATCAAGACTTGCAAAACAGACTTAAGAGCCTAATTTAGCCTAAATACAGCACAAATTTAGTAGAGCTGACAGAGAGGCAACTGGAATCATCCGAGCCTTTATCTTTTATCTGTTAGCTCTGTTTTGGTCTCCACCAACTCCTGAGGGAAATACTAGGCCCTTTAGCTGGTCTCTATCTCTGCCTGTCTGCTGTTTGGTGCTGAGCAGGTAGTGTCCAGCTGCCGGCTGCATGTCAAAATTATGCTATTAGAGCAGAGAGTACACCAAAACAGGGAGTAATTTTTAGGCTGGACTAAACAAAGAGCTGAAACTTGCTATAAAGCTCTAGAACAACGAGGCCAGCTGCAGATTAAGCTGATTAAAAATATCAGTTACAGCCACTTAAAATTACATTTATGTACTGCATCATTAACATTATTAACACTTTAAAGGGGATCTATTGTACTTTTCCTAATTTTCTGTCATATATATGTTACGATAACAGATGTTAAAATTTAACATGACCAAAGTTTCAAGAAATTAGGTAAATGTATGTAAAAGTAATCTCAGTCAGGTTTCAGACCATCATCAGACCATTCTTAAGACTCTGTTTCCAACATTTTTACTTCTTTGGAACAAGATTACATCAGCTCAGAATAGATTTCTTCATGTGGTCACCACATTTCTTTATAGGGTCAGCTGCTCCAGACACGCTACTCCAAGTGTTTACATTACACTGCTACATGTAGCTACATGCTAATGTCAGGGAACATGATCTTGGTTTCATGATGTTGATTTCAACATGTGCTCCGAGAAACTCAAAAGTACATTCATAACAAACCCAGAAATGAGCACAGTAGGTCCTCTTAAAACATCTGAATGGCTCATTTGAGCATACCAACAGAGTTTCATGCCCCTCCAAGGCACAAGTACTGTTTTTCCACTGTTTCTGTGTCCAGGATTTTTTGGACAGGCCTAAAGTCATGGTGCACTGGAGCCATCCTTTACATAATCCCTCTTCTACCTTATACAGGAAATACTGTGTTACTACAAATGTTGACTTAGAGTGCAATGCAACAGTATCGATTGTTTCACCTCGTGTGTGAGTGGCAAGTTTGCTACGTCCCACAAGCTCTCTTAGCTCTTTCAGTTTAATAAATACATGACTAAACATCTGTTAAATCCCACAGTCACAAGATATATAGCCACCACTAACGTACCTTTTAGCCTTTAGCCCATATCGGCTATTCGGCCTGCTGACATTTACTGTGCTTTATGCTAACGTGAGCTGCTGTTAGAGGCTGTCGCCACCAGAGACTGTTGATAACCACCCACTCTGGATTCATTTCCTGCATCTGTGTCACATGGGTTTCGCCACTGCCCCACCCCTTTAGGAGACTATCGGTGGCCCAGAGTCTAGTCATTCCAACGGGAAAAGTGAACGTGAGTACAAATTATGATGATTTCCTTCGCCCCCACAGTCGCTGAAATAAACATTGGACATTTTTGCAACACACTCTCGTGACATCATGCAACAAGTGACATAACCTTTCGCTCAGCTGGTATCAGACATTAAAAGAGATAAAATAAAGAACAAACATTAATTATTACATTATTGTACTGTATTTAGTGCTGCACTGTTTTGAACCTGATTCCGTCCATCCACACGACATTTACAACACTTCCAAACGAGGTGGGGGGATGCGGGGGAGAGACAACCACGCCTACTTGGGAGAACGGAAGTGTATACCATTTCGTGCCATTGGCTTGCAATGCATTATCTTTTGCTATAGAGTATCTTTGTAGCCCTTTAGTGGCTCTCTAGTTCTCTGGTTCAGAGGATGTGTGCTATGCATTCACAGACTGTGTGTGCTACTGGCTCAGATACTAACAAGAGTCTGTCACTTCGCAGCAACTCAATCTTGGTTTTAGCTTCTTTAAAGCATAGTGCTCACTTTTTCAGAATTTTGAAATCTAGTGTTATATACTTATATTTTTAATCAGTGGAATTGGGCTGGGTGGTTACACATTTTGAATGAATGAATGAATGAACTTTAATTTGACAATAAAGTGCAGTCTGATCCAAAGGGAATGGGTAGCTGAGGGTGAAGCCTCCTGGTCTTGCACATAAAATCTGGATCAGAAAATCGGTTGTCACAGGTAAAATACACCATTAAAGGGATGGTCCACCTTATTCCACCTGTGGGAATTTAACCTCCATTAAAAATTTGCCTTACAAAAGACAGTAAAATCTTTTTATAAAAAAAGTACTGAGGTACCAGCAAAAAAAGGAAGTCAGATATAGCAGTATAGTATATAATAGTGTTTTTTTAACGTGAAACCTTTTCACTGACTAAACTCCAAAAAACCTACTGTTTCCATCCTCTTTTTAATCTTACTTCCCTTTTAAACATTTACAGAATCACTTCACTGTTTAACTCATAAGGGGAATTCATGAGAACTCTCTCTTGAACGAACATGTTTCTTCTTTGCTGCAGTACAACACTGTAGTGTTTCCCGTATTAGTGAATAAAGCTGTTCCTGGTCACACTAATGAATTCTTATACATATTAATGTTTACCAGTGGGATGTTAAGCTAACACATTGTAGTAATTTGAGTCAGTGGGATCATATAATGAAAGTATGATTAGAACATTATTCAATTTAATCAAATCATTAAAGATTCATTGCCCTATATTAGTGTGTATGAGTGTGTGTGTACAATGCAATAAAGACAAGCCTGTGTGTTTGTCTCTGTGTCTGTGTGTCTGTGTGTGTGTGTGTTACAAAGTAGAACCAATTTCCCTTTCAAGCTTTTTACACACATATACACACATTACATAAGAGTGCAGTCCACACGCACAGTTTAGTTATGACAAAGGAAAAAGATACAAGCACTGAGGATAAAATCAGATCTTTTGATTTGATTCACTGCAGCGTCATCTCCTCTGTAGGTGGATGTATGCACAGCCAGTATAGAGGCTGTGAAGCAGTGACCAAAGTGAAGACGACTACAGTTTCCTTTCCCGATAGAGACCTCTGCTGGTGACAAGTGCTGCTCATGTTGGTCATATGGGGAGAAATAGCACTTTAAAATCCATGACACATTGAAAGCCACTGAGACCTGAGAACTAATATCTTTTAGTATTTGTTTTATTTTTTATTTTGTTATTTATTTATTTTTTTGTTACCTGTGAGTTTTCTGGGGTGAGGAAAAAAATCAGCTGGAAATAAAAGCATTGACATTTTTTTCTAAGTAATGGCTGGACATTAATCATTTAATTATTGCTATGTTTTGCTTCTTTGTTTTTTTAGCCACATGTCTCAATAACTGTTGGATAGATCGCCATGAAAGTTGGTACCAATATTCCCCTGACCTAAACCAGGTGCAGGTCAAAATTTTGATTTGTTGTTTATCTGCAATATAATTGACTCTAATTCTCAAAATAATTTTCTCAGCTGTAATTTGTGTTTAATCCTAGTTGTTAGTATGCAAACCCAGTAAACAGGGTTAACGGGGTAATCATCATACTTAGCATGCTATAGCTAGCAGTTTAGCTCAAAGCAAAGCAGCAACCTCCAGGGCTGAGAGAGGAACTCAAGGTACAAGTGCCAAAAACTGCAGTTCTGCTAATGGCCACTTGAGGCTGGTTCCAAAAGCGAGTCAATCTCCACAGACCCCTGTTAAAATGGCCAACTTTACAGCAGAAATAAACACATTTACAGCCTGGCACAAAAAAATGGTTTTGGCTTCCACAGCTAATTTTGACATTCATGTCAACTGTATGAGGAAGGGATTTTTATATAACTCTAACTAGAAATGATGCATATTTAAAGGTGGGGCTGCTTGAGTGACAGGTTGTCTGTGAGGCGTTGCTACAGGCTAATAGCCAGATCCACTCTTCTCTCCTCCACAGCTCAACCATCTCATCCAAATATGGTCACTTCTGGTGGCATCTGCTAAAATGCTGAACTCAAGGTGAGTCTACAGTGGGTGATGCCACAGTAGCTACATCCATTATTTTATACAGTCCATGCTCAAAGCACAGCCTAAGCCCCTAGGAATAGTGTTAGAGTGGCCAAACCCTAAAACTACAACTTCTGTGTCCATCATGTGAGGCTGTTGGGCCAAAAAAGACCTTTTACAATAAATCTACATTCTGAAAGAAACATCAGTGGTCATAACCCCCAGAAAATGAGTCTTTTCATGATCAGAACGTTTTATCCCCATTCTAGTTCAAAGAGTGCTAAACCCAAATTTAGCTGTCTTGGTCAGCAGAAGTGTCTGGTGCGCTTGCTCTATGGGCCAGTAAATCTGAAGATCTGGGTAAATTTATACACTGGCATGACTGTAGACTCCAAAAACTGAGAATGGGGTTAACATTTTAAGCTGCTGTACCTCCAAAACTCCAGCACAAAAGCATTGTCACTTTAAGCAACCAAAACTACTTTGAACAATTGTTCAGCATTTTGGTAATTACGCTTATTTGCTTTTTTTCCTGTGAGTTGGATGACAAGACTAATACCACTCACGTGTTTGTATTCTAAATATGACGCTACAGCTAGGAGCTGGTGAGTTTAGAACAAAGACGAAAAGCTGGGGTAATCAGCCAGTCTGGCTCTGTCCAAAGGTAACAAAATCCAACTTCCAGCACCTCCAAAGCTCATAAATTGATATGGTATATCTAATTTGTTCAATCCGTACAAAAACTAAAGTGTAAAAACGTAAATGTTTCATCTACTTAACTTTTCAAATATATCCCATTTGTTTAATCCTTAAAGAAACCCTAAGTGTACATGAGAAAATTACAGCTAGCAGCTGGTTAGCATTAGCTTAGCGAAAGAAAAAAAGAGAAAAAAAAGGAAGAAAAGAGAAAAAAAAGGAAGAGGGAGCCAAATGCAGAAATGACGACCTCCTCACCTCCCACTCAACGATATCTATACTGGACATACAGTACAGTTAAGTGAAAGAATTCTGTAATCAATTCCTTTCTGTGGGTTGCTTGTATTGCTGTGTTTACAGTCACTGTTCATAGAGATGGTCTTAACAAACTGTGGATGGGGAAGTGAAAAGGGGATTAGAGGCTACAGGCCTCCTGTACTTCCAGTCATAAAACATAATGTTCTCACACTGAGGTGACAGAGTCTCAATAAATTACAATTTATTTCTTCATAAACCTCTGGCTTGTCTTCTTCTGTGCATACAAAATGACCACTTATAACAACACATGTTAAGTGCTGCACATTATTCATAGATACTAAAATCATTAGATACATATTAGATATTTACATTAATACGCAACCAAAATCACAGAGCAAAGAGAACGTAATGAGGATATCTAACAAAAAAAAAAAAAACAGCACCAGATTCCAGCTAAACCAGCTGTTATTTGATTGTGAACCAGCTGAAAACAGCTGATGACTCCATTGACAGACCCAGACAAGGACACCTAGAGACAGTGAGTGAGCATATGTGCAAGGAGTGAATGGCAGGGTGAGAAAGAAACTTAAAGCCTGAGCATGAAAAACATTGTCTTCCTGAATGAACTTCAGTTTTAGATTACAATTATTGATAGAGTACATGTAATTTTCATGTTGCAGCTGATAAAGATGGAGCTAATTTTAAATTACTTGATATGCTGCTGTGTAGCATAACAATATATCATATTAGGTTAGATAACATAAAGTAACATAAAATAGAAATCAGGTAAAGTACAAGTACCTTAAAAATGTACTTAAATACAGTACTTGAGTAAATGTACAAATATTGTACTTTTTACTCCACTGCATTCAATTCACCGCTTTAGTTACTTCACAGATTCAGAATATTGATACAAAATATAATCAACTAATAATGTATTATAACAGATTATACATATAACAAGATATCTATCAGTAATATTAGTCAGAATAATATATATTATTCTGACTAATATTACTATGAGTACTTTTTGCACTTCATATTGATACTTAACTTTTTCAACTTTTACTTGTACTTTTGAAAGCAGGTCTTGTAGCAGAGTTTGTTTCACATCATGTTTCAACTCAAAAGCTAGCGAAGCAGTACACGCCATTTCCCAACTGAACATGCCTATGGAGGGGATCATGTACTTGGTTGTGTGTGGGTGCATATGTATATCTGTCTGTCTGCAGCAGATCACGCATACTATTGGACCCATCAGCCTGTTTTGTGCACATTTATGACTGTATGCTGATTCACAGCTTTTGAACAACCTATTTTCTTGACTGCTCTGTTTTATATTGTCATCAATCTCAGGACCCATTGGTCTGGATTCAATAAGCCTATAGGCGTAATGGCCAATATTTCGGAGGTTCTGATGTAGCCAGTCAATTTCTGGGCCAAGGCTTCCTCTTCCAAGCACCAGTCATTTCAGCTGCATATTAATGCAGATTTAAAAAAAAGCTAATATAAAACTAAATTGCCATCGGACTCGAGCTGGTGGTATTTTGGCCAGTGTGCTTCGCCTCTCCAAACGGACTGTATACCTGTCACTCAGACCTGATTTATCAATACTATTCAGACTACAAATTCAAACCAGAGTGCTTCTGACACCAAATCCTTTCCCATTGCCTACAGATTCAGCATTCATATGCAGATATCTGTTTACAAAGATTATGCCATGACTGCTGACTCCTCACTCCTCCCAGCGGGTACGGACCACAAGTGATCAACAACTGCTTCAGTTTGGAATCTTGTTTCCCTTCATTCCACGACTGTCATGTATACACACGCCGTACAGCCTGCCCTGCACTCCCTGTTCCCCGCCCACATTCCCTCAGACACACCTGGCAGAGATCTCTACTGAGTGCACTTTTCTAGTTATTATCAACTACTCAAGCTCACACATAGTCCCCCTCTACACCTGTTTACTAATGCATCATGTTTCAGTGTCATGTTGTTTTAATGTATTAGAGCAGTGAAATGTCTCAACAGTCTTTACTTCCTCTGGCTGATGAAGATAACTGTATCTACCAAGCATCAGACAAGAGGAAGTGTTGGTTCTCTGTTGGACCCTTTCAGACTATATTTGCATTTATCATTAGTCGAAAGGAAATGAGTTTGACCACAACACCCTGTGCGACACACAAAAAAAGAAGTTAAAGAGTGAATAGATAGGAGTATACTGTATTTGCATAAATGGCATTAACATTAAAATCTTAGCCCTATTAAAGGTCTTTAAATGTTCTTTCAGGAATGTATTAATGTTTGTGTTTGTAAAACATAAAGGCTATGTTATCATAATCTACACAGTGGATGAAGGTGACCTCAGTATCTTGAAAAAACTAAACGAGATGAACAGGAAATAACAGCAAGTCCTGCCCTGTAATTTCACTTCCTCACTCACTGTATTTGAAAGAGGACAGAGCTTCCAGGCAGAGGAAAGGGACGAACATGCTTCTCATGTACATGAGACTGACACTGTATATTACATGGTAAGAGATGTCATTTACACTCTTTTGATCTGGGAGAAACATCTTAATCGAACAAGGGAAGATAATTAAGTCTGTCAGTGATCAGTGATTAATCAGCACTTCTTCTTGTGACACAGTGAGTATCAAAAATTATTATTTCTTGACCATTTAAGGTTAAATAAACTGAGGTCAAATGTTCAGATGACATGCAACTTAAAGCTCCAGTGTGTAAGATTCAGGAGGATTTAGTGGAATCTAGCGGTGAGGATTACGGATTGTCAGCCCAATTTTTCTCTTTGATAACCTTTTGTGTGCTCACCTTTTTCTGATCCAGATGTTCAGAATGTTCTTACTGTGAGCCACATTATCCACAGAGCTCCCTGCTAGAAACACTGAACAAGGCAGATTCTTTGTGCAAACCAGTGTTTCTCTGACACTGTTTGGCACATCACAGATGGCTGTTAGCCTAGGACCTGCTAAAGTGTGCTCACCTTTTTTTGGTCTGATAACTTAACATTTAGACATACAGGAAGTTTTTGCGAGAGCCAAATTATCCACAGAGGCATCTTCTTCTCCAGAAAAGATGGACCGGATTATTTAAACCGGTAAAAACACTGAATAAAGCAGTTTCATGTAAAACAAAAAAAAAAAAGAATCTGTGTTTTTCCGATGCTGTCTGCCACTGAGGGGCTACTAGCAATGGTGGCCAATGCGAAAAATGAAAATGGCTCGATCTAGAGCCAGTGTTTGGCTTGACCATTCTGAGCTACACATGGTGGTGCAACATGGCGATCTACAGTATGTAGACGAAGACCCAATTCCTATCTAGATATAAACGCCTCATTCAAAGGAAACAAAAACACAACAATTCTTATTTTCAGGTGATCATACACTTGAGAAAACATACTTATTATATTATATTTCATTTCTTGTAATATATCCCCTAAATCCTACACATGGACCTTTCAATGTAATGTTCATGTATGATAGTGTTTTAATTGAGTATTTTGTTTGTTAGTGTCCCTGATGGTCTTTGTTTATTGTATTTGATTTTCAGGATCACCTTCTGCAGTTTCATTAACCAGGTGGACTATACGTTGAGGAAGTTCAATTCCATTTTGGTTGGACATCTCTTGTTCTTTTGTAACAAAGATTTTAAAATGGGTCCCGGCTTGAAAGAGGAACAAACAAAAAGAGGATCAAAATCTTTTAAACTAACTTCTGTTTTTTTCTTGCTGAATATCAGCAGTTTTTTTGTTCCAGTCACAGGGTATGTACTGAGGTCTTGCCATATCAGTCACAGAACTGCCATATGTTCCAAGAGGACACTCACTGCTGTCCCTCAAGATATTCCCTCAACAGTGAAAGGTTTGGACTTGTATGGAAACAAAATTTCAAAAATCCAAGTATCAGATTTCAAAAAGCTGTCAAATTTGACAGAGTTAAATCTGAAATGGAATATAATCTCAGAGATAGATACAGGCTCCTTTACCAATCTGAATTCCCTCAAGAAGTTAAATCTAAATGATAACAAACTTACTGGACTTGGAGACAATGTTTTTGATGGTTTGGGCAGCCTAACACATCTCAGAATGAACAGAAATCAGATCAAAACAGTGGCATCCACCTCTTTTAAGTCCTTGACGAACTTGACGGTTTTGGACATCTCCGTCAACAAACTGTACCGCATAACAAATGTTCATACTATATTACAGCACCTGCCAAATCTATTGGAGCTGTCAGTCGCAAACAACAACTTAACCTCTTTTCAGTCGTGGGAACTGACAAACAGCTCACTAAAACTTGCCTACCTTGATTTGTCTCAAAATCCCATTGGAGATTTTAGGATCACCGCAGATGTTTTTCCTAATCTCACCTGGTTAAACATTGGGGGCTCTTCTAAGAGGCATCACATGAAATGGGATGTTCGTAACAAGACTTTTCTTCGCAGAGTGTCTACTTTTGATATTAGTGGGCTTCAAATACCTTCAGAAGACATGAAAACAATACTAGAGACCTTCAACTCCTCACTGACGACAGTGAAGATGAATGATATGAAACACACATACCTGAGAGCCTTAATTAACATCTCCTGCAGCATCCCAACAGTGTCCTCACTTCAACTCAGAAGTAACAACCTCTTTTTTGTGAGTTCAAATTTGTTACTGTTGTGTTTTAAGGTAACAGAGTTAGATTTAGCAGATAACTCAATGAAAAATATCAAAGACGATGCCTTCAAATATCTTCAAGGTATAACGGTCTTGGCTCTGAATCACAACAGGCTTTCATCTGTTCCAGCTGCCATAAGGAATCTACCAGCTCTTGAAGAGCTAGATCTCAGCAAAAATAATATCACCACACTTGGGTGTCATGATTTCGCCAATCTGACAAAGCTCAGACGGCTCAGCCTTCATCAGAATTCAATCTCAGCTCTACAGGGGTGTGTTTTCAAGGATTTAATACACTTGGAAGTTTTAAAGCTACAGAATAACAGCATTTCTAAACTGAATGATGCTTTCATAAAATACTTGCCAAATCTGAGACAACTGCATCTGAATTCAAATAAACTCACAGCAATTAAACGTGGGGAATTAAGGGGCTTGCGGTCCCTCCAGAACTTGTCATTACATGAAAATCAGATAACAGTACTTGAAAATGGGTGTTTTACTGGACTGACGAATCTTATGGATATCCAGCTGCAAAAGAATCATATTAAAAGACATAAAGATTACAAAGATAGTTTCAGAGATCTGATAAATTTAAAACGATTGTATTTGAGTGACAATAACATTAAATATGATGAGAGCTCAGCTTTGGCTGATCCACCATTTTCTCATCTGTCCAATTTGGAGACACTGGCTTTTACTGGAAATCACCGCAGAGAGAAGTCCCAGCTGCCTTGCAACTTCCTGCAAGGCTTGACTAATCTTTTAGAGTTCACTGGCAGGAATCTTCAGCTTATATCCTTGCACAAAGACACATTTAATTACACGCCAAAACTGCAAAACCTTGATATAAGCTCAAATGAACTTATGGATCTTTCTTCAGAATTGTTTTACCCAATTAGAAATCTCAAAAGCCTCTATATATCTAAAATAAATCTTGGGTCTCTAGACTTCTTTAAAGATGCCAGCCTAACTAAGCTGGAGTTCCTGCAGGCAAGAAAGAATCAGTTTTCAGTTTTCAGTGAGGAAGCACTGGAGTCCATGCCAGCTCTGGATTACTTGGATCTTCAAGGCAATAGTTTCACCTGTGACTGTGATAACGCCTGGTTCCTCAAGTGGACAGAAAACAACCAGCAAACACAAGTTTTTGATGCCTACAACTTTGTGTGCAACTATCCTCCACACCTTAAAGGTATGAAACTGTTGAAGCTCGATGTCCGGTCCTGCACAGTGGACACTGAATTCATCTGCTTTATCTCCACCACATGTATGATCCTCCTGTTTATGGTGGCATCCTTCACCTATCATTTCCTGAGGTGGTACTTGGCCTATGCCTACTACATCTTCTTGGCTTTTCTCTTTGACACAAAGCATAAAAACAAGCAAGCTCCAAATCAGTATGATGCCTTCATCTCCTACAACACCCACGATGAGCCATGGGTCATCAGACAGCTGTTGCCAAAACTGGAAGGGGAGCAAGGCTGGAGATTGTGTCTGCACCATCGAGACTTTGAGCCAGGTAAGACCACCCTTTACAACTGGCATTAAACACATTTTTTAGCCATGCTAGTGCAATAGCTTTTGGGACGGCAATATCAGTCTGTCAGTCTGTCTGGCAGTGTTTGGGTTCTGGGAGCAGAGGCACAAAGCAACATTGACAAGGCTGGTATATGCACTGACAGGTATGATTGGGAAATGACACACAGGTGAACAGGAGGATGTGGGAGTCAGGTAACCAGGAGGAAGGAAAGTCAAAGGGGAACTGGTGGACAAATACAGAGCACCAAGCTTAATAAAACTTCATAGAGATCCAGGGGCCTTGGAGAGGTGGGGATGTGGCTGGACAGAGGGACAGGGAGGCAGAATGGGCAGAAATAAACACAAATGATGTCACTGTGACCAGGCCCCAAGGAAGTGGGCCCGACTTTGAAGCCAATTAGATGTAGTGACCAAACCGTACAACATCTGAGTCTGAGTCTGTAATATCATGCCAAAAAACATTTTCACATGACCAACATTGGGAAAGAACATTGGGGCGGCTGTGGCTCAGAGGTAGAGCGTCGTCCACCTATCGGAAGATTAGTGGTTCAATCCCCGGCTCCTCCAGTTTGCATGTCAAGATACAGAGCCCCAGATTGCTTCCAATGATGCTTCCATCGCTGTGAGAGTGAATTAAAAACTGAGTAGCAGGTGGCACCTTGTACGGTAGCCTCGGCCACCAGTGTATGAATATGTGTGTGTGAAGAAAGGCGCTATACAAATGCAGGTCCATTTACCAACGAGGCATCTGTAAATCAGTAAATCAGTATAATTCATTTTGAAAGTCTAGAGGAGCTGCACATTTAACCCTATTCTCGTTATCGGAGGGCTAAACAGCAAGTTAACTGCTCAGCCAGCGGAGTCTTAAGTGCACACTCTGTAGAATTAACAATGTGGAAGATCCGGGCAATTTTATACACAGGAAGTTGAACGTTTTTGGCTTCATGTTCCACTGAGCAACTTTCATAGGAATGAACGGGGCCTCTTTTGGCTCTTTATACAACCGTGATTGTGACAGAAGTATCTCAGCAACTATTAGCTGATAGTTGTTGATCTTGTTGATTTGATGCACACATTCATGGCACCCCTAATGATGAAATCTACTAACTTTGATGTTCCCTACATTTTCAGAAGGTCAAAGTTTTACTTTTTCCAAATACCTGCAAAAATAATATTTCCATCAGTCTCAGATGCACAAAGCAACACTGTGCCTCACAGCCTTTAGCATGGCTGTAGACACTGGGTCTTGTTTATCTATGCAGCTGCAAGTTCCATATTTTCTATTGTGAATGCAGAGCATGTTGAACACATTTGACAGGTCAAAATCTACATTACGTCATGAATGCAGCCTTTTTTGATGATGGTGGTGATGGCATTGAATGTTTATACACATAGCAGGAAACCTTTTTGTGTGTTATGGCCAATATTTCTAACTTCAAATATCTGCAGTGCATTATGGGCTTTGAGTCCAGTGTCAGGGAAAAAGGGGGGAATATTTACTTTCCCCTTGTTTCCATCTAATTTCAGTGTGTACACTTGACATGTTGAGCTGTAATCTGGCAGTCAGTGTGCTAAATTGTATATTACTTAAGTACTGTATGGCTTAAGTCAGTTGTTTGTACTTTCTCTTATACTCCAGAGGATGTCGCCATTGTACTTTTTATACTGCACCATCAGAAGAACAAATGAGGAGAACACACATTTTGTTTACTATCCATTTTCTCAGTCCTTTTTATTTTTCTCTCGCTCAGGTAAACCCATCATAGACAACATCACAGATGCCATCTATGGAAGCAGGAAGACCATCTGTGTGATCAGTCACAGATACCTTGAGAGTGAGTGGTGCTCCAGAGAGATCCAGGTGGCCAGGTAATGTGTCTTACTATTTCTGTATGAACCGAGTTTGAATGATCAATCCATCACTGGCTATGCTTATTCTGTATATTAATGGGGTCTCTATAGTTATGATATCTGTGTGTTTAATCTGTTTAGTCTTTCAATTCAAGCCACTGGAAAAAAAAGTAGGAAAAGGTCTAGTTTATCCCATAGTTGTTTCTAACACTGGGAAAGGATATGATGTTTGTGTTGAGTACTGCTTTCTTTTTTGTTTTCAACGTTCCCCTAAAAAACAAGTAAGGTTGAGTCTCCAAATAACAGTAGCACAAATTTCAACTGATCTTCCAGAAAAAATGCTGAAGGAAATGTAAATTGTTGTGTGTTTCCATTCACCAGTGCCATATGAATTTATTAGGATGGAGGTTCATTAAGATAAACAGTTGGTGGCGCCAATTCTCCAGTGATTATAGCAAAAAAAGGGGGGAAAGGGCACAACAATATGATTTAATGAACAGAGCATAACAAACCTCAAACAATGAAAAACTGGAAAAATAGATGGAAATTTGTTTTTTATTTTGTTTTTTCAAGATTTTTTTTTTTTTTGATGCGCCAACTTTTACACCTCAGACAGACCTTTTTTTTAAAGTTATATTTCAGGGTTTTTTTTTGTTTGTTTTTTTTGTTTTTCAATCTCTAGCTTTTCTCTGTTTTTTTTTTCTGTAAGGTTTTTGTAAGTTTAAACCATGCTGTCATCATGAAAACTGCCATAATGTTAAATCTAAGACAAGTCTGAAACATAAGGGAACTTAAGGTAGAAGCAGAAATAATTTCAAATAGGTTTTTAAAAAATAATGTCTTTGCTTCAAATTTCTCTGAAACAATCAATTAATTAACCTGTTTTTACAGCCTTTTACGTCCAGATCATTTTTCAAGCAGAAAGTCTAACTTTCAATGGTTCCAGCTTTTAAGAACTGGGGATTTACTGCTTTTCTCTGCCTATCTGTCATTGTCATTAAACTACCTTAAAAGCAATTTGAACACATCACACTGGGATCTAGGGACCTAGGAACCTATGTCAATATTTTTCCATGATTTATTTTGACATTTTTGAGACATTTAGTTGATAAATATTAAGAAAAAAGACATGCTGAATGGTGCTGTCCTCTCATCTGTCTTTTTCCTTTGTTCAGCTTCCGCCTGTTTGATGAGCAGAAGGACGTGCTCATCCTGGTGTTTCTGGAGGACATTCCCACCACTCAACTGTCTCCTTACTACCGCATGAGGAAGCTTCTGAAGAGGCAGACCTATTTGAGCTGGCCTCGAGCCTCAGAGCACCCTGAACTATTCTGGGAGAGACTCCGCCAAGCTCTGAAGACCAGAGAGGATCTTGGGGAGGACGAATTCAACCTGATTGTGACGGACAGACCGTGATGGAAAAGGAAATACAACCTTCTGTGAAAGGTTCAGTCCCAGTGTGGTCAACTGGTTTGAGGTTTCTCAAGCGACAACCTCCAGGGCTGAAAAATGAAGCCAACATGGAAGTGTCAAAAACTGCAGTTCCTTGAGTGTCCACTTGGGGCTGGCTACAGAGGCAACTTAATCTTCATCTACCCTCATGTTTAATTATACGATATGATATGATACCATACGATATGATACGATACAATACGATATACTTTATTGTCCCATAGGGAAGTTTGTCTTGGACTCATATGCGCTGCATACAATAAAAACGCAGATAAAAAGTACAGTAAACAAAACAACAAATAACACATATCCCCTCCCCAGTGAATTGCCCAACTTTACAGCAGAAATAAACATGTTTACAGGCTGGTTTGGGCCTCTATAGCTAATTTCAACATTCATGACAACTGTACAGGGGACAAATTTTAATATAACTCATCTTTTCACATTTTATGAAGGCTTAAAGTTCTCCATATTATAGAGCGTTAACAAGTGCATTTTAGCAACATCACCATCTTGTGCTATATTATAAATATTTTTACTCCTGCACAAGCATTCTGCAGGGGTGTGAAAGCATTCATATGAACCCACTAAACCAGTTAATTGGTCTTTGTAAATTTCCATGAGGATTTTTGTGACGAAAATCATGCTTTAAGTACGAGTGAAATACATGAAGCATAGTGAGCGTGTGAGCTGTGCTTTTGACAAACGTGGCAGAGAACTGATAACGATAGATAATAAATGGGTGATGGATTATATCAATGGATAAATAATTGAACAGAGCTAGATGCCGAAAAATGATGTACGTAAAAAACAAAACAAAAGGACTGACAACAGATTGGTCCCATCAAAAATACTTAAAACAAGTAAAACATCTGTGTATGGGTCCCTCTGCTTGTTGGTTTGGTTTGATAAAAATCATAATTACTTTCGGATTCATTTTTCAAATAGTACGGTATAAACTAATACTACCTATGCCACATTTTAACATCTGAACAGTATCACTTGACTCTTATGGACAGAATTCCGGGTTATAACTGTGGTAACACTCACAGCAGGAGCGTAGAAAACACGTTTCCACATTGTCGTGATAACTTATACTGTATATATGCACTTTTTCGGTATTTAGAAATAAAGTAACTGGAAACCAGTTAATAATGTCACTTGATAACCCATCTATAAGACTATGTAAGTAGGCCTACTTATATTTTGAAACATTGATTATGTGTAAATGTTATATAGTCTGTATTACTGTGTAAACACTGGATTGATTTTTTTGTTTGTTTTATATATATATATATATATATATATATATATATACATATATATAAAAATGGTTTTAAGATTATATATATATATATATATAATCTTAAAACCATTTTTATTCATTTCAAGCTTTGTACATACATTGTAAATGTTAGACTTGGTCTTTGTTCAGCCCCTAAACCTAATTATAAACTGTATAGCCACGATTTGTTCAAATCCATAGGGTTTTATTTTACATTGTAGTACAGGTGCGAAAGTTTTCAAAGTTTCTGAATCTGTTGAGTTAAATTTTGAGAAGATGTGTATTGAATGATGCAAAATACATTTAGAATATTGTTGATTTGATGTCTTGTAGCTTCAGTGAAGAGCTGGTGCAAGGTTAAACATTACTTTTATGAAACAGTCAGACTGTGGGGAATAAGATGATTTTAACAACCACACAACTATTTATAGTGGAATAAGTGTATGTCAGGGGGCTTCACATATATCATTGTTTCATTTGACATGATCTCTTAATCTGTTACTGCAAATTATTTTACATTTCAACTTTTAACTCTCATTTTTAACTTTTACCTTGTTTTTTACCTTCTACCACTGAGAGGAGATGCACTGGAATTTTGTTGTACATTTGTGCAATGACAATAAAGTATTCTATTCTAAACTTTATTACATTTTTCATTATCAGTCTGTTAACATTCTCTTCCTTTGGGGCAAAACATTGTGACAAAAGCCCAATGTCAATGTCCAATATCCTGTCTTCATAAAGTTACCATAATTATATTGCATCTACTGCATTTTCACCTGAACGTTTGGGTGCATCATGAATGCAGACTCTGACCTTTGTGGCAAGATATGATGTATTAATGTGTGACAAAATCATATATTACTTGTACTATGTATAAATGTGTATAGAATGAAATGCTCTAGTATTCATTTCAAGTGTTTTTAATGTCATAAGTGAAAGAGTTGTGTTGAAGTCATGACTTGACCAGTGCGATATGGTGAATGTGGTGAAGCCAATATTGACAGACACATGTGTGATTAAATATCTCTTTTAATAAATTCTTTGACAAGATAAATTAAGATTCCACTTCTTCTGACAACACATTGTTTCATACTCCATGTCTCTGCCTTCAAAACGTCAGCACAAACTTTACAAAAAATATAAATGTACTTCTCAAAAACCATGTTTTCATTATTTCCAGTGGATGCTCTGTAGCTACAACATACAGGTTACTATGTATCAACAATACTACACTTCTCTGTTTATAAAACAGAACAAATAATAAGATACAATTTAAGAAAAATCACATGATAGTCCCTATCAGGGTTCTTGTGCAGGAATGCATAACAGTTAGTCATATGTTGCAGATATGAACTGCTGTTTAGAGCTTATGCTGATGATGTGGTGTTGCCTGGAGTTCTGTTTGCGAGGATCTTGCTGGTCTTCTTTCTCCTTTCACTACAAAGAAAAATGAAAACCCAACATTAATTTGGTCCAGTATTTAGATATATACTACCAGATGAATACAATGTGCAGAAAAAGTGACACTGAACATGCTAGAGATATACAAGTATACTCACTCAACGCACTTCATCCCTCTCTGAGTCCAGCTGCTTAAAGGATCGGCGCACAAAAACCTCCCTGGGAGGTGGAATCTGTGGAAAAACAGGAAACAGTTAAGAAATGATCAAACATGCAACGCATGAATGCACATCATTACACATGAGATGCACTCTCCCTCCCTGTGGATTTTTTTCCACCTTGTGTATTAACCCTAAGTGTCTTCTAGTACATATTAACAACAGTAACCGAGTGACCCCTGTCCAAATTAGCTGCTCTCAGAAAGTCCCAAAACGCCTCCTGACTGATTTTGGGTCACACTTTAACTGGCAGGGAACACACAAGCAAGGTGTTGTGCAATTTTGACACAAGCTAACCTACTCATGCTTTGTTAAGTCATATCTAGTGCCTGCTTTCTAACATATCAGAACTTATTTGCTTTCTCTCCAGTCAAAGCAGATTTTTGTCCTAATTATAACACTAAATATCTTTACACACACACTGTGTCTCTGTTCGCTGTATAAAGAATGGATAAGAAAGCAGAATAACACACAAGATGTCATGTTAAATAAGATTTAACATATAAAATCCTACTTAACTGTTGAATTTTTTGCTTTTACCTCTGAATTTGACATAATTTCTATATTTTTTCAGCCACCTAAAACTTCCTAACCACATCTTTTTCAGGTGTATTTATTGGGTAATTTAGTTGTAAGTGATAGAGTAATATTTTGGGTTTGTGAACTGTTATCGGACAAAACAAGACATTTCATCCCATCACCTTGTGGTCTTGGATAATGTGATGGGCATTTTTCAATGTTTAATTTGAGAAAATAGTCCACAGAATAATAGATAATGACAAAAAATGTTAATTGCAGCACTTGTAGACAGATAAAAGATCAGATTGTTGACTTACATAACAGCGTTGATGTCACAGGAAGTGTAGATGTTCTGGATGGTGTAGCCAAGCAGATGCTGGCATTTCACCCGACGATTGACGTACCTCATGCAGCAGCTCGCTATGAAGACACACATAATAAAAATACAGCATGAACAACCTTTTCATTTTAGTTCAAAACATTTTGATAAGATAGTTTTTTAATACTATGAGTTTAGTTTGCTGATTTAATCCTGAACCATACAATATTAATTCAATTTACTGAGAGTTTGTTAAAGCTTTAGAATGTGCAGATACTTCATATAAAGCAAAACATAAAACCAAATATAGAACTTTGCCTTCTCTTTACCTTTCTTAAATGTATCTACTTTTGGCAGGAATGACAGAAAGGATACGGCACATGTGTTATCAGTCGCAGCTGAAGGACTCACCAGACTGTGTGCTGTCGATAAAAGTGCTGAGGATGATGAGGGAGCACAGGGCTGCCAGGAGACACACTTTGCCGCTTGTCATGGTGGCTTAAAGTTGGAGTGCAGGCTCTGCCGCTCTCAGTGTGTTGCTGTAGTAGCTTAAGTGGTGTAAAGCGCCTGAAGCGATTCAGTGAGAGTGTGATAGAGAGTGCCTGCACTCCTTTCTTAAGTAGGCCGTCGCTGGGATTTCCCCCGTTTGGCAGGCTTGTAATGACAAGTGTGATTGTTAGGAATGTGGCAGTGAGCCAGGAAGTAAGAGTACACCTGCCAGCTCTCACCTCCACGTGAAAATGGGTGTGTTAGATAATTTACATGTACAGCGTAAACATAAGTACACAACCACTTTCTCAGTTTAGTTTCAGTACCAGAAAAGATGACAAATGTCAGATAATTAAACAAAAACGACAATAAACAATAAATAAAAAGATCTATGGACACCACAGCGGTGCAACAGGCATTATTATGTAGAAGTGGGACCAAGTTGTTGGTTTGTAGGTCGCAAGTAAGTCCCAAGTTTTTGCAATCAAGTCCCAAATCAAGTTACAAGTCAAGACTGACAAGACCTACAGGGTCTCCAACTCATTTCTGTATTTGTAGCAGCCCACCACAATTAAAACATTTGCCACCATGTTTTTTTTATTTTTTTATTTTTTGAGCAGGACCGTTCAGCAGGAGCGCTGTTGCAACTTATATACAGCAACTTATTCAGTTATTCATTGCTCCACACTCTCAAAGTGAAGGGCATAGACAGAGCAGCAGAATGTCAGATGTAGTGAAAATGAAACCTAATCGTTGATTGAACTGGGTCTAAAAGTTGAAAGTGTAAAAGCAGCTGCTCCTCTCATCCATCTTTCTTATCTGCTCAGCTCTGATCGTATCAACTGATCAATTATCCACCCCGCCACTCAAAACTCCACAAACTGCTGCTGAGGAAGAAAATGAACTTATGAAGAGTTCTGCCTGTGCTGCGTTCAAGGACTCGCAAAAACCTCTGAATTTTGAGAAGGCACATCTCTGATGTACATGGAGTAAAGTTAGCGGCCACCCTCCCCAGTCCCTGTGTAAGCTACCAAGTCCAAAACTTTGAGCCAGTTGAGCAACACAGTATGGATATATTAAATTTACAGAAATCATGAATGCCTCTTAAAATGTGCCTTCATTTTATTTGTTTCTTGGTGGTTGTTGCGTCTCCATCTGTTATTTTAGACCTGTACATTTCGCAAACTGCAGTTTGTTTCTTTTTTAGTTTTTTGTTGACCATTGATCGGTTTTTAACGCCAAGACAGTTATCTTTGGTATCATTTTTTCCAACTGGCGCTGAGTAACATGATGTAAATCCTTCATAGTTCTCCCCTGCAACTTGACTGGATGCTGTCGGACTGGTTCAAGCTAAGTGAATCTATGGAGTCAGGAGTGGACTTGCTGGGTGTGAATAGTGGTAACATTAGCTGATTGAGGAAATGACAGGAAACATACTGGTTTGTGGCACTTTTAAAATAACATACTTTTTAATCTTTGGGCTTTTTTGATTTTGTCAAGTGGAGTCTAAAGTCATCACATTTGTGGCTCAAGTCCTAGTCATATGACTTCAGTCCACACCTCTGTGATTAAGATACATATAAATTAAATAATCTGCCTCTCTGATAAAAATCACTAAGGCAGCACAAGCAATAGATCATATAAACTCAACAGCGGCTACAAGCCACAAACACACAGATAAAAATACTTACGTACAAGTAAAATTACAGACTCTTAAAATTACTCAAGTACAAGAACCCCCAAAAGGACTTTGTTACAGTAACCGGAGCTTAAAGTACAGTAAATTTTGGACTAAAGGCCCTGACACACCAAGCTGACGGTCGGCCATCGACCAAAGTCGGGTCGCTGGTGAGCATCTGTAGGCCTAGTTTTTTCGGTGTGTCCAGCACCGTCAGCACTTTGGCATCGGCGGTGGTTGCTCTTCGGTCAATTGAGCATGCTGAATCGGTGGCAGAGCTCGTCGGTGAGAGAGATCACACTGATTGGCTGTTCAGGTTTTATTTCCTCGCCCCTGTAGCGAGTGAATCTGCCTGTAGTGAAACCGGGGCTAACCAGTGCTTCCTCCTCAGGCTCCACTTCATTCAGCTGCCTGACAGATCTGCTGCTTTTTCCCACTTTAACCTAAATAACAAACCGGAGCTAGCTGGGAGCATTAGCCGCAGCATGACCGGAGGGAAGCACAGCCAGTTAGCCTCCCAGTTAGCCCCAGCTCTCCGTCAGAATCCAAATGGAGAGCCGGGGCTGGCTGGGAGCGGCTAGCTGAGCGTTAGCCACAGCATGACCGGAGGGAATCACAGCCAGTTAGCCTCCGCTAGTCTCTGAGCTAGCCCTGGCTCTCCGTTTGGATCCAACCGGAGCACCGAGCCCTGGTTTGTTATTCAGGTTAAAGTGGGAAGAAGCAGGGAGTTTATCGGGCAGCTGAGTGAAGTGGAGCCTGCGGAGGAAACACCGGGACTGTCTGGATGTAATAGTCTGTGAAGGTGCTGTGGTGCTCGGCTGCACAGATAGGAAACCCCTCGGCTGACATGATGTACCACTCTCTCACTCCGCTCTCTCTCACGCAGGCGCAGAACATACGTGCCACTTGGCCATCGGATGTAGTCTGTGTAGTGTGTTCAAATGCAACTGACAAAGGCCAACGTGAGGCGACGTAAACGACGCAACAGTTGGCTTTTGTCGCCGCTAGTTCTTTGATGTTGGTTTGGTGTGTCCGCACCTTAATACTATTGTTTGCTCCATGTCTGCTGGATTGGGTAGCAAGGATCTGTGTTTTAGTGGCCAAAATGTTAATTAATGCAGCTTTAAAATTTTGTATTGCATGTTTTCTATGGATGTTTTCTAAGCAAGAATTTAAATATGATATAAATGAGAAAATGTTGCCAACTTTCACTTTGGTCAATGACAACTTTCACATTAAGTAATTCAAACATGTGTTGCTGTGTGCACACAGATTAAGCAGTCATGAAGTTAAACTCTCACAGCAGGAGCACATTTTTTTCCTCTTTTACTTCCTGTTAGAAGTTATTCGATAACTGACTCCTCTACAGCAACACAAAAGGAATTTTATCACTGTGTGTGTGGGTGAGTGTGTGTGGGTGAGTGTGTGTGGGGGTTAGTTGCTATGTGTATGTTCTTTCCGGGACAGAAAAGAAACAAAATTGATATCTAAGGGTTAGATAACCTAAGTGTGACTGCAGTGATGACGCCTGGGGTAACTGGGGTAATCAAGGGAGTGTGGGACTGTAAAAGTTACCTTGACACACATGAATGGTATGAGAGGTGATAAGAGTGTTTAGAAAGTGAGTAAGTGTGACTAGTTTGCGACAGTGGAGTGGAGTGCGGAAAGACAAACAAAGGCCTTTTGTTTCGTAGAAAGTCCCTTGGATCCCTCATCAGATGTAGCCGCTGCATTTATTTTTGTTGGCTGACATGAAGAGGATTTTGCTCCTATTATAGTGCGTGTGAAGTTAAGATGGCTTTTTAAATTGAAAATCTACTTCCTGAATGAGGTGTCTTCTCTGGAAACATAGCTGGTGCCTATAAAACAATCAACTATCACCCTGTGGTAAGAGTGGTATTTAGAGTGACAGATCTAAAGTGGTTGTAATTGACCACTGACTATTGGTATGTTGCTGCTGTGTGGCCCTAAATTATTTGTAAGCCTAAATCCTGTTCATCCATAAATTGCAGTCTGGTATATTTTGCCCATAACGTTTAGTGGATTCATAAATATTGCGAGTGGAAAGTGAGTCTCAGCAGTCAACATTGGTTTCTACTGACCATGATTGCCCCCTGACCTTAACCACAGGGTTATTATTGTAACCACCAAAAGCACGCCCAACAACGTCTCTCCAACCGCAGCCAACCCCTGATGACGCCATTCTCCCCCTGAAACATGCCTGTGTGTTGTGAGACTCTACTCACCTCTGTCTGTGCAAAAGACCAAAGAGAAAAGCATTTTTCAAAGTCTCTGTGTGTTCAGCTCTCAGTACTTGCGTAGCTTCCACCTGAATCTCTGTCATTTGGAGTTTGGTTTCTCTCCTATATCCTGTTTTTACTTTAGATATCTGCTTTATTTAACTGTTTCCTGTTCACTTTCAGCTGTACAGAACTCTGTTAAGTTACTGCTGATGACGCAAGTGTACTTGGGTATGGAACAACATCGCTAATGTGAAAGCTGAGTGGCAGGTGAGGAGATAGCGGGGTAATCGTTCTCGGGCATGGCACAAATTAATCATACCTGATTAAAAAAAACACCTTTAACCAAACCTTAATCAGCACAGTCTGCATTTGTTCTGTATGTGACCTGTTAAGTTGGTGATTTGCAGGTCACAAGACAACCAATTATATCCAGCAACTTTTTTAGACACCTGGATTACAACTTAAAAAGTCGCTTGTCGTCTTTGAGTATCTCGAAAAGCTCTATGAATCAAAATGATCAAACTTAATGTAATTACTACTTTGACACTGGTCTTAACCATATGTTAAATTGTAGAAGTGCATTAAGTGAAATGCAGTAGAAAAAAAGATTATCTGTAACTTAGGTGTAGAAAAAAATGTTCACTTTTCAGCCAAATTAGGCCAAAATTTAAAACTATTGACATGCAAATCCTTGAATTTATACTTATCAAGGCTGGATTACCATCAGGCAAAGGGGCTCCAGGTTAAGTGTGTGGAAATTTAGCCAAGTTGCCAGAAGAAAATGTTGGCTTTGTATGTTTCTGCAAACCACACATGTATATTTAATACATGTATCAACATTTGTAAGTGACCAAATATATAAGGTGGCTGTCAGTGGTAGATGGAGATGATGGTGGCTGGTGTGTCACGTTGGCGAGATGCTTTGCTTTGCTATGCTTCCACTGTTTGTGACTAAAGAAAAGAAAAGAAAAGTTGTGATTTAGCGAGTCATTTCTGTGTTCAGAACGGGTTTTTAGGCAACAAACATGGGTGTTTTGTAGCGACCTGTCACTGTTTTTCCAGCGGCTATTTAGTAACAAAAAGTGAGACATCGCTACTTTCCCCCTGGGATAGTGACCTGAAAAGCATTTGCGGATTTAGTAAGACATCTCTACTTCTACTGCCAGGATTGTGGCTACTCAGACAGGGTATTTTAAGCTGAAACATGTCATTTTTTCCTAACCATCTTACTATATAATGACGAAAACTCTCTCTGTGGGTGTGTCTGTTCCACGTTTTTCTCCTCACTGACTTGGTCAATCCATGAGAAATTTGGCACAGTGGTAGAAGGTCATGGGAGGATGCGAATGAAGCAATATTACATCAATTGGCCAAAGGGGGGCGCTATAGCAACCGATTGAAATTGCAAACTTTGAATGGGCATAT